>NC_030833.1:32888929-33192808 GCF_001704415.2 Capra hircus
CCATGGGGTCGCGAAGAGTCGGACACGACTGAGCAACTTCACTTTCACTTTTCATTTTCATGCATTGGAGAAGGAAATGGCAACCCACTCCAGTGTTCTCGCCTGGAGAATCCCAGGGATGGGGGAGCCTGGTGGGCTGCCGTCTATAGGGTCGCACAGAGTCGGGCACGACTGAAGAGACTTAGCAGCAGCAGCAGCAGGACCCTGTGGAAGGGACATCTGTTCTGGGAAGAAGGTCAGAGCAGACACTCACTAACTATGGCCCCATGGAAGCCAGACTCCAAGGGCTTGTTGGACAGCCTCACAGCTCTGGACAATGCCCCTGACACAGCCTCTCTCCTTCCTCCTTGGAAGGGAAAATACGTCCATATGGGGGGAGAAAAGCTGAGGTGGTGACTTGCTTCTTCTGATGCTTCTTCCCCTTTTTGGAAGGCCTCAAGCCCTTTGCTGTCCAAGGGCCTCCACCTGTGCAGTTCCTTCTATCTGGCTTGGGTAACCCTCCTCGCCCTCACCCTACTTTGGGTTGTATCAGCACATAAGGGCCAGGACCTGGGGCCAGGAGAGGCTGAAACCTAGTTCATGTTCAGGCATCAGCAGTGGGCTCTAGCAGGAAGGCTAGGGACAGAACAGGCATCTTTTTCTCATTCATCCAAAAGGTGTCTCACAGGCCAGCAAGTAGCCCTGGCTGGAGTGGGGCCACATGAGACAAACACGGCTCCCTCAGTCTCAGCCTTCACGGTTAGTTTAGGTATCTCTGTCAAGAAAGTGATTTTGACCCTCCACCCCCAAATAACCCACCCCCCTACCCCATGATGCTCTCCCAGTGCCCTCTTCTCTCCTTTGTAGTATGCATTTGGATGATTTGGGTATAAACTCTCTCTCCACTTCTCTGCGGGTTCTATGAGGGCAGGACCATGCCGGTTTTGTTCAGCTGCATACCCAGGACCAAGCCGGGGCCAGGCACACAGAAACAGCGCACACCTTAGCTTTACAAACGTATATGCTTCAGATTAGCTTTCAACTCCAGGATGGTGCCTCTACCCTAGACATGACCTTCATTTGGCACACGACAAAGCCATGAGGTAGGCTGCCCAGAGCCCCAAGAGAATTTGGTCCAGCTGAGACAAAGCAGGCAAGATGCCCCCACAGAGTGTAAGGCATCCGCAGGCCACTCCAGAAAACACCTGTAGGGCCATAGGATAATAGTCTCTTACTGGGAAACCACATTTCCCAGCTTTTTTAAGCACACATCTCTTTTGATAAATACAGACTTACACACACACACACACACACACACACACACACACATAACTGTATCATGCCCCACTTGGGAATTACTGTAACATTAGGCAAGACTTTTTTGCCAAACTCTACCTTTGATAGCTTGCATTTTAGAAACGACATATTTTTCCAAACCTAAGATGTGATTATGATACTGAAGACACTCTTTCAAACTTCCTATATGTCCCAGTCCCCAGAGATTTCGTTCCATCTCTCTCCCAGTGACATTCAATACTCACAGATAAGAGAAAACAGCGGGCTGACTGCAAAGAGCAGACATACCCCAAGTCAATACGGAATGTGTGGAAGAGGCAACCTCTGGGGCATATTTCCAGCACACTCAGAACAGAATGGCACCGTGACTCAGTGGGAAGGGTACCAGATGCCTGTGAAGAGATGAGACTACGATTTCAAGTTCTGGAGCTCCTTTGTCAGGATAACGTTAAACGAAGTTCTTAAGACTAGGAGGCACTTTCCCATCTGTAAAATGGAACGCTGGTACAGGGGGAGTCCACAGCAAAGAGAAATACTATGACCCCTGCCATCTGAAGCGGAGAAGGCAATGGCACCCCACTCCAGTACTCTTGCCTGGAAAATCCCATGGATGGAGGAGCCTGGAAGGCTGCAGTCCATGGCGTCACTAAGAGTCTGACACGACTGAGCTACTTCACTTTCACTTTTCACTTTCACTTTTCACTTTCATGCATTGGAGAAGGAAATGGCAACCCCCTCTAGTGTTCTTGCCTGGAGAATCCCAGGGAGGGGGAGCCTGGTGGGCTGCCGTCTATGGGGTCGCACAGAGTCGGACACGACTGAAGTGACTTAACAGCAGCAGCCATCGGAAGGTCTCTGATTGTTTCAGGTACAGAGAAAAGAGAAGAAAGAAAGCACAGCTCTGAGAAGGACACCACGAGGGTTCCTTATCTGGGCAGTTATTAGTTCCAACGGGCAACTGGTAGAACGGTGAACTTGAAGCTTTTGTGGGCTGAGGGGATGTTGGCCCTGTGGCAACTTCTCCTCCGGGGCAGGCAGATACATCACCGCAGTTAGGAGACTGCCGTGGGAGTCAGACACACACGAGTTCCAGTCTCATTCTGCCATGGACTCACAGGTAATGTCAGACAATTTACGTAACCTCTCAAGCCTCAGTCCCCCTCAACAGTGAGAGGATGACAATAAAACCTATATCTCTGGGTTGTTGTAAAGATTAACTGTAAATAACACATGTAAAATATTTAGCACAGCATCTGAAAAACAATAAGTGAAAATGCAAAGGATTAATATAAGCATTAACCTTATTATTTTTGTTACTATCACTGTTTTCCCGGTAGGACTGCAGGAAGGGAGCTGGAAGGGCAGCCCAGAGGCACCAGGCAACCCTCTCATTCTCATTTTCTATTTATCGTAACAGATGACATGACCTCTGCGGTCAAGGACAAGAACAGCTGGGTAAGCCAGCGAAATGCACAGCTGCTGTGATTGAGGAAAAGTAATACTCCTCGGGGCCCGGGCTTGGAAAGGAGTTGGCAGCAGGGAGCAGAGGCTCCATGGGAGGGAAACAGACAGAAACGGCCGAAGGAGCTGGAGGGGGAAGAAGAGAAAGCACCAGAGGAAGACCCAAACCAAAGGCAGGTGGGCAGAGGAAGGCGGCCTTTCCAGAGACAGGAAGCTGCAGGTGAACTGGCAGGAAGCCAGGACGTGGGCACCCAGGGAAAGCCAGGCCACATCCTGAGGAAGGGGCGGCGGAGAGGACGGAGTAGGCTCCCAGGCTGCTGGATGCTACGACGCGGAGCCAGGCAGGGACAGGATGGGAAGGAGGGCCACACACTCGGCTCTCCCTGACCCCGGGTCCCCTCCTCAAGTCTCTGCTCCCCCAACTCTGCAGGCCCCAGGGTTTCACCGGAACTTCTGCCCCTGCCACCGTCTACTATCCCCACCTGGGTCCCCTTCCCGAGGCCGGTGGCAAAACAGGATGCGGGTTTCATCATTTCCCCCTTTCCTGGGAACTTTGACTCAAGTGCTCCATAGTTCTCTGTGGGGAACAGGCCAAGGAGGCCCACACGGGGGAAAAAGCACCTTCCAGCTCCACTCTGAAATGCAGATGGGCAAGCCAGCGCACATCTGGTCCTTCCCCAACTGCCTCTTCACTTTCTCCTGGAGGGCCAGCTCAGCCTCAGTCCTGCCCACTGGGCTCCACATACCCAGCACCCACCAGGGGAACGCTTGTCGTCAACGAGGGGGACTGATCTTACACCTATTTGGCCCTCTGGGTACCCCCAGGCTCTGGTTCCAGAAGGGTGCTGATCTCAACGTGACCCCAGGTGACAGGGCATCAGCAGCGAGGTCAGCCGAGAGTCAGGGGTGGCCTCGGGAAGGAAGGCTCCCTGACCCGGCAGAGGGGTCAGCATGCAGGCAGGCACACCAGCAGCCACGGTAACAAGGCTGCCTGCAGCTGCACAAGCTTTTCCTGTGACGGAGCACTGTCCTGTATGTGACCTTTGACCCTCCCCACATGGCTAGCAGAGGACTGGGCAGATACTGTTCCCATTTTGAAGATGAGGAAGCTGAGTGACTCAGGCAGGATCACAGTTTCTGAGAAGCAGAGCTGGTGGGCACAGGACCCATTCTCCAGAAGTCTTCTTTCTTTAGCCTGGGACTTACTTCCCTTTCCACACTGACTCAGTTCTCCCAACTTAAAACAACAAGCGGTATAGCAGCCCTCTGCTCTGCAAGGCTGACGGTCTCTCTGCTTTGACGAACTTCCCCAAGTCCCCGGTGTCGCCAGGCCCTCCCTGATGCTCCCACCCCTGTCTCCCACACCTCTGGCCCTCATTCTCCTTTGGTTAACCTGTCACCCGACCTTGTGGATTCCTTCTTCAAAGGGGCTTCCACTCCCAAGACATCAGTGCAGAGCTTTCCCCTCCTACCCCTATCCAGCCTCACTGGCTTCGGCCTTGCCCCAGCTCTCCTTCTCAGCTTTTGAGTCCAGAGTACCCTTTCAAGTCCCTGGCATCCACCTAGCCACATGCTCCCAGTGGCTCCCCATCACCTCCACACCCCTGGCCCACAGCTTGGCTCGCAAGGTGCCTTTCAGGCCTTGCCTCTTGTTGCCCCCTCCCTGAAGCACACACCTGCCTCCAGCCCCTCCGTACACCCTTGCTTCAGCTCAGGCTGGTCTCCCTTCCTGAGCCCCCTTCTCTCTTCCATCTTCAGGCTCCCCTCACCTGTGTCCACAAGCACTCCCCTGACTGCAGGAGAGATGAAGAGACCCTTTCTTAGCACCTGCCCTGCCCAGAGTCCTGAAAGACTCAGCCACACAGGCTGCAGAATCAGGTCCCCCAGCTGCTGCTGTCTGTACCTGGGTGGTCCCTGCACCCAGAAAACTGGCTGCGAGAACTTGGCACTGGTGTGGTCGGTCGTGGAACAGCCAACAAGAAGAGAAAGCTGAGTCTATAGAGAGGGAGCCAGGAGCAAATGCTCAGACACAAGTCAAGAGGTCACTGGCCGCTCAAAGACAGAGTCGCCTCCATCCCTGACTACTCTCCGGTCCTGGCTCCCATGAGGCCAGCTGCTTCGCTGTAATCCTGCCAACAAACCCTCTGCTCCTAAGCTGACGCGGAGGGGCCCCAGCTCTGTGGGGACCACTGCTGACCCCAGCCTGGGAGCCCCGTCACCTCCATCAGACAGCCCCAACTGGAGGAGCCGTGTACAACATCCCCTGCCAAGGGTCGCTTCTTTTCTTGTCTCCCTGTGTGGCAAGCAGGCGTTCCCTGTACACCTGTTCCCGCCCTGGGCCTGGAGCTCCTGGCTGAGGGCTTAGGAGTTGTCTGTGTGGCTCACCAGCGCCCTTCTGCTGGAGCTGCCTCCAATCGGCACAGGGTCCAAAGTGGCACCACTAGACGGGTTTTGTTGTATGTGAGCCCACCTCCTAGCTGGAGCTGAGTGCACCAAGTTGGGCCCATCAGACCCGCTTCCCTGCGAGTCTGGAATGGGGCTGGGTGAGCTGAGCCCCTCTGGGTGTGGCTGGAGCTGTAGTAGGAACATTTGTGGCCGTGTGGGCTGAGGAAGGAGAAAGCCTGGCTGCCAAGGTAAGGAGGAAGCCCACAGGGCAGCAGAGTTGAGAGGAGGAGGGAGATCTAACAAGGTTTTTCCAATCTCTGCTGAAGGCCAGGCTGCAACTGCGCTGTGGGCTCCTGCACATCCCTGAGACCCTGTAATTAATCACCTCTTGTGCTGAAGTTAGATGCAGCTGGTTTCTGTTACTCGAAATCGAGGGGTCCTAATAAAGCCGGGATCTCCCCTAAGCTTCTCCAGGAATACAAAGCAGGTGCTTGACAAACAAACTTGCTCAATGAAGAAAACAGGCCCCAGATCTGGCTTCCTGATTTCTGCCAGAGGCGCCATCATGCTCTACAAATACTGCACATATCAAATATGTAACTTGGCCCCAGGCAACTTGAGTTAAATGCATTTTCCTTGCCTGAAGTGCATTATATCCTCACTTTCATCTCATCTTTGGGACAAACCAGCATTCAAAGGAAAGGCAAGCAGGAGCAGGCCAGGGGAAAACAGCCTGTGAGAGTGTGGGCCAGCACATCCAACTGATCTGCACACTGTGTTCCCCTGGGGGCGGCCCCCACTACAGAAACCTCTGCCCCGAGATTTCCGTCCCTGTGCCACTCCTACCCTTATGAAGATGACCATCAAGGACTCCAAGAGGTCACAAAGTTTCTACCCCTACTGATGGGTCATTTATGCCACAGGCCATCGTAAGGTCAGACCCTTGAATCCTAAGGCTGGAAGAAACCTCACAGGGTCACTTCACCTAGTTGTTTTCAAACTGCACCTGCAGGACCCTGAGACTCCGATGGAGCCTCTTGGGGCTCCAGTCTCCCCAGCCTCTACCAGCGCAAATGCCCATTTGGTTGTACACATCAGGCTACCTTGTGAGTGTGCATCTGAAAGGGTTCCAGGGGCTTAACACAACAGTGCAGAATTCCTGTTTCAGATCGACTGGTCTATCATTCAGATGAAGAGCCAGCGACTCAAAGGCATAAGACCACACAGGTGCCAAGTGGCTGAGCTGGCGGAGAACCCCGGGCCTGGACTCTCCCTGCTGCCCCTTCCCCTAGGCAAGTCCTTTAAAGCTTCTCTTGGGCTTTGGAGCCAGAACCCCAGTCCTGTGTAAGGGAGCCCCGGCTGGGGAACACAGAGAGAGAACTGAAGACACAGGGCAGAGTCCAGGAGATGGGCGCTGAGTCCCAGGCGACCCTGTCTGTCGGAGGAAGGGCAATGCTAAACGGCCCGAACAATATGGAGTTGTCCTGATGCTACTCCTCCGCTATATTTAGTTTCTCCCCTGAAATGACCTCAGGCAGCAGCAAAGCTTTGTGGTGTGGCAAAATCGGCCGTGTGTCCCCAACACCAGGGGAGGAGAACTCTGCTGGAGACACCGGATAGTAAATAGGAAAGAGAGTCTGTGGGATGCGGGAGTGGGGGTGGCGGGGGAGCAAGCTGTTGACACAGCTAGAGACAAAATCTTTCCTTTGACCCTGGGCGGTGCAGGGAGGAGTAAACCTGCGACTCTTGTGCAGTGGGGGATGGACTTTGAGACCCAGGTCCGTGGTGGAGGAGCCCCTGCTTCGCCCCAGGCTCTGCTCGCAGGTGTTGGGTCCCTCTTCCTGAACCACTTCGTTCATTGCACCCCTGCGGAAGGAACCAGCAAAGGTTCTCTCTGACCTAAACTCCCCATCTACTATTCGAGACCTTCCCCTGACCTTGGTGTACACAGCCGATTTGATTCTATTGCCTGAAAAACAGAAAGAAAGGCTAGAAAAATAAATACCAAACAGGAATGGGGACTCTGGGTGGTGGGAATATGAAAGAGATTTTCTTCTTTGGACTTGATGATATTGTCCACATTTATTAGCTAACCACATCCTACTTTTATGACAAAGAAAACTGTATTGCTTGCTTCTCTCTAACCTGAACCCCTTACTCAGATCACTAACCCTTCAGTAATCTCTCCTCACTTACCCTGCCCTATCCAACCTCAGCTCTTTCTAAAATGTCTACATATTGCCTTTGTCTCTGCTTGTCTACACGGCATGATTTACCACTTGTCTACACATTATCTTGCCTGAAACTGTATCACACCTCTATTTGTCTTCACTCCATTCCCCGGATTGTAAGCCACCATGAGCGATGAGACACACATATATAACACGTGGACACAGGAAGGAGGCAGGATGTACAGAATGGGTTTAGAGACAGTCAGACACGACTGGGCACACACGTACAGAAAAGACATGGGAAATAAGAGTCAGGTTGCCTGGGTCAGGTACTAACTAGCTCTACCACTTCTGACTGTGGCAGGACAGGCCACAGATCAGTGGCTTGCCCTTTCTGAACCAGTTCCTCCAGCTCAATTCCCTATTAATGCCAATTCTCCTCTAAAAGGTAAGGGTGGACTCTGAGCAAGCCTGGCCACCCCACAGCTTTTGGATCATTTCACCTCTAAAACAGAGGCCCCAGACCCAGACTACAAAAGGGGTCCCCATCAATTCATATCCAAACCAGCATCAGCTGGTGAGCCAGATACCAGGGCAGCAGGGTTCGCAGGCCGAAGTCTCTCCTTGAATGTTTCCCCTGGGCCTCGGCCCCTGAACGCCTAAGGAGTGGTGCTGCCAAAGGAGCCGACTGAGCATCTCTGTCCGGGGCTTCAGGAAAATTTGCTTGAGGGCCAACAATGGATTAAACATCCAGGTCCTGGATCTTCCGTGGAACATATCTCAAAGCAGGGCAGAGCTACGCTTCAGAGAGGAGGGGTCAGCTGCAGATTAAAGGGCCCAATGCAGCTTTCCTTCTGCCTGCGGACTCTTAAGACTAGCCCCTTCTGTTCCTCAGGGAGCAGGACCAAATAACAGTGCACACAGCATGTGGATGTTTCCCAAAAATCATTTGGGGCCTTTTAAAAAGCCATAAAAGCGGCAGGTTTCCAGTGAAATAAGGCCTCCCTTCTCCATGTCCGCCAGCCTAGCGCTGTGCTACAGACAGGAATATCACACGGGGGCCAGAGCCAGATGACCTCCGGGCTCCAAGAACTTGATACGAGAGGCCAGAAGGAAGACAGGCGAAGAGCAAACAGAGCAGTCACCCTGGGGTGCAAACACGGCCGTGCGGGGCATCATCAGCTCCCGGGGGCTGCCCCCTCAGCTCGCCCTGCCTCCTTGGTGTGCTTGGCATGAATCTGCCCACCCAGGTATGCCCGTGGAAATGGGCTTGGGAGAAATAAAAAAAGATCACAGGAGCTCGATATTATTCAGCCCATCACACTGTGAACTCCAAGAAGAAAGGGACTCTTCGCAATGCTTCCTGCGCAAACACCATGGACAAGGCAGATGGCGTGACTCTTTAGAGGCAGTTTCCCACAGCAGTTATGATACGGGCACCTTCGTGGAAAGGGTCTTAACCTCCCTGAGCCTCAGCTTCCTCGTCTGTAAAATGGAGGTAATTATATCCACCTCCAGGGGCTGATGGGGAAATTGAAGACAGTGAGGTCAAACCCACAGTAGGGTGCCTACCACACATGGAGATTACCACGCACAGAGGACTGGTTCCAGGGAGGGATGGTTCCTGGAGCTGCCATGAGCGCTCATGAAAGGAAGTGCTCAGGCCACGCAACAGTCTATTTAGTCTATCTGGGGGGAACAGAACACACTGGCTAAGTGAAAAATCCAATGCCATGTGCCATATCCCGCGGTACGGAGGCAGACACTGGGAGTATGGGGGGCAGGGAGAGATGAAAGGAGGGGAAAACCCATGAAGGCTGTTGCAAAGTGTTCTTTCTGGCATACTCAGGATACGCAGTGCAAGAACTGGCAGAAGCGGACTGTTTGAGAGTCATGGGCGGCAGTGATGTCAGTAAACCAGCTATACCTGTTTAGGGCCTCATGAGCCCTCAGTTGATACTGACGGTGAGGCAGGTGTCGCATAGAAGGAAGGCAGGGCTGAGCACTGAAAACACAAGTCTGGCATCTGAATCCCTTCACGTTTCACCATGTGACCCTGGGCATGACAGTTAATGCCATGGAGCCACTCCCCTAATACGAGGACAGTGTCACTCCCGGCGAATTACCAGGAGGACTGGAGATGTGCATGAAGCACCTACTGTGCTTCAGCAGGGTATAATAACTACAGAACAGCTGCTTTTGAAGCCAGTTGCAGGGGGGTGTTTACCAAATGTGGAAAAGTGGGCCTGCTGTGGATGCCTATCACCACCTTCTTGGAAATTCATGGAGGAGGTGCCAGGGTCCTGGAAGTAAGCCCCAGTGGACCCAGACAGGTTCTGCCAAGCTGAAGCTGGGTCACAGCACCTGAGGGCACTCCTGAGCCTTGACCCACCTGGCAACAAGTTCCTATCTGTTCCAGAGAGGCCAGAAAAGTAGCCACTGGTTGTTGCTGGAATTAGCAAGAGTATGCTGCAAACTCAAGAGATCTGTAACTTACAAGAGTGGAAGTCCTCGGTTTCCGTAAATGCTTCACATTTTTAAAAAATGAGGCTAGATTCAAGGCTGCCTCTATAATAATCACTCTTGTGCAACTTGCTTCCGATTTTGCTTTCCTGAATGAGTGAGTGGAGTTATAAGAATGGTAAATAAGCAGGGTACACAGCAGAAGGTAGGTTTTGTATATGAGCTTCACTGGCCATATATCTCAACTGGTGGAGGGAGAAGAGGACTGGGGACAGCTGGCTTAAACACAGTGCCAAGCATGGTGATAGTAATAAAAAAAAACTACCATTAACTGAATATTTTAACATGTCCCAGCTACCACTCTGAGGGTTTTTATGTGTTTTAACTCATTTGATCCTCATGACAGTCCTGTGGAATAGGTACTGTTATCTCCATTTGACAGATGAGAAAGGTAAGGCTCCCAAATCCAAAATAACTTGCCCAGGTTACACAGCTAATGAGCAGGAGGAGCTAGGATAATAGAATGCAAATGGATACAAAATGAATAAAGTATTTGTCACAACTGTGATAATTACCTGTTATCTCTCCATCTCATCAATGCCTTCTTTGAAAGATCTCATATTTTGCACATCAAAAGATATTCATGGGGACTTCCCTGGCGGTCCAGTGGCTAAGACTCCACATTTCCAATGCAGGGGACTGGGGTTCAATTCTTGGTCAGGGAACTGGATCCCACAGGCTGCAACTAAGACCCAGTACAGCCAAATAAATAGATATTTTAAAAAAAGAAAAGAAATTCATGGTCAGCGCTTGCTATACACTCAGTGCAGAGGAAGGGCCAGAGGGTGCACCAGAATCAGACTTCCCATGTTGGGGTAGAGAAGACTACACTCTGCTCTTCCCAACACTCTGAGCTGAACAAGAGTCAGCAGAATACAAGCCCCCAAAGGAACAATGAACTTGGCCTTGGTTACTGTCATTAATGACCCACTGCCATCATTGGCTAAGCATCTGCTATACATAAGCACAGCGGTCATCACTCCATACACACATCATCACCTTTAATCCCTGACTACCTAAGCAGTCTACTCTTGTCCCCATTTCACAGATGCAAAAAACGAGGCTCTGATCTCAGGCTTCCTCACCACAGTGAGACAGCAGAGGAACCACTACGTCCCACGGCTTCTGCCTCTCTGCCATTTATTTGTCAACAACTTTGGATAGCTCTTAACATCCCAAGTCTCCGTAACCTCATCCATAAAGCTGGAGAAATGATTCCTGCTCTGACTGCCTAACAGAATTGTTGTGAGGATCAAATGAGACATAACATTTGAGAAAGCACTTTGAAAACGGCAAACTGCTGAACATAGCAAGGAATCATTAGTCTTATTAATTACAAAGAGTAACACCTGATCCAGCAAGCACTTTGCTAAAGTGACTCTGCTGCCTCTTTTCCCTTGGGAATTTGGGGATAATTCAGAACCTGCAGAGCTAGGGCACTCTTTTCTGCAAGTCCTTGGCATCTGGGTGCTGGGAAGTAGAGGTTCCTTCTGGGAGGAGAGGGAGGAAACAACATTGTTTGCATTCTGCTAATGTTTTTCTCCAGGAACACTACAATGGTTGAGGTTCTACTGCTTCCACTGTCAAAAAACATTCAACGCATTTACTAGGCACCTACTGTGTGCCAAGCACTAGATTCGATGGATGCATGGGGCCCCTCAGGAAATGAAAGGGAGGAGGCAAAAGCCATGGGCAGCGAGCAGAGTGACCACAGTCCTGGAGCTCTGCAGACTTCACAGTCCCCTCCCAGATTCATGTCCCGGTGGGGGCAGACTGGGGGGCGGGGCGTGGCAGCACATGGAGTGAGCTCAGGGCACCTAAATTTTGAAGTCAAAGTACTTAAACTGAGTTCCAGTTCTGTGTCTGCTCCGCCTCGTGACCACCAGAAATCAACTTACATTCCTGACTGTGGTGGCTTTCCTTTATGTTGGGTAGGAATGTTCCCATAGGCAAAATGAGAAGAATCAAATGCATGACTGACTGACCCTGGTAAGCAGGGTGCCTGAAGGTGCTCAATAAGAAGCTCTTATTTACAAAACAAAACAAAATCTTGCTCCCTTCCTCCCAATCTTGAACTATATAGGGGCTGAAGCTCAGGCTCTCAAATCAGGCCCTGCAGTTTACAAGTTGAATGGCCTTAGGGAGGGGACATTACCTTTCTAAGACTCAATTTCTTCCTCTGTAAAAAGGTGATAATAGTATCCACCCATAGGAGGGTTGTGAGGATTAACCAACTAACTGCACTTGATGCTGCTAGCACATGATACACACCCAGCAAAGGTGAGATGTTGCTAATCGCCCCTCTCCTTAAAACAACAGAATTTCAAGTCCACAGGCTCACCTCTAAGATCCAGGCTGCCTGGTACCGGCCTGGCTGCCTAGGCTTCAGCTCTAGTGCCAGCCTCCCAGAGGAAACAGGCACCAATGAAGCGCCATCCCCGCCCCCTACTGTCTCCACACCACGCCCCACCCCTTTTCCCAACAGGTCCCCCTTTCCGAGGGCAACCAAGGCCACAAGTTGAGGGGCTGTGGCTGGTTAAAGGTGTGGGGACACCTTGAGTTTGGTTCCCCATTCCTGTGGGCTCAGAAAGCAGGGAGATCTTGCCCCCAACAGCTTAGAGAAAAGCACATGGCCTGGAGCAGCTGACAAACGCACCAGGATGCCATGTCTCTATAAGACTCTCTCCCTTTCACCCATCCCAAGTGCTCCCATCTGAACCACAGTCCTGCATCTCTGTGCAAAAGGGAACACTCCATGAGGAAGACAGCATCAATGTTCTTTGGGAGCCACGTGAATTATAACTACCCAGAACTGCTCTGCTTAACCGGAAGCCACTATTCACCTATCCCAGCCACTGACCACATTATTAGAAACCCAGAAGCAAGTGACATTCTGAGTGACCAGAAAAGATGTCACAAAATCTACCCACCCAAGCTCCTGGACTTCCCTCTCTGGAGGGGCCCTCAGGCTTCTCTTTGAGCCCGTCTACTATGGGGTTTCCAGATGGCTCAGATGGTAAAGAATCTGCCAGGTTCGATCCCCGTGTTGGGAAGATTCCCCCAGAGAAGGGAAAGGCAACCCACTTCAGTATTCTTGCCTGGAGAATCCCTTAGACAAAGAAGCCTGGGTGGGAACATGAACCCCAAAAGCACAGCAGCTGGGAACCACCATATCGTTTGGGGCCCACTGCCCTATCGTCTCAGAAACCTGGGGGCCGCGCACTGTCATGAACACAGCAACTGATCTGCAGGACTCACTCTTCTCCTTCAGAGCCCAGAACAGGATTCGGGAGCCTCCCCACACCGACAGTGCTTGGGCCCTTGAGGCAGACCACTGTGTAAGGGGCTCTCCCTTGTCAATCTACCTTCCACCCGCCACCAGTTCACCCCTATCTTCTTTCAGAGATAAAGGCTCTTCAGAGAAAGAGGCTTTTGTGGTCCCTCCCCACTACCAAGCAGGTGCTTTGTACATACAGATACGCACCCTACTCCCCTGAGTTGCAAAGAGGAGGTTATTCATGCTCAGCATACTTTGCTTAGAAGGGTATCATCCGTTTCAGAAAGATTCCCATCCAAAAATAGTTTTTAAACATTTCTTTTATAGTTTTGCTCTTTAAAAAAGAGTAAGCTTCAGTGATCTGGGGAAAATCACTGGCTATGGTTTTTGTGTGTAAAAATCCTATAGCTTTGAATAATATGAACTTCATACATTCACAAAGTCTCTTTTCATACAGGATCTCACTTGATTCTTACAATGTCTCTGGGAGCTGAGCAGGGCAGCAGTTATCCCATGGTAGAAATGAGGAAACTGAGGCTCAAAGAGATCAAGAGGCCTGTCCAAAGTAGCACACACAGCTAGGAAGGAGCAGAGAACTAAGACCTCATTTCCCTTGGATGCCAGATGACACTCTGGATTAGAACCTCACATTTGAGCAGACCATTTAGCCATGAAAGTAATTTTAAAAACAATGTTTGATTGTTTTATCCCCACAGCATCTCTGAAATAAACTGGAAATATCATCTTTTTTTTAACAGATGATCAACTGAGCAAAAAACAAATGACTTGCCCAAGTGCACCATTCAAGAAAGTGGCAAAGACACTATAGCCCCTCCCGTTGAATGCACTTGACCTTGACCACTTCCCTTACAAACTTAACCTTGCCCACAATTTCTCTTTTTTTTTTTTTTTTTGGCCATGCCACACTTAGCAATGTGGCATCTTAGTTTCCGGACCAGGAATCAAACCCACACCACCTGCAGTGGAAGCTCAGAGTCGCCAGATGGCCAGGGAAGTCCCCTGTCCACAATTTCTTGACCTTAGCATACTCAAAACTTAAAGGAGCCCATGCAGTTTTTATATAGGTTGCACCATATTTCTGTGAACTTGGCAGGGAGTAGACATACCTTTATTCTCTTTTTAATGGCTGGGGAAAAGAAAAGAGGTTAAAGAAATCTTTAAGTTCCTTTTCAGCTCTAAAATTCTATGATTCTAAAAATTTCCCAGCAAGTCAATTCAATGTGTAGAGAGGCCTGGAATCCACTTCACCCGCCTTCTGGCCTCACACTCTATCAGACCTCCCCATGTCTACCCTTGAGTTAATGGCCGCAAAAAACATGTGTGCCTCGGAGAAGAGCCCACTCCTACATAGATGCGCACACAAAATGACAGGAAAGTGTTACTGCTTGGCTGGGACTGTGGTAAGCGGCTTCATCCTGTCCTCCACCTTCAGCCCCAGGATCTCCTTGCAAGAGGCCCCCAAACAGTGGGGAATTATATCCTAGGTATCTGAGAGCTTCTCCAGGCCTGGGTCGAGACATAAGCCAGTCCCAGGAACAGAATACCACTTTGAGGCTGCAGTTAAATCTGTTCATTAGGATACACCCATCCACCTAACACCCACCTAAGATGAGACAGCAATCAGGACTGCTCCCTCCTGCTCTTCCACAAACCTTACAAGTCTGTTCTACACACTAACTTCATCCAATAAATATTTATTAGGTACCTACTCCATGACAGGCATGGATCTAGGTGCCATAGAACAAATAAGAATCTCGGATTGCACAGAGTAGGGGAGATAGCCAATGTCAGGTGGTGCGAAGTGACAGGGAGAAAAATAAAATAGGGAAAAGGTGGAGATAATGCTGAGAGCAGGCAGTGGAGGGAAAACAAATGAGCAAAAAACAAATGACTTGCCCAAGTGCACCATTCAAGAAAGTGGCAAAGACACTATAGCCCCTCCCGTTGAATGCACTTGACCTTGACCACTTCCCTTAAATTTTAAAAAGGGATCAATTTTAAAAAGGATGGCCTGGGAGAGCGTGACTGATGAGACGTGGCGAGTCTTGGAGGGGGAGAGGGGGAAACCCATTTAGCTATTAGAGGGTGGCAGGGGAATGAAGAACCAGAGAAGGCTGAGGAAAGGCAAGGTGGTGAACATCCTCTCATGCCTTGTAGGCCAACACAAGGACTCAGGATGAGATGGGGAACAAAGGAGTAACAGAATCTGACTTACAGTTTGCAGCATCTCTCTGGCTGCTATGATGAAAATAGTCTGTTGGGAGACAAGGGAGGAAGCAGGAAGGTCAGTTAAAAGGCCGATGGGTAGCTTAGACCAGGATGAAAGTAGTAATGATGGTGAGAGTCAAGTGCTGGATATATTTAAGGTGAAGTCAACAGGATTTATTGATTAAATGGATGTGGGATTGAGAGAAAGGGAGGAGCCAGGGATGATGATAGAATTTTGGGGGGTCTGAGCA
This sequence comes from Capra hircus, assembly GCF_001704415.2. Classification (NCBI taxonomy): domain Eukaryota; kingdom Metazoa; phylum Chordata; class Mammalia; order Artiodactyla; family Bovidae; genus Capra; species Capra hircus. The sequence goes on from NC_030833.1 coordinate 32,904,502, forward strand.
ACTGGAAGAATGAAATCATCATCAGCTGAGATGGTAAAGACTGGGAGAATGGGGGCAGGCGGTGAGGGTGGGAGGGTTCATTCTGTTTTGGACACATTAAACTGAGAAGACTTTTAGACACAAGATGTGTTGAGTAGGCAGCAGAATATACATGGCTGGAGTTAGACCAAATGGGTTGAAATGATATATGTGGGAATCACCAGCACATATAATAATACATAATTGTATGTATTATCATACAGGATCTCCATGTATGGTCAGATTGTTTACTGTCTGGCCCCCCCACCCCAAACTATAAGCTCCATGAGGCCAAGGACCATGTCAGTTCACACCCAGCAAGGTACCTGGCACTCGGTAAATATTTACTGAGCAAATGGAGAAGTTGCCCAATTACTCCCTTAAGAATAGTCACAGCAGCCCACACAAGGAGAAGTACACTCTCTTGTAAGCACAGCGCCAAGCCCAGCCAGCCCAAAACAGGGCCTTGGGTCTGTCCACCCCGAGCTTGAGATTCCAGAATGTAAGCGGATATGCTTGGCACATCACAGATATCTGGGTTTCAGCTTTGCCACATTCTCAAAGGGTGGAGCTGGGCAAGAGACCTGCCTGTTCTACCACATCGACTTCTCCCTGGGATGGGCAGGGGAGGGGCTCCCTCGCCCACTCACAGGCAGAGAGATTGCATCTATCCAGGGCACAAGCACAGGCTGATGAGAGCCCCCCAGAAGGGTCATTCCCCTCATTCATGTATTCTCCGAAGTTTGAAAAGACCACTCAGCACCTGAAGGCGAGAACACAGACCTACTGGGAACCTATTGCAAGTAATAGGTGAGGAAAAAAAAAAAAGTGACAACCCCAAATCTTGATGAGATGAGAGCACTGCCTAATCCTTCTAGCTAAAGCAAGACTCCCTGACCATGGGCATCGTGTCTCTGCTTCACCCACCAAATGACCAGGAAGAGATAACTATGGCCAATGAGTGACATAACCAGGCGTAAGATTTCAGCTCATTAACCTCCCAGTTTAGAATCGCTACCTTTGTGGAGATGATTAAAAACAGCTCTATAGTCCCCTCCCTTTCTGATATAATGCAAGTGCAACCCTAAGACGGTTGATGACTCGCTCAGGGTTACCCAGCTACAGGCCCAGGACTAGAAGGAGGGTTTTAGTCTTCTGTAGAGGGCTTCTTCAATGACAAAGGAGGGGTAAGAGTTACAGTGGGAGTTTTAGGCATCAGTCTTATAACATAAAATTATGTCCTAGTCAACACGGAAACTACAGGTGTCATAGGAAACACTAGGTACACGCTGTGAGGTTAAGAATGGTTCCTTCGCTTGTACCAAATTTGTCATCCTCCAGGGTTCTGCTTGGCTTTGGACTTCATGAATAAAGCTGTTCATAGCAGGACCCACAAAAGTGAAATAAAGATACACCAGCAGATTTTCTTTTTTTAATGCAGATATATACCTCAGTAAAATGTTAAGATGAAATTTTTATTTATTTATATCTAATTTTGGGGGGCTGAGCTGTGAAGCTCATGGGATCTTAGTTCCCAGAGATTGAACCTGGGTCACAGCAGTGAACGTGCTGAGTTCTAACCACTGGATCACCAGGGAATTCCCGTGCAAGTTTTTAAAATCAACAAAAATTGAGTGCTTCCTCTGTACAAGTCATTGTGCTAAGTGCCTAGGGTGTGTGTGTATGACACTATGAACGAGTGAGAGAGGCAAACACACACACATACAAGGTCTTGAAGGCTTGTAGTGCCGTTGCTAATAGAAGACTATAACATCAAAGAACTGTCTAATAATATGGAGTGGATCACTGCTAAGTAAGTGGCATAAGGCAACTCAGAAACAGCAACTCTATCTGCTGGGGGATCTGGGGGATTTGTCAGGCAAGGTGCTTCTAGAAAGATAAGGGATTGGAGGTGGACCTTGAAGAGAAGAAAGGCTCTTGATAAGAAAGGGGAAAGGGCATGAGCAAACACAGGTGGCCTTAATGTCAAGGAAGAGAAAGAAATTGTGTCATAAAAGGAAGGACTGGACCTGACCTGAACAGCCTTGGAAGTTAAAGTTCTTGCAGGAGTGGGAGGTGCATAAAGATTTCTGAACATAGAACTACAGGGACTGGAATAGGTGAATTTAACAGAAGTCTTCTGGGATACCAGCGTGTGTAGGCATTGGATGAATGACTGAAGATGTACTTGTCTCTGCTGGGAAACTAACTTCAGCCTGGGAGATGAGCTGGCTTTGAGGAAACAAGGAGTGGGTCTGTAAGACCTGCTGAGTGAAGAACTAGCAGGTCCCAGAGAATGACTCCTCCAGGTCATGGAGGCAAAGAAAGTTAGCAGAGAGGGTTCCTCAAAGTATAAGTTTAGACAGCTGGAAGAATGGAAGCGTATAGGGAAGCTAGTTGAAGGCGGGGAGAAACAGAGCTGATTTAGAAGCATTGACTCTGAAGTTAGTTACATCAGTGTCCAGTACATGAGTCTGGGGTTGGAGAGGCAATAGCTGAAGATAGAGTGTAGGTGTCTTTCCAATGGACAAAGAGTTGTGGGTCTAAGATTTCTCTGGGAGGGAGACGAGAAGAAAAAAAAAGAATGTAAAACTGAACCTTGGGTATTTCCCAGGTGGTGCAGTGGATAAGAATCTGCCTGCCAATGCAGGGGACATGGGTTCCATCCCTGGTCTGGGAAGAGTCCACATACCTCAGAGCAACTAAGCTCTGCACCACAAGTATGGAGCCTGCGCTCTAGAGCCGGTGAGCTGCAACTACTGAAGCTCCTGAGCCCTAGAGCCTGTGCCCCGCAACAAGAGAATCCCTTGCAATGGGAAGCCCTCACATCACAAAAGAGTAGCCCCCTACTCCCTGCAACCAGGAAAACCCAGCACAGCGAAAAATAAATAAATACATAGATAAATTAAAAAAAAAAAAAAAAACAGAACCATGGTGTCCCACACTGGGAGGTGATGGTGGGCCTGAGTGATCAGAGAAAAACCAAAATGCCAAGGAAGGAAAAGTTTTTGCCCGGAGGGTAGTGTCAAAGGGGAGAGGGTTGTCAACAGTTAAAAAAAAAAAAAAAAAAAAAACCCTACTAATCAATTACATACACTGAGCACATAAATAATAAGTATTTGTTGAATAAATGAATGAAAGAAAGCCCTTGGATTTGAGAACCCTCTTTCCACGTCAGAAGAATGGCTTGTGTTGCCCTCAGACAAATGGATTTCAATGCTAAATTTTATGTCATCCTCCCTATAAAAAACATGTTGCTTCTTGCCCAAGTCATCCTGTCCAACACAGAGACATCCTTCCCCGCTTTCCCCTTGTTTCCCCTCATTTTCATTCCCAGTTTCCGAAACTCAAGCAGCACAAACCTGTGGTGTCAAAGGAGACAGGAAACAGCAAGCAGAGTTTCTACTTCATTAATAACTCTGCCTGTGGCTCCTCTTACATAAAGGGATATGTGGCAACTGAGTAAGAGACTGCGTTCTAATCCCAGCTGCACTACTAACTAGCTGAGTGGCTGAGGACAAGTTGCTCAAATTCTCTGGATCTGGGCTTTTAATATAGCCATGAAGAGGTAGGTCTATCTGGACTCTAGACAAGTTTCGAAGGTCTCCTTGAGCTCTAAAGTGTGCGATTTTATCATTCTCAGAAGGTCCTTGCAACACTCTCTAAGAAGGAAGTGAAGTGAGTACCTGACCCGGGGAAACGACCGCCAGACCTCTTACCCAGGCGGAGCGCCAGGATAGGAGGAGTGTACCCAGAAAGTGAGAAGGCGCTGCCGGCCCTCGCGGATCACCAGCGAGCAGATCCCATCCCCAAGGTTGGGAAGGATCCCAACAACCCGAGCGCGATTCCCACCCCGCACCCCACCTTTCCTAGACTCCCAGACGGCCCGGAGGCTCTAAAAAGCCCTGCGGGAAAAATAAAGATTTCTTTCCCAGAGTCCTGCGCTGCTTTTTGCAAGTCGGATTCCAGCAGACATGATCTGCAGCCTGATAATGACACAGTCTTTGGAAGGAGAGACTGTGCTCGTCTCGCTCGCTCAGAGTTCTGAGGACGCCTGGGCGCCCGCGCCGTGCCCCGACGTGCGGGCTTCCGACCACGGCCCCGTGGCCAGGCCAGCTGCGCCCCAGCCCGGGGCCCTCCTTCCCTCCGTCGGCCCCTCAGCGGTCTGCAAACATTTCCTGCCCCTGACCCAACCCCCACCCGGAGCTTCCCAGTTGGAGCGAGTTGGGCTCGCAGACGGGTCAGGGCTCGCGGTTGCCCCAACTCAGCTTCCCCGGCCACGGGGGCTGGGAAGGGCGGCGGGGGGGGGGGGGGTACCGCCTGGCTCGGGAGCAGCCATCGGGGAAACCCAGGCGCCAGGAGCTGCGGGAGGTCGCTCGGGAAGCCCAGGTCTCCCGCAAGAAGGAGGAAAACTAGCTGGGCGCCGACGACTCTGCTCCCTTCCCCGTCTTACCTGCTCGCTTGCGGGGGTGTCCTGGGGCGGTCGGCCTCTCCCGGCGCTGTCTCCCCACGCAGTTGCCCATGCTGGCTCTTCAGCCGGGCCCCATGCACCGGAGGCGGCGGGCTGATCGGCTGCTCCGCGCTCCTGCCCCGGACGGCGACGTCCCGGGTCAACGGCTCCTGCTGCCCGGCATCGGACGCTCACCAATCTCCCCCCGGGCGCGCTCTACCCCGGCACCGGCTTCGCCACAAACTTTGCGGGCGAGGGGAGAGAGGGAGGTGGCCGACTCTCCAGCACAGTCCCAGGTGGCCGGGCCAGGGGGGCCCGCGACGGTGCCCTGGCGAAGACCAGCTCCGCTGGAGGGGCGGAGAGAGGGGGCGGGCACCGCCGCAGCTACTCCCGGCTAGCTCGGGGCTCCCAACTGGGGCCGGCCCCCCGCAGCCTGTCACTCACCTGCCTAACCCCGCCCCAGCCCAGCCCCGCTGCCTGCCGCCGGCTCGCGGTGCCCGCGCCGCCGCCGCCGCCGCCCGCCCCAGGTGCGCATGTGACCGACGGCACCGCCCCCTTGGGCCGGGCCTGGTTTTCTCATTGGTTTCCCCCAGGGTGCGGACCGCCCCCTCGGCCCCACCCAGCCAGGTGCCCGCCCCGCCGCCCGTCTCCCGGGGAGCTGGGCCGGGAATTATTCGCCCTCAATGGCCCCCGGCTGCGTGCCCGGCAGCAGCCTTCCCTTCCCTGAGCCACCGCCCCGACCCCAGGCCCCGCCCCTTGGGAGGGACCGTCCCCATCCCTCCCGGGAACTGCCTGGCCTGGAGCCGGCAGACACGTGATCCAGGGAGCGCCCCGCCCCTCCGCCTTCGCCTGGCGATTGGCTCGGGGAGGCGCGTGCGCTGAGAGACCCGGCCGGTGCCACCGCCCACTTCCCCTCCCGCGGTCTCCAGTTCGCGTCATGGCCGCCGCCGCGGCTCTGGAGGCGGTGGCGCCTCTGGGCGCCCTGTGGGGCCTCGTGCAAGACTTCGTCATGGGTCAGCAGGAGGGCCCCGCTGACCAAGTGGCTGCAGGTACGGCAGACGGCGCCGCACGGCTTCCGCTTTGGGACATCCAGGAGGGAGAGGCCTCAGCAGAGGCCCCTGGAGGGAAGGCAGTAAGGGACGGCGGTGACTTTGAGAGATTGGTCCGGGGCTGGTTGTGAGCACCGCATGATTGAGAGCCATAACAAATTTTGAGTCGCTTGTAGTCTTCCTTAAAACGCCCTTACGCCCCTCGTCTCGGTTTATTGCCACTCTGTGCGCCGGCCGCGGTTAGGAGAATCAGTACGGTTTCAGAGATGAGGAAACTGCTGCCCAGCGAGGGCATGAGACTTTCAGATGAGGCCGGTGGAGGAGCTGGGATTCGGACCCAGGTCCTCCAGTTTAGAACCAGGGGCTCGTGCCGCGAAAGCACGTTGTTTCTATGAAGTTGACGTAAGAAGAAGCATCTTCAGCGGCATCGGCTCGAGTCGCGTGGCATGTTGGGAGTGGCCGGGCGGCCGGATCTCTGACTGGCTGTAGTTGCAGAGAGGAGGAGAGACACCTGTTTAGGAGGAGTTTGAGATGTTCTGCGTATCCCTCTTAAGGCTTACCCTCCGTTTCTTGTTAAAGTTCTTGATTAATTTGCTTTGTGACATTTTAATGTGCAAGTGGTGCTTGTTTCTATCTTTTCCCCAGAACTCCTGTTTCCCGCTTGTGATTAGTTTAGGAATCTCTTAGTTCTGGCAGCTTATCTAAGATTTGATAAAACAAATTACAGATTTCCTTGGAATTCTGAGACTTCACTCTTTTAGGGGGAAAAAAAAAAACCCCTCAGTAGTTATTGAATGTTAGAAGGCCTTCAGACCTGACATTTAAGTAATAGAATACAAAGTAATATTGTCAGTACAGATGACTTTTATTTTTGGAAATTTTGCATGTTTTAGGGAGAAGTAAAGATACATTTCTCTTGAAAACTGAACATAATCACTTTCAGGATGTGTGAAAAATGAACAAAGTGAATTTGTCAGAAGCATAAACCATTGATCCTTAGTGATATCCCACTTTCACTCAATGCTTCCACAGTTATCTAACACATTTTTCAAACATGATGCAAAGTTATATATAAATACAAATTACACTAGATCTGTGACTGCCAGGTACTTAACAATGTAGTGGGAGAGGCAATCATGTAAACAGTACAATACACCATGAAAAGGACTGCAGGAGGTATCTGCAGGGTGACATGGAAACATCAAGGAGCAAATGAATCCCTGGTGCAGTCATTCCACTAAGCTAAATTTCTTACAGCTTTGTGTCAGTGCTTAAAATTAACAACTGCACGGTGTTATCAGTGTCATTTCCCCCAATGTTTTATTATTAAAATTTTCAAACATCCAGCAAAGTCTTAATAATTTTTTCAAAGACACACACCCACTGCCTAGATTCTACCATTAACATTTTAATATAATTTGCTTTATCGTGTATCTGTCCATCATTTAAATTGCAGCTATGAGTATACCTCCCTCTGACTGCTTTGGTATGCATGTCATTAACTAGGGTTTGTTTAGTTTATTTTGGTATAAAGTTTGTATTCAGTGAAGTGTACAACTCTCAAGCATACATTCATTGATTTTGAAAAATGCATGCACCTACCAGTTACCAAGATAAAGAACATTACTATAAAAAGTGTTATTTGTATCTCTTTCCTTTCCCGGTTATACATTATGAACAAAGTAATTTAGGGTTTTCAAATTCAGAACACATTTGAGAAGCCAGGATGAATAAGTTATATATATATATATATATATATATAAAATATATATATTTATATTTATATATAAATATATATATTTATATATATATAAAGAACTACAAGTTCTTTAAGGAAGACTGCCAAGTTCTTAAAATGTTTTTGTAAAATTTGTATTTTTTATGCCTGAAAAAAAGTGGCCTAAACTATTGTCTAGTTTAAATTTAACTCAGCTCAGCTAGGTCTGTAATACTAGCCCTGTTGTAATTTAACCCTCCTGATTAGGAAAGGAGGTTAGTAATAACAGATAACTAACCGAGGGGTTATAATAGATAAGGTTGAAAAGGTTTGGTGGGGTTGAATGATGCCTAACCTTGGATTCTAAGCAGAGGGATTTGAATGACCTATTGTAGGCAATTGGAGTCAGTGTAGATCCTTGAGCAAGAGAGTCATATAGTGAAGGTGAATTTGAGAAGGATTAAGTTGGTATTCTTAATCTTATATCCCAGGTTTAGTTAGAGTTGTTGAAGGGTGACAGAGTTTTGAAGCATCCCCAGAATAAGATCCCACTCCAGTACTCTTGCCTGGAAAATCCCACGGACGGAGGAGCCTGGTAGCCTGCAGTCCGTGGGGTCTCGAAGAATCAGACAGGACTGAGCGGCTTCACTTTCACTTTTCACTTTCATGCATTGGAGAAGGAAATGGCAGCCCACTCCAGTATTCTTGCCTGGAGAAGCCCAGGGATGGGGGAGCCTGGTGGGCTGCCGTCTATGGGGTTGCACAGAGTCGGACACGACTGAAGTGGCTTAGCAGCAGCAGCAGCAGAATAAGATATGCTTTCTAATCCTCCAGCCTAAGTCAAGCTTTGTGATCGCTGAAAGGGACCAACTTTCTATTCAGCTACTCCCAGCAGCAGCGTCCCCTACAAATTGTAACTGCAGAAGGAACACCCTGTGATTACAAAGGTAGTTACCACCAACTTTGTTTTGCATTTGAGTTCCTGATGAAAGTAGGTGTCAGATGCAGAGGGTGCAAATGATGGAAGAGAAATGACTTGGCAGCCTAAGGGTTAAAGACTCCTCAGCCAGGCATTCAGTGGCTGCCACTTCCCTCCTGGATCTTTAGTTCCAGGCAGCAGCCTTGATTTGCTGTTCCCCTAAGTGCTTTCCTTCCCAGATCCCTCCACTAACTCCATCTAATTCAAGTTAGACCTGGGATTAAAGGCCCAGTTTGAGTGCTCAGCGTCTGCCCCCAAGTGTCTCCTTATCCTCTAGGCAGACATCATCTCATACTTCAGAATCTTTGTGAAACTTATTTCTCAACCACTCATACTTTTTACCTGACTTTAGTAGCTACTTCTGTACACGTCTCCATATCATACCCTACTGTGGAGTCCCCCTGGCGACTAGCAAAAGTAGGTAGTATAAGAGATGAATAAATGAATAAGAGATGTTGAAGGAAGAATTTATGGAATTTGAGGCCTAACTAGTTAGAGGGTGAGAGAGGACTCTTAAGATGATCTCAAGAATTTGAGCCTGAGGATGAGCAAAAGAAAAGTACTATGTCCAAAAATTGGGAAAAGAGATTTTGAACACATTGGCCTTACAGGTGATGGATATAAAATTTCTTCCTCTTATTTGGATTTGCTTTCATTTCAGTCTTCATTGTATTTTCCCACCTTTGTGGTTCCATGAGGAGACCACTATTCTTGAAATCAGAAGGCTGTTAAAGAAAAATAAATATAGTTCTGAGAAAAGTGTGGCATCCTCAGCAGAAAGGGAATTTTGAGAACTTGGTTGGAACTGAGTACTGACTGGGATTTCTCTCTCCTGTTCCTTTACATCCTCCCCCCTGCCCCCTTGGCTGCTACTCAAGAGGCTGCACCTCCATCGGACAGAAGTGTGATTGTGCATTCTATGTCAGTGCTCCTGTAAATACTCTCAGCGCACCACATGAACTGGTGCCCCGCTAAGGAAAGAGTGGGTAGTTAGCAGGTGCTAGTAGGTTCATTTTTAGAGAACAGATCTTGAACACATTGGAAAAACTTAGATCTACCTAAATAGGGAGAGAAACTTACATTTATTTTTCCTTATGCCTGTGAGACTGCCGTTAGGAAAATTAACTTACTGGCTTCTTTCATTCCTGGAGTTCAAGTGCATATTTAACTTCTAGGTATTCAGGTGTTTTTCATTTGGAAGAACTAATCACTTAAAGTCAGTGATGGGGGGTTCCGTCCCTGGTCCTGGAAGACCCCACACGCCATGGAGCAACTGAGCCCGTGCACCACAGCTATTGAGCCTGTCCTCCAGAGCACAGGGACCACAACTCCTGAATCCTGTGTGCCCTAGACCCTGTGTTCCACAACAAGAGTGTTAGTCGCTGTTGTATCCAGCTCTTTGCAACCCCGTGGACTGTAGCCTGCCAGGCTCTTCTGTCCATGGGATTCTCTAGGCAAGAATACTGCAGTGGGTTGCCATTTGCTTCTTCAAGGGATCTTCCTGACCCAGGTATGAACCTGGGTCTCCTGCACTGCAAGCAGATTCTTTACCGTCTGAGCCACCAGGGAAGCCCACCAACAGGAGAGGCCACCAAAACGAGAAGCTCGTGCAGTGCAACAGGAGAGCAGCCGCCCGCTCTCTACAGCTAGAGAAAAGCTCGTGCAGCCGTGAAGACGCAGCACAGCCAAGTAAATAGAATTACATTTTTAAAAAAATTTAAAAGTAAATAAAGTTAGTGATAGATGGGCTTCCCTGGTGGCTCAGATGGCAGAGAATCTGCCAGCAATGCAAAAGACCTGGGTTCGATCTCTGGGTTGGGAAGATCCCCTGGAGAAGGGAACGGCTCCTACTCCAGTATACACTTAAGAATTTTACTCCTAAAGAATGGTTAAAGGGACATGTAAAAGGGAGTAATTTTGTTTTGGAAATCAAGGAAGCCTTCACAGGAGGAGTTGGAATTTGAGCTGGATCTTGAAGAGTTGAGGTTCCTCAGACTGACAAGGGCAAGAAAGAGGCATTCCAAACCAAGGGAGCATGTCTTCAGGCTTGAGGATATGGAAGAGCTTCTCATGTTGAGAACTCATGTGACTGGATGATAGGAGCTATGATGAAAGGTGAGGCTGGAGGAGACTGAGGGCTAAATCGTGAATGACATCAAGCCAAGGAGTTAGGTCTCAGGCAGTGAGGAGCAAATGGAGATTGGTGAACAGATAATTAATTGTGCATTTTAGATAGATTAGGAATGGATCAGAAGGCTTTTTAAAAAGTGAAATAGTGAGATAAAATTCACTGTAAAAAGTGAGATAAAAATGAGATAAGAAATAAAATTCACAGTAACCACTTTAAGAAATAAGTGGCTTAGTATATTCACAATGTTCCACAACTATCAGCATTCCCTAAAAATTCCAGAACATTTTCATTCCACTAAAAGTGGAAGGGTATTTTGACAGCTGTCCCTGATAGTCTGGTCATAGGGATGACAAGGAAAAAAAGATGAAACTTTGAAAGACATTTCTAACATAGGCTCAACAAGACTAGAATAAAATGTTAGTTTTAGTCAGCTTTCTGAAAACATCCTCAAAATACTGATTCTAGTTTTTTACCACCTTACTTACATTTCTCTTACTATTATTTACTGTTGCAACAGCTTTACTGTCTCTTCATTTTTTTTTCCTTATTTTTTTTTTCCTTTGGGCTGTACCACATGGCATGTGGGATCTTAGGTTCTCAGACCGGGGATCAAACCCGTTTCCCCTATCATGGAGTCTTAACCGTTGGACCGCCAGGGAAGTCCCCATTTTTTTCCTTATTTTGTATGACTTTTGTACTTCTCTTTTGTGTTGGTGCTGCATTAATTCAACATGAAGTCTTTGTGAAAGGATGAAGACTGAAGGGCTGTGCTAGGAGGATTTGCCCGTATACTGGGATTCAAGAGATCACATGCATATGGACGTTTCTTTGTAATTACTGATATAAAGCAGCCAGCTTTGTAATAATATATACTGAATGCTGAAGAGGTCTTTTTCATTTACAAAATGTGAGGCAGGCTATAAGAGTGAGATTGACTATAGGGAGCACGAGGGGAGCTCTGTCTGGTGATGGAAATATTCTGTGTCTTAGTTTGGGTGTTGGTTACTCTAGGTATACTTTTGTTAAAACTAATCAAATTATACATTTCACTGTGTATAAAGTTTACCTCAATATTTTTTTAATGAAACAGTTAGAGGTGACTGAATGGGGCCTAGGAGTCAAGTCTTTGTCCTATAGCATTTGAGGTATTTCCGAAGAGAGACTCTAGCCGAGCATCCACAGGGGCTCTTACGGTCTTGCTGGAAAAGAACGCTTCGGTTCCGTGATATTCTTTGCTAGTAAGGGCTATCAGGCCCCTGTGGCTTCCCGCATGCTAACCCTTGTGGCTGCTACTGAAATTTGTTTTCAGATGGGTTTTTCAGCAGAGCTTCCTGGGTTCTGTCCAGGAGATTCCAGAAAAGTACCCTTTTCCACCCTCCCAAGTGGTACCGTAATTTGTAACCCAGGAATGGGTCTGTCTCTTAAGTATTGCCATCACAGGATGGGGTGTGGAACCTAAGTCTCAGTGCCTTGGTTTGTCCTGTTAGTCCAGCTGCTGCCCCTTCCCCCACCCCACTGCTTGCAGATTTTGTCCCTTGGCTCTTTCTCAGGAGCAGGGGCAGCAGCTGGGCCTTCCACATCCTGGCATGAGTAAGGCTAAGAGTGCCTGATGTCTAAATTGGTGCCAGTCACGAGCTGTGAATCCCAACTAGAGCACTCCCTTCCTCAGTCAGATTGGGCTTCTTACTCTAGTACCAGATTACGCTTCTGCCCAGCTCAGCTCACAGCTATTGTTCAGAGACCACACACTTAAGGGGAACTGGAGTTTCGTTTTCTCAAGCCTCTTCTTCACTTAGCCAAAGTCTGGTCTTGGCGAGAACTGACTAATTAGGTCTTGTGTTTAAAAGTAGGTGGGTTAAGGACCCAGAACAGACTGTGGAAGTAATTCCCTGATTGCCACACTTTATTGAGCTAAAACTCCTCTACATTAATCAAACACGTAGAAGATTGCTAACCTTTCACTCTTAGTTGCTCCTTTGAAAATTTCTCTTATAATAATTCTGTTAGATCTAAGTGAATTACCATTGTGCTGTTAAAATTGCATTTTCAAAAATATACTCACGTAATATACTCACGTGGTACAACATTCAAAAGGTGCAAAAAGACCCACCGTGAGAAGTCTTCCTTTCATCCCAGGATGGCATGCAGGTTGTGGCAGATGAATTACCTGTATTACTCAGTTCAGTTCAGTTGCTCAGTCATGTCTGGCTCTGTGACCCTATGGACTGCAGCATGCCAGGCTTCCCTGCCATCACCAGCTCCTGGAGTTTACTCAAACTCATATCCATTGAGTCCGTGATGCCATCCAACCATCTCATCTTCTGTCGTCCCCTTCTCCTGCTGCCTTCAATTTTTCCTAGCATCAGGATCTTTTCAAATAAGTCAGTTCTTTGCATTAGCTGGCCAAAGTATTGGAGTTTCAGCTTCAACATCAGTCCTTCCAATGAACACCCAGGATTGATCTCCTTTAGGATGGACTGGTTGGATCTCTTTGCAGTCCAAGGGACTCTCAAGAGTCTTCTCCAACACCACAGTTCAAAAGCATCAATTTTTCGGTGCTCAGCTTTCTTTATAGTCCAGCTCTCACATCCATACATGACAACTGGAAAAACCCCAGCTTTGACTAGACAGACCTTTGTTGGCAAAGTAATGTCTCTGCTTTTTAATATGGTGTCTAGGTTGGCCATAATTTTTCTTCCACGGAGCAAGTGTCTTTTAATTTCATGGCTGCAATCACCATCTGCAGTGATTTTGGAGCCCCCCAAAATAAAGTCTGTCACTGTTTCCCCATCTATTTGCCATGAAGTGATAGGACCAGATGCCCTAATCCTAGTTTTCTGAACGTTGAGCTTTAAGACAAGTTTTTCACTCTCCTCTTTCACTTTCATGAAGACGCTCTTTAGTTCTTCTCTTTCTGCCATGAGGGTAATGTCATCTGCATATCTGAGGTTATTGGTATTTCTCCCGGCAGTCTTGATTCCAGCTTGTGCTTCATCCAGTCCAGCATTTCTCATGATGTACTCCACATATAAGTTAAATAAGCAGGGTGACTATACAGTCTTGACGTACTCCTTTCCCAATTTGGAACTAGTCTGTATTATTATACTACTCGTGTATGATATATCCTCACTAAAGGGAGCCTTTTGATGAAAGTGAAAGAGGAGAATGAAAAAGTTGGCTTATAGCTCAACATTCAGAAAACTAAGATCATGGCATCCGGTCCCATCACCTCATGGCAAATAGATGGGGAAAGAGTGGAAACAGTGGCTGACTTTATATTTTTGGGCTCCAAAATCACTGCAGATGGTGATTGCAGCCATGAAATTAAAAGACGCTTACTTCTTGGAAGGAAAGTTATGACCAACCTAGACAGCATATTAAAAAGCAGAGACATTACTTTGCCAACAAAGGTCCATCTAGTCAAGGCTATGTCGTGGATATGTGTGGATATGAGAGTTGGACTATAAAGAAAGCTGAGCACCAAAGAATTGATGCTTTTGAACTGTGGTGTTGGAGAAGACTCTTGAGAGTCCCTTGGACTGCAAGGAGATCCAACCAGTCCATCCTAAAGGAGATCAGTCCTGGGTGTTCATTGGAAGGACTGAAGCTGAAACTCCAGTACTTTGGCCACCTGATGCGGAGAGCTGACTCATCTGAAAAGACCCTGATGCTGGGAAAGATTGAGGGCAGGAGAAGAAGGGAATGGCAGAGGATGAGATGGTTGGATGGCATCACCGACTCAATGGACATGGTTTGGGTAGACTTCGGGAGTTGGTGATGGACAGGGAGACCTGGCGTGCTGCGGTTCATGGGGTCGCGAAGAGTCGGACACAACTGAGTGAACTGAACTGAAAGGGGACATGGAGGGCAAGCTGATTCAGTGTTTGAAAAACAATATTTTGTCTGGAAACTGTTTCAGGCTGAAGGCAAAACTGCCCATAAGTACTGTGCTCTGCTTATGTATTTGTTTCTCACAGAGGTTGACAATTCCAAAAGTAATTTATAGCTACACGAGGGTTGAAAAGAATAAAAAATGGTAGATAATGGGAGCCAAGTTCCTCACTGTCCAAGAAACAAATTATAAATAAGCAAAGGGGAAGGCTAGAATGGACCCTGTGGTACTATATTAGAGTGGAGACTCCAGTATAATCTTTTATTTAGTTTGATATATATGGATAGGTACAGAAATAATGATAATGTGTGTATGCACATAAGTTAGAATACGTACATATATTTCCCAGCTCTCTCTGCCGAGAAGGGCCTAGAAGCAGTGATATCACAGTAGCAACGAGTGCAGCTACTTCCATATGTTGGTTTTTAATACCATTCTCCAATAAAAAGAACCAGGACTTCTTGGGGCAAAGGCAGATTTAAGGGTTGGGGCAGGGAAATTACAACATGAACCTTTAGTATTTTGTAGTGCCAAAAGGTAAGAAAGCACTGTAAAAAAATAAAAGGATAGGGTATGTCAAAGGGATGCTGGTGCCAACCAGTGTAAAAAAACTCCTGATGGCTAAAGATAGAAAATTGAGCAACGAAATAGCCTAGTATTGGATTATAACCCAAGGCATAAAATATGCATGAGCCTATGCTGATATAAATAACTAAATAAATGAAGGGAAGAGATGAATCTTCCTTAGAATAACTCCAAATAACATAGATAAGTACTCCTTCTTCTAAGAAACGGAGCTTAATCTCCCCTTTGTTCTAAGTCACTAAGTGTGGACTCTGGCCTTAGTGACTCCCTTCCAAAGGAAAGAATCCGGGAAAAGGAAAAATAATAACTGTATGCGTGGTGCAGAGACCTGCTGGCACTACCTTAACCAAGTGGTCAGAGTTAAAATCACCAGTGGTAAGTCGTGTTGATATATTGTACCTGTGATAGGATGAGATGAGAAAGGCACTTTACCTCTGTGCTGTTATTCTTACCCGACTCCATAGCCCCAGGATAAACACGAGGAAAACATTAAAAAAAAATTCATCAAAAGACGTTTTATGAAAATATTGATACTTTTTAAAAATACCAAAGTCGTGAAAAACAAGGAAGGTTGAGGGATTCGTTATGGCTAGTTGCAGTGTGATATCCTTAACTGGATCCTGAAACAGAAAAATTACATTAGTGGAAAAGTTGGTAAAATCTGATAAAGTCTAGAGTTCAGTTAAAAGTAATATGCAAATGCTCATCTCTGTTAGTTTTGACAAATGTACTATGTAAGATGTTAACCTTCAGGGAAATTGGGCAAGGAGTATATAGGAACTCTGTACTACCTTTACAACCTTTTTTCTTTAAACCTAAAATTATTCCAAAGTAAAACCTTTTTTTAAGTCTACCTCTCAACCCCATTGGATTGCAAGCAGATCAAATCAATCAATCCTAAAGGAAATCAATCTTGAATATTCATTGTAAGGACTGATGCTGAAGCTGAAGCTCCAGTACTTTGGCCACCTGATGCAAAGAGCTTATTCACCGGAAAAGACCCTGATGCTGGGAAAGATTGAAGGCAAAAGGAAAGGCGGGTGGCAGAGGATGAGGTGGTTAGATAGCGTCACCGACTCAATGGACATGAATTTGAGCAAACTCTGGGAGATTGTGAAGGACAGGGAATCCTGGCGTGCTGTAGACTCTGGGCTCATAAAGAGTTGTACAGGACTTAGTGACTGAACACACACACACTCATTCCCCTAGCTACCAGTCTGCTTCCCTGGAGACAATCAGTGTTACTAACTCCTTTTATCTTCTAGAGATATAAATAAATACAAGTAGAAATCATTCCCCCCCCCTTTAAAAACAATGCCATGCACATACTATATATTAATACTATTTATGTACACTCTATGTTCTGCTTCAAAATCTTGTTCCATTATTAGTATAAATATATAGGTTCCTCAGCCTTTTTTCAATTTCTTTTCCTAAGTTAGCTACAGAGAATTCCATTGTATGGGTGTACTATAACTAATTTAACTGGTTTCTTATCATTGATGGCCATTTGTTATTTAGTCATTTGCTATTATAAACTACTCTGAAGTGAGAAAATCTGTACATGCATTATTTTGCACTTTTAAAAGTAGGTAGGGTAAATTTTGAGAAGATTCCCTGGGTTAGAGCATATGTATTGATACACTTGTAACTTAGAAGATACTCTCAAGTTGCTCTTCCTAGGGATTTCTCTGGTGGTCCAGTGGCTAAGACTCTGTGCTTCCAAAGCAGGGGGCACGGTCCACAGCCTGGCCAGGCATTCAGATCCCTCATGCCAAGTGGATGGGCCAGGGAAAAAATGCCCTCTATAAAAAGGCTGTACCAACTCACATGGCACCTGCAGCGTCTGAGTGCCTTATTTCTGCCTGCCATCACTGAACATAGAGTTACACAAAATGTTTGATCTTTGCCAGTCTGTTTGCATTCCTGTTGTTAATATAGTTGAGCATCTTCTGGTCTTGCCGATTTTTAAGTTGGTTATTGGTCTTTTTCTCATTGATTTGTAGAAGCTCTTTTTGTATTAGCAAAATAGCCTTTTGTTATAAGAATTGCATATATTTTTTCCTAGTTTGTCTTATGATTTCTTTTCTTGCCTTGCAGAAAATCCAGGTGTTTTGGTTTTTTTTAATGTGGCTAATTTTAACTAATCTTTTCTTTTATGGTTAAAGTATAACTTTATATTATACTTAGAAATGTTCTCCTGTTGTTTTTTTTTTTTCTTTAATCCATTTGAAATTTACTTTGGTGAAAAATTCAGAGCCATTGGTTTTTTTGTTTTTGTTCTTTTCCCCCAAATATCCAATCATTACAACATCATTTATTGAATAATCTGTTTTTCTTTAATTGAAATAATTTTTAAATCATATTTTCATGTATTTGTGTCTCTTTCTGGATTTTCTGTTCCATTTTTGTACCATTGATTTCTTTGACTATGAACTCATACTACACTGTTATTTTTTGTTTATACTTTTATTATGGAGAATATAAAGTATATTCAGAAGTATACAGTGTTTTAATTATTGTAAAATTTATTTATAAAAATCTTTTACTATCTGGAAGAACCACCTTTCCGCCCTCATTACCCTTTTTCAGAATTTGCCTGATTATGTATTATTTTCTGCACTCAACTTTCTCACTTGTGCTTTAAAGTTTTCACCATTCAGATATTCACATTTTTCTGTTCAGTTTATATTGAGGTATTTTTCTCTCTCTTTTTAAAATTTTATTTGTTGCTATTATTACTTTTTTCCTTTATATGATTTTACAGGCTAGTGTACATATATGTGAAAGTTCTTAATTTCATATTAATTTTGTACCAAGCCATCCTAATGAGTTGTTTTGCTTGTAATATTTTTTCATGTATTTCTCTTGAATTTTCCTAGGTAAACAATCAGGTTACCTACAAATGATATATTTACTTTCTTTTCAGTTTTTATACTTGGAGCTGCATATTTGAAGTATTACGAAATGCCTCTAGTGTGGAGGGACTCTTGGCAAGCACAGTGGACCCCCAGATGTGAACCCAGGATAGGCAGAAACATCGGCAATAGAGACATTAAACCCTAGGATGGAGTTTTTTGTTGTTACTGTTGTTGTTTCATGTTTTTGTTTTTGTTTTTCTTTCCTCTAGATGTGAAGTCTGGAAGCTATACAGTGTTACAAGTGGTGGAAGCCCTTGGGTAAGCTACCTGCTCCAGAACAACTCTCATCAGCCCTGGCAGTACACTCTGAAAACAGTTATTTTGTCCTCAGTTTCTTCCACTGTAGCCCAGTTCCTCCCTCCCCTTCCATATTAGTACCTCATGCTAAGCCTATGTTTCTCTTGAAAAAAGTTTCATGCCAGCTGATTGAGACCCTTGACGAGGTGTTGAGAGCACAGCCTGTGGGCCGCAGTAGCTCTTGCATCAGCCCGCAGGTTTAGGTGAAGGTGGGTGGTTGAAAGCCATCAAATGTTAATGCTTCTTTAGCCCCACCCTCCCCCGTGGCATCCTAGTCAGCCTGCATCTGACTCAGACCCCTGTGGGCCCCACCTGGGAGGCTGACCTGGCACGGGATTCCCCACTGTAGGAAAAGGCTTGGAACAACAGCTGGAAGACCACTGTTCAAACCAGATATTCCAAGCTCCAGAGGAGGCACGTGCTTATAGTCTAATGCCTGCTCTTCTCGTATTTTGTACTTGGAAGACCATTTAAATTGGAAAGTCTTAGTAGCAAAGGTTGTTAACTGTCATAGCTAGTGTGTCTCCTAAAACAGAGAAAAATAGAAAATTGGGGAGAAGATGGGAGAGTAGGTCACTATTATGCATTTCTCCCATATGTTGTTGTGGCCTTGGTTCATTTTTTTAAAGTAACAGCTTTATTGAGATATAATTTACCTATCATAAATTCACCATTTAAAAGTGTGTATTAAAAAAATAAATAATAAAGTGTGTATTCACAGATTTGTGTAGCCATTAGTTACCACAGTCAATTTTAGGACATTTTCATCACCCCAAAAAGAAACCCCACACCTATTAACAGTCACTCCCCATTCCTTTCTCTTCCTTGCACCTGGTAACTGCTAATCTACTTTGTTTCTGTGGATTTACCTATGCTGAAAATTTCAGATAAATGAAATCATACAATAATATATAATCTTTATGATTGGCTTCTTTAATTTGCAATAATGTTTTCAAGATTCATTCCTGTTGTAGCTTGTATCAGTACTTCATTGCTTGCTGAGTAATATTCTGTTATACGGATATACCACAGTTTGTTTACCCATTCATCAGTTGAGGGATATCTGAGTTGTTGTCACATTTTGACTATTCTGAATAATGCTTCTGTGAGCATCTGTGTGCCTTGGTCCATTTTTAAATGCACAGCTTTCTGCTTCTGAGTGGGGCCCTTGCCGTAAGCTCCTATCCCAGGTATCCTGTCAAGACTGATCTTTTTTGCCCCAGCTCCTCTAGTATAGATACTCTTGAGACTTCGCCGGTTGGCTCAGTGGTAGAGAATCCACCTGCAATGCAGGAGATGAGGGTTCGTGGGTTGGGAAGATCCCCTGGAGGAGGAAATGAGGAAATGGCAACAGTATTCTTGCCTGTAAAATTCCATGGACAGAGGAGACTAGGGGGCTACAGTCCATGGGGTAGCAAAGAGTCGGACACTACTGGACGACTGAGCTCAGCATAGGTACTCTTATCCTTGTTTCCTTAAGGTACCCTGGCCAGCTCTCCTTCAGAAGTCTTCTGCCTCCTTCATTTGCTTAGATTCCTTGTGGTATGTTTAAATGTAATCTCTGTGATTTGTTTTGAAGATAAATCACCTTGTTGTTGCTTCAGCCTGGGTCCTCCCATATCAATAATCCTTAATAGTTAAAGCCTTTATTCTGACCATCTTACTTAGTACACTTCCAGTTATAAAGACTATAATGGTTGCTTTAATAGTGATATAGTTATTCTTCTCCTGTTTTGGTAGAAGTTGCCATCTCTTGAGCCCTGTGGGTAACTGCTAAGCTCTCTTTCAGAGGAAAGTCACAATTGTATCACTGAGGAGAAAGAGTAAACCCCACACCCAGTCAGTGCCTGGAGACAGACAGTTCTGTTGGCTGTGGTGTCACTTATGCCCCTGATGACACCTCCAGGCCAATCTGGGGATTGGCCTTACTGTTGTTTGTAATGCTGAGCGCCTCCAGAGTACCTTCCTGGGCCAGCTTCCATGCCCAGGGGCTGAGTGTGACTGACTAATTGCAAAATATTTACTTCCGAAGTTTGAACTGGGTGATATCGGGCTCTCTATCTTACTTTCCCCCAGGTCTTCTCTAGAGAATCCAGAACCCCGAACTCGGGCACGTGGAATCCAGCTTTTGTCACAGGTGCTCCTCCAGTGTCACTCCTTGCTCCTGGAGAAGGAAGGTAACTGGTAGGCGTGCTGAGCCAAAGTCTTCCTTGTCTATCAGGCCGGTTAACCCGGGAGGGAGGGAGGGACATAAGGTATCTTCGTACTCCTAACTCAGGGTTTTCACACCGCACTAGTATATGTGGCAAAGAAGATAAGAATTGAGCCACAAGACACATAGATTTCAAATGTAGCCTTAGACAGGTTTTTTTTTCCCCCAGTATGTCTTCTGTCTGTAAAATGGACAAA
Source organism: Capra hircus (assembly GCF_001704415.2). NCBI lineage: Eukaryota > Metazoa > Chordata > Mammalia > Artiodactyla > Bovidae > Capra > Capra hircus. The sequence goes on from NC_030833.1 coordinate 32,924,950, forward strand.
GTAGTGTTTCATAGATGGAGCAGAAGAGTAATGAAATACCAAAATGCTTTGAAGTCCTGAGGGAAAAAACCCATAGCTTATTTATCTTCCATAGCAGGGGTGGGCAAACGACAGCCTGTTTTTATAAATAAAATTTTATAAGCATATAGCCATGTCCATTTATGAACCTGCTGTTCATGCTGCTTTTATGTTACAGTGGCCCAGCTGAGTAGTTGTGACATACTGTGTCCAAACACCTAAAATATTTACCATATGGCCCTGTGAGAAAACGTGCCAACCCAAGTTCTGTAGAAAGGCAGTTCTCAGGTTGAGAATGGGTTTGATTGTGACCTCTATGTGAATGGATGACCCAAGATGTTCACCTGTTTTCTTGACAGATAAGGAAGGAACCCCCCAAATGGGAGGGCTTGGGACATACCTAGGTGAAGGAGGTGATTTGTAGTGAAGCCCAGGCAGGAACAGCCCTTAGAAACTTTGGGAAGAAGCGATGCCAGCGGGCCCTTCTCCATCCTGTGGAAACTAATGCCTGAATTTCTGGTCTGTTCAGTGGTCCACCTGATCCTGTTCTATGAGAACCGGCTGAAGGATCATCATCTCGTGATCCCGTCTGTCCTGCAGGGTTTGAAGGCACTTGTGAGTTCTCCTTTTCTGTATTACATACCATGTTTACAGGACTCTATTTCCAGTGAATTCTCTCCTTCCCCTTAGTGGGTGAGACTTCGGGTACTTCAAAGCAGATGCCTAGATATGGGGCTAAAGTAGTCTCAGCCAGCTCCACTTCTGTTTTTAGTCTGGAGAGTAAAAGTGTCCTTTGGGGACTGGAATTCAGCGTCAACCTGGAAGGAGCTGTAGAGACCTAATCAGCTTGAGAAAAGGGCCCGTGTTTCTCACCGTCCGCATGTCTTCCCCAGCCTGGATGTTGTAATTCCCACTGCAGTTAGATAGGCCCGTTTTAGGCTTGAAGGCTACACCAAAATTTCCAGACTTCCCTCTGTGTTCACACTTCTCTTCTCCCCCAGAGCCTGTGTGTGGCCCTGCCCCCAGGGCTGGCAGTCTCTGTGCTTAAAGCCATCTTCCAGGAGGTCCACGTACAGGTGAGTGGTAACAGTGACCTCGGTATTGTCTATCTTCCAGCCCTTGACATAACTAGAATTACATGGCAAAAAAAAAATTGCCTTCTAAGAGTTCTGAACTCTTACAGGCCTTTGACCATATTTGCCTGCTGTCCCTTGCTACTGTATAAGGAGAGGGAGGCATGCAATTACATCTGACCTGTGTCCTCTTACACCTAAAGAAAGTGAGGCACGTAGGAGACAGGTTTTGGTTATTGGTTCCTCTGCTAGATTGCTGGACCAGACCCATACCTTTTCTTTGCATTTCCTCTGAGGGTCATCTTATTCTGGTATAAAGAAAATTACCCAGTTAGAGACGGTGAAGCAGGAAATAGTTTTGTCAGCTGAGGTATTCTTTGGGCACTTACTTTACTTTCTTGTCTCTCCTACTAAGTCCCTGCCGCAGGTGGACCGACACACAGTCTACAGTATCATCACCAACTTCATGCGAACCCGGGAAGAAGGTAAGAGGCAGGCTTTCAGGAGACCTAAAAAGTGAACGCAACTTTTCTTCCCCCTTTACGAGGACTGATTTTAGCCCAGGGTGATATAAAAGAGCCAGTACTTTGAGAGGAAGATAAAGGGAAACTGGGAGTCACTCACTCCCCAGCAAAAGAAAGAAAGGGTGGGGTTTGAGCTGAAGTGTTAAACTCCTACCTCCATAGCCATTATATATTGTGGCACATCTTCTCTTCACTGAGAACTCTCTTGGAATAGGAAAGCAGAAATGGTCGGCTCTGGGAGGCGTGAAGAGGGAGGCAGTGAGAGAGGGAAAACGCAGGCCAGAAGAAAGCCCCACTTTCTATCTTGTGGGACAGTAGTGACCTTGTTCTCTCCTCCCCAGAGCTGAAGGGCCTAGGAGCTGATTTCACCTTTGGCTTCATCCAGGTGATGGATGGGGAAAAGGATCCCCGTAATCTTCTGGTGGCCTTCCGCATTGTCTATGACCTCATCTCCAGAGACTACAGCCTGGGTACGTCCTTGCAGTTTTGGATTAGCTGGTTGGGGCTTGTCAGAGGAAAGGCTTGTAAGTCCTCATTCTTTCTCTGTTGCCTTTAGGACCTTTTGTGGAGGAGTTGTTTGAAGTGACATCTTGTTACTTCCCTATTGATTTTACTCCTGTAAGTAGTACCTGTCATTCATTCATTCAAATATTGAGTGTCTGTTATGTGCCAGGCCCAGTTCTAGGCACTGAGGGTACATCAGTGAACAAAAGAAACGATCCCTGCCCTCAAGAACTTAACATGTCAGTAAACTGGGAAGTGGAAAAAAAACCTTCCAAAAATGTACTTAGTGCTTAGAGCTACAGGATTGTAGAACATGATTCATGTCCTTGAAAGTTGAAACATTTAAGTAACAGTAAGAGATTATGGACCAAAACAAGTGGTGTTACAGTTGTTCAAAGACAGAGTTCAGTGTGAGCTAGAGTAGGCAGGAACTGACTCACAGATAAAATAGGATTTCAGTTGGTTTCTGAAGGATGTGTAGCATATGATCCTGGATTCTGAGGGCACATCTCAGGCAATAGAAACAAAGAGGACACAGTTGAGCATAGCATGCACAGGAGGTGTTTGCTCTCATGCCTCAGCCCTTCTCCCACTCTGCATCTTGATTTACCTTCTCTTTCCAAATACTCAGGGTCTCAGCACTATATGGGTATGCATGGTATGTAGATGAAATGAAAGGAATTATACCACACACATCAAATTTACATCAGAGCTCAGTCGGTAAAGAATCTACCTGCAATGCAGGAGACCCCAGTTCGATTCCTGGGTTGGGAAGATCCACTGGAGAAGGGATAGGCTACCCACTCCAGTATTCTTGGGCTTCCATTGTGGCTCAGCTGGTAAAGAATCCACCTGCAGTACAGGAGACCTGGGTTCAATCCCTGCATTGGGAAGATTCCCTGGAGAAGGGAAAGGCTGTCCATTCCAGTATTCTGGCCTAGAGAATTCCATGGACTGTATAGTACATGGGGTCTCCAAGAGTTGGACATGACTTGAGTGCCTTTCACTATTGACTTTCCCTGCCTTTAAGATAAAAAGCCATTTTTGCCATAGGGAATTTCTTAGCAGCTTATTTTAGCTGACATCATGTTGCTGGGGCCACCTCTCTCCTAATATCCTTTTCATTGCTTTTGTAATCAGTATCACTATTTCTGCTCAGAAGTATTTAAGCCTTTGAATTCTTGAAAGCTCTTGGTTAGGCTGCCAGATTTCTCTGGTTTTACTTTCTTTATTTTGTGTTTGTTTTGAAAAGATAACACATTCACAGGATTCAAAATACAAAAGGTACAAATAGGTGAAAAATCTACATACCATCAAGTTTATTTCTCCATTGTCAACCAGTTTTATCAATTACGTCTGAATCTTACAGAGCTTTCTCATCCATGTATTAAAAAATGCTCTTCCCTTTCCCCATAAAAATGGTAGTGGATTTACACATTTTTCCTATACTTTGCCATTTTCACTTAGCAGTATATCTTGGAGAGGGTTCCATAACAGTATATAAACTAGCTCTTTATTCTTTATGACTGATTTTCCTTTGCATGGACATACCTAATTAATTTTACTTGTCCTCCGTGGGACAAAGGTTTTTGCTAATCTTTTGCTGTTACAAGCAATGCTGCCACTTAACATACCTGCCTGTACATGTATCATTTCACACATATGGGGTATATGGGTGTAACACTAGGATAAATTCCTAAAATTTAGGAATGTGTGCTGGAATATATGCACTTAAAATTTTAGGGTGGGCAAGAATATTTTTTTTTTTCGAAAGATAGTACAGTGAACATGATGCAACATTTAGAGAATTAAGCCTCTTCACTGCCACCAACCATTTTCCTTTCAGAGATAATCATTGCTCCCAACTGCTTATATATTTTCTCAGAGATGTTCTAGGAAAAACAAGTTTATAGATAATAATTGGAAAATTTCTTTTATTTGAGCAGAGTTGTGTGTTTTTTTCCACAGTGTGGTCTATGGGAAGCAGAAAGCTCTTGTCAGTTAAAATAGGGACACCTGGCTTTCAGTGTTAAATTTGTGTTAAAAATATTCTTCACGGTCTTACCAATCTGTATAGGCCACTTGCCATCACCATCATGGATCACAGCAGTATAAGTTAGGGCCAGATAGCTGCTGTTTTAGACTTTGTGAGCCTTATGTTCCCTATTGAAACTCTTCAGCTCTGCTGTTCTAGCACAGAAATTCCCTTGCCGCTGGAATGTGGTACACTGGCTGTATTGCAATAAATATATTGATGGACTTGGGAATTCACATTTCATATAATTTTTATTTTGCCACAAGATATTATTTGATTTGTTTTTCAACCATTTAAAAATGTAAAAACCAGTCTTAACTTAGCCATACAGTCTTAGCTGGTTGCTTCCTACTCTTAATGCAGAGTCAATACTGAATCTTTCTTTCCCATCGTCTAGGGATTCCTTTATTTTTTCTCTTGGATCAGATCTCCATTTTCTGTGTTTACATATTCCTCATTTTATGGTTTATTCCCTCATTTTGGTGGTGCTCGTCCCTTATGAGCTTCCCGTGGGTGTAAAAAGAGTATAAAATGTTTTCATTTTTGTAAATCTAGAATCTCTTCATTCTTTGCTCACACTTATTGATAATATGGGTATAAAATTGAAGGCATTGCTATATTTACTTCTAATTTTCAGTTGCTGTGAAGAAGTCTGAATTCTTTCTGCTCTGCAAAACTTTTATGTTCACTTTTCTTCCCTCTTCTTGGGAAGCTTTTAAGCGTTGATTATTTCCCCCCAATATTTTGAAAATTCACAGTGATGTGTCTTAGTACAGGTCTGTTTCCACGCATTGTACTGGGTGCTTGGTCGGTCCTGTCGGTCTGGAAGCCCGCGTCCTCCGGCCTGGGAGGACTTCTTGGCATTCTCCGTTGCTGCTGTCTTTCCCTCTGTTAGCTCTCTGCTCCTTCCTTTGGGAACTCCTGTCAGTCTGTTACCTTTTCTTTCTTATTTCCTTCCTTTACCTTCTTGTTACTTTATAAGAAATTTTTATTTTTTATCTTTTCTATCAGTCAGAGTCCAGGCATGAAAAACAGAAACCACTTTGGTATTTAAAACAAATAATTTAATGCTGGAAATTGTTTGTACACATTATAGGAGAGCCGAGAAGCCAAACAAAGGATAGTGAGGCAACCTATCAATAGCAGAAAACCATTACCACCCTGAGGCTGGAGGGACAAAGAGAAAAGTTGATGTTACTGGACCTCAGGGGCCAGCGTATGACAAAACACAGGCCTTCAGTGGGACTTGGAGCCAAGGAGGAGATGCTACCAGTGGTGAAAGTGCCCACTAAATAGAGATGGGAAGAAGTGTCCTGGGTTTTCCTTTCCTTCTAACCTGCATTCATCTGCAAGTGCTTCCCATTGACTGAACCTCCGCCATTGTGGGAACCGGGAGAATGCAGCTTACAGTGGTCAGCCTGAGGAAGGGATCCGAGGGCAGAAAGGCCCAGGACCAGCACATCTCCCAGCAGCTGATTTTGTTTTTCATTTCTGCACTCATGCTTTGAATTTCCCAGGGCCTTTTATTGTCATTTTTGATGATTTCTTGAATGTTTTTTGATTTTTTTTTAATAACATTCTATTCTTATTTAACCCATGAATGAATTACTTTCTTACCATTCTTGAAAACTCCCCACATGTGTGGTCTTTGTTTCATCCAAGTTGCTTATTCAGTTTATGTTGTTCTCTATTTCCAGGTTAGAGGCTTTCTCCAGATATCTAGTAATCCTTGGGAGTTTGCACGTGTTTCAAAGTGAGGATTATAAAGTTGAGTGGGAGCTCTGAGCACATAGGGTGGGCTGATTGAGGATGAACTTCCCTGTAGAGTGGCTTACATGGACAGTTTGGGAACCCTCAGGTTGCAGCATCTTTATTCCCCATCCAGGACTTTGGCAGTGAAAGCACTGAGTCCTAACCACTGGACATCCAAGGAATTCCCACTTAGACCTCTTTTGATTCAGCACCCAGGCCCTCAACTGCATTTTTGTCTCAGCTCTGTCTCACCTTCTCCAAGAATTAAACCCCCAGATTCTGCTGCAGCTAGGAAGGACTTGAGAAGCAATCTGGGAGGTCAGACTGCTCCTCTAACCCCACTCCCAGTTCCAAAGGTGCCTGGTACTGCTGGTTGCAAAGCTTTCTGAGGAGACTGTGTGGTGTGTATGGAGAGTTACTAAGCTTTCCCCAAGCCTACTGAGGATTCTGTTGTCTTGGCTCTAAGTCATTTTCTTCTTACCAGTCTGCTTTTACGATTTTGTTGCTAATATCTCTTGTCCTGTTTACCCTTCAGCTTTATATCTTAAAAAAAAAGAAAGAAAAGAAAATCCCCTTACTGCATTTTTGGTGGGATTTCTAAAGAGGAAAAGGAAAATCTGATTCATGTTTTCAGTCTCCCTTCTTGACATACACGTGGCTAATAGGCACATGAAAAGATCCTTAACTTTGTAGTTATTCAAGAAATGCAAATTACAAATATAAAGAGGTTTCGCCTCACACCTGTCAGAATGAAGTAAAGTGAAGTGAAAGTCTCTCAGTCGTGTCTGACTCTTTGCAACCCCGTGGACTATACAGTCCATGGAATTCTCCAGGCCAGAATACTGCAGTGGGTAGCCTTTCCCTTCTCCAGGGGATCTTCCCAACCCAGGGATCAAACCCAGATCTCCCACATTGCAGGCGGATTCTTTACCATCTGAACCACCAGGGAAGCCCCTAGTCAGAATGGCCATCATCAAGAAGTCTACAAATAATAAATGCTGGATAGGGTGTGGAGAAAAGGGAACACTCCTATACTGTTGGTGGGAATTGTAAATTCGGCAGCTGCTATGGAAAACAGAATGGAATTACCATATGACCCAGCAGTCCCACTCCTCTGGTATATATCTGGAAATGAGGAAAACTCTAATTTTAAAAGATACATGCAACAAAGTAGAGGACCTAGAGGTTTTCATACTAAGTAAGACACAAAAAAACAATTATATGTTACCATTTATATGTGGACTCTAAAAAATAATACAAATTAATTCATTTACAAAGCAGAAACAGACTCACAGACATAGGAAACAAACTTTACAGTTACCAAAGGGTTTTAAAAGAGGTTGGGGAGGAATAAATCAGGAATACAGGATTAACAGGATATATAGGAGTTTAGTCCTAAATATTCATTGGAAGGACTGATGCTGAAGCTGAAACTACTTTGGCCATGTGATGTGAAGAACTGAGTCATTGAAAAAGACCCTGATGCTGGGAAAGATTGAAGGCAGGAGGAGAAGGGGATAACAGAAGATGAGATGGTTGGATGGCATCACCAACTCTATGGACATGAGTTTGAGTAAATTCCAGGAGTTGTTGATGGACAGGGAAGCCTGGCATGCTGCAGTCCATGGGGTTGCAAAGAGTTGGATACTACTTAGCAACTGAACTGAACAGGATTAACAAATACATATCACTATATATAAAACAGATAAACAACAAAGGTTTACTGTATAAAACAGGGAACTATATTTAATACATTATAATAACCTATAATGGAAAAGAATCTAAAATATATATAAATGTATATAACTGAACCACTTTTCTGTACACCTGAAATTAACACAATATTATAAGTCAACTGTATACTTCAATTAAAAAAAAATCTGCCTTCTTGATACAGAAATCATCAATGCTTTTATATTGCCAGGATTACAGCTTTTTATAAGGGTGGAAAAATAGAAATGTCCGTCAAAGGGAGTTTATCCAAATAAATTGTGGCTCAACCACACAATGAAATAGTATCAGCCACTAAAACAAATGCTATCAAAGCATAATAACATGAAAAAAATGTACCTAATGTATTAAGTGAAAAAATAGATGGCAAACCATATGTTCAAAAGAATCACGGTTTCTAAAGCTATATATATTTTAAAGGGAAAGTGTCTACCAATCACATAGTCATCATACTCTATATACAGAGAAGAAAGTTGCACCAGAAAGTTAAGGGTGCTTATCTCTGAGTGGTGAGATGATAGATCAGATGAAAACTGCATGATCAGATAGAAAATAAAGGCCCAACAGACAGAAATTTCCCAAGGAACAACACGAAAGAGCAAGCTGTCTTCCTTCTGGGGCCTTGTACCACTTGTCTGGCAATTTGGCTGTACGTCTCACCCTGTTCTGCAGGGTTGGTAGGTTCGGTCCTGTGTCCAGGCATGGTCTAAAGAGATACACAAGGCCACGCCTCTTCTCCCTTTTGCAGCCACCTAATGATCCCCATGGCATCCAGAGAGAAGATCTCATCCTGAGTCTTCGAGCTGTGCTGGCTTCTACACCACGCTTTGCTGAGGTGGGTCTGGCCAGAGTTAGGGCATGTAGCCTCAGGCCTCAGAAGGGTCTGAAGAAAGAACAGTTAAAGGCATGGAGGAAAAGAAAGATCCAGTATACATTCTAAGATATGGCATCCTGCAAGTGTCTTCAGACCTTTGAAGTAGAAAACTTTACCATCTCTTCATTTAAGATAGTAATCCAGTCCCTATATGGTGCTCTCTTTTGAGATTCTTTAGCTTTGCCAGCTAGCCCACTTTTCAGGTCACTAGGAGTCCGGCCATGGCTTGGGAGGGAGATTGGCTTACAGTCACAACTCCTGACTCAGTGCAGCTCGGTGACGTAGCACCTACCCCGGGGGCTGATGACAGCGAGGACATGGTGGGCTTGGTGCGGCTGCAGCGCCAGCCACATCCCGTGCTCGGTTCTTCCTTCTCTCCCACAGTTCCTGCTGCCCTTGCTGATTGAGAAAGTGGACTCCGAGATTCTGAGTGCCAAGCTGGATTCTCTGCAGACTCTGGTGAGTGATTCTTCTCTTTTGAGGACCCAGCTGTCTTTAGACAATTTAGCAATGCTACAGGATTATGGACTGATTCTTAGAGAGCTGGGGAGCTGTTCCCTGGGCCTCAGGAGAGGGATACCCAGGGTCTCAGCCTGTAGGTTTACCTCCAGCCCGCAGCTGCGTTTTGCCCTGTTCTGTAGTAATAGTGTGGCAGTTGAGGAAAGGCTGACCAGGGCTCCCTCTTCTTGCTTGTTTTCATCAGCTGGGGCGAGATCCTGCTTTTCAGTGATCTGGGTAGGATGGTTATGAAACCCTGCTGGTTTTACTGCTGAGAGCCGCCTCTTTCAGGTGCCATTATGCTGAGGGGGCTGCACGTCCCAGGAAGCCTGAGAGTGTAGACCGCCATTAACCTTTGCTTTCCCTGGCAGAATGCTTGCTGTGCCATGTACGGACAGAAAGAACTAAAGGACTTCCTTCCCAGCCTCTGGGCTTCTATCCGCAGAGAGGTGAGTGTCACTTAGATAAACTGACTACTCTTAACTCCTAGTTGTCAGGTCAGGCATGAGGGGAGATAACACACCCTGTCCTTTTCCCTCTGTTGCTGTGCCTGGTTATTCAGCAGGAGAGCCAAGGGGCATACTTTAGTTGAATGAAATGGTTAGGGCCAGCTGCTTCCTGATGATGTGATCAGTCTCCCATAGTGCCCACTTCCTGTCCTTCCTTGGTAAAGGGCATAGGTCACTCTGAGTAGAGGGGGAGAGGAAGAGACTTGGGGAAAGGGATCCCAGCAACCACCACTCAAGGTCGGTATTCAGTTTCTCAAAAAGTACGTGGGGACGTCCCTGGCGATCCAGTGATTAGGACTCCATGCTCTCAGTGCAGGGGGCATGGGTTCAATCCCTCTTCGGGAAACATCACCCACATGCTGTGCAGCATAATCAGAATTGAAAAGGAAAAAAAAGAACTATGTATATCAATATCCTAGTAGGACTAAGGACTTAGTGAGAATACATCAATTGAGATAAAATTCACGTGAGGGGTTAATTTCCATTGTTGTGCCCTAAAGGTTCTCACCACCCTCTCCCCAAAAGGAAATAGGCAGCAGGTGGGTAGGGTCTCACCTGGTGCAGGCTCACCTCAGTAGCCATGGGATCCCTCCCTGACAGGTGTTCCAGACGGCAAGTGAGCGGGTAGAGGCCGAGGGCCTGGCGGCCCTCAACTCCCTGACTGCGTGTTTGTCTCGCTCTGTGCTGAGGGCCGATGCTGAGGACCTCCTTGACTCCTTCCTTAGCAACATTCTACAGGGTAATGGGGCATGGCAGCTAGAAAGGGGAGTGCACACAACAGAGGGAAATTCCTTAAGGCCAGTGACCTTTCACAGTGCCCCCAAGTTCAGTGATTTGCATACTGGAGCCCTGCTTTTAATTGAAAGAAATTTAAGTGATAACTGCTAGTCCTGGGGCTGAGCCTCCATCTTCTATGACCTGCAGGGGAACCGGGCAGCATTCAGCCTGCTCCCCAGGTCTGTGATGTGCTGCCTTTCTAGACTGCAGGCACCATCTGTGTGAACCGGACATGAAACTGGTGTGGCCTAGCGCCAAACTGCTGCAGGCGGCTGCAGGTGCATCTGCCCGGGCCTGCGACCACATCACCAGCAACGTGCTGCCTCTGCTGCTGGAACAGTTCCACAAGCACAGCCAGGTAAGGAGGCAGAATCTTTTTAGGAAATGATGGGACCTTGGGCTAGGATGGCTCTCTCATAGAGAAAGCAATGTTGCGCTTGGGCCTAGGTATAGTAGATCTTGGGTTTTGCTCCCATTAGCTGTTGCTAGTTCCCTTGTTCACTCTTTTCTTCACACTCTTACGTACAACGATAATTCTCCCCACTTCCATAGTAGCAAGACTGAAATCCATTAAAAGGTAGTCTTTGACCCCCATAACCCCTTAAAACGTTACAGAGCAGCCAGCGGAGGACAATCCTTGAAATGATCCTGGGTTTCCTGAAGCTGCAGCAGAAATGGAGCTATGAAGACAAGGGTGAGGCTGCCTTCTAGATGTGCTGTCCTGGGGGTGCTGAGCGCTGCAGCCCTGTAAACGAGGGCAGGCCGGGAGTGCTATAGAGAAGGAGCCTAGAACAGCCGACCTGTTCTCAAGTTGTAGCACAAGAGAACACTTAAGAAATGAGCCCTGTTCATTTTTTTCCCTAGTGTACTTCCTGGATATCCAATGGATTAAATTCTTTAAATTTGTCCCAGCAGTTCCCTGGTCCAGTGGTTAGGACTCCATGCTTCCTCTGCAGGGGGCATTGGTTTGATGCCTGGTTGGGGAACTAAGATCCCATGTTCCATGTTGCACAGCCAAAAAAAAAAAAAATCTGCCCCAAGTTATCTTTGTATCGGTGCTGAATGAGGTTTCCGTCTAACCTGGACTCTGTTTCTCCCTAGATGAAAGACCTCTGAGTGGCTTCAAGGACCAGCTGTGCTCACTGATGTTCATGGCCCTGGCAGACCCCAACACCCAGCTTCAGCTTGTTGGCATTCGTACACTCACAGTGTTGGGTGCTCAGCCAGGTACACTTAAGGGAAAGAGAAAAGATTGGAGCTTTTGGTCCCTTTCCTATGGTTTTCTGTCTTAAATAAAGAGCAGTCTTTATTCTGTGGTTCTAACAATTCTGTATGATTTGGGATTTCTAATAGGACTTTGTGAAGGATGGTGGTGGCTGCTGGGGAAGAAAGATGAGGTTTATGTCTCCTTCTAATACAGATCTCCTGTCTTCCGGGGATTTGGAGCTAGCAGTGGGTCACCTGTACAGACTGAGCTTCCTGGAGGAGGATTCCCAGAGTTGGTGAGAATATAAGACAGCAAGATAGAGCCAGCTATTCCAGGCCGGCGTGCTCCTGACCCTTGGCTTTCCCAGAGGACATGGAGTCTGTGCTTGGCTCTGGCTGCTAACTGGTTGGAGCGATTGTTGTGGGAATGTTCTCTTTTGGGGGGCATTAAGAAGCCCTGTCCAACTTAGTGGTATAGGTACTCGAATCGTGCTTTTTTAGAAAGGTGGTCTCAGAAGCCCACGCTCCTGAATCTGCCGAATGGGAGGCCTAGGCAAGAGAGCCACAGAGCCAGCTCATCTAATGCTCACCTGCGCTGTGCCCCAGCAGGGTGGCAGCACTGGAGGCATCAGGAAGCCTGGCCACTCTCTACCCCGTGGCCTTCAGCAGCCACCTAGTGCCCAAGCTTGCTGAGGATCTGTGTTCAGGTACGTGTCTCTGACCTTCTGTGGCTTGCTCCTTCCCAGGGAAGTTGGTGGGGCGGGGGTGGGGGGGCTTCCTTCATGCTTGCCATCACACAGTGAAACCTGATCTCCTGGGTTGCTTTTCAGAGGAGTCAGATTTGGCTAGAGGGGATGGGCCCACCAGGTGCTCCCGGCATCCACGCTGTCTGCAAGCTTTATCAGCTGTATCCACACATCCCAGCATCGTCAAGGAGACGCTGCCTCTTCTGCTGCAGCATCTGTGCCAGATGAACAGAGGTGACTACAGGAAACAGTCACTGAGGAGCTGGGCTGGAGGGGGAGCTGCAGTCAGCTTTGGAGTTGATGTGTCTAAAACAGTGGTTCCAGTGATGGCTCTAGCAAGAGTCACATAGGAACTTGAAAAAATGCTGCCAGCCTGGGCCTCATTCAGTCCAACTGATTCAGTCTCTAAGAAGGGATGGGATTTGGGCAACGACTATTAAGAATGCCTCGATGATTTCAGTGTGGAATCCATTGAAAAGCACCACTGTAAGGCTATGCTACTCAAAATAGAGTTCATCAACCAGGAGCATGGGCATGATCTGGGAGCTTATTAGAAAAGCAGACTCATGCAAGCAGCACTCTGTAGCAGATAAAACTGTCGGACACAATTTGAGCTTGCTATAGAAAGAAAGTCTAACCTATTCCGGTATTCTCTTCTCTGTGCGACAAGGCATTATGTAGACTTAAACAGCGTTCCAGCTGAAAAAAAAAAAGAAATGCACAATCTCAGGCCCCACTGGTCAGAATCTGCGTTTTAGCAGGATCTCCCGGGGAGTTGTACACACCCTGGAGTGTGAGGAGCACTGCTCCTCACAAGCGACAGCAGCTGTGGCTGTTAGGAACCTGTGCATGCCCGCCATGGGCCCTCGCTAATTCCCCAAGCTCCCCACTCTGTACTGCCCCGTCCTCTGCGGGTGATCCAGTCAGCAGAGGATGCTCCAGCACCTGATACACAATAGAAAGAACGCTGGATTCAGAGCACGGCCCGGGTGTGTGACCCTGGAAAAACCACTGCTAGTTTATTGAGCTTTCACATCCTCCTCTATAAAATGGGGGAAATGATACTGCTGAGGGGGTTGTTATGAAAACTAAAGGAGGATGTGTGTTTGACCCTTAAAGCAAGTTTGTACAGCACACACAGATTTCTTTTCACAGGGTAAAAACTGTAGTACAGCATGATCGCAGTTGGTTGAGTCCGCACATGCAGAACTGCAGATATGGAAGAACCGCTTCAAGGAGGATTATAAGTGACACATATCTCTGACTGTACAAGAGGGTAGCTCCCCTCACCCCCACGCTGTGTATCAGTGCTTCTGTTGCAGAGCTGGCAGGGCGGTTCTCTGCTCCCGGATAAAATGACTTGGCTCTTTATATTAATAAGATACTTATCTTTGATTATTCTTCCTATATCCCATATCTGACAGGCCTGGGAGTGCTTTTAAGAAAACCTTACAGAAAACTTTCTCACCACACAGGGAGTGAGAGTCCAGGAACCAGTGAAGTTATTGCTGTCTGTCAGAGCCTCCAGCAGGTGGCAGAAAAATGCCAGCAAGACCCCGAGAGCTGCTGGTACTTCCATCAGACAGCTGTCCCCTGCCTGCTTGCCTTGGCTGTGCAGGCTTCCACACCAGGTAACTTTCCCCTTCTCACCCCTCCCTCCTTTCACTGCAGCCTGTGCACTAGTGGTGAACAGCACTGCCACCTGCAGGGTTTCACTGGTATTGCATCTTGCACCAGCAGAGGTGTCTTTTGAATTCTGTGTCCACATAATGAGATTTCACTTTAATCAAAAGGTGCCAAGCTGACCTCTGGAAAGAACCAAAATCTACTAGTGTTAGCAACACTCAAAAGGATGCACACTTTCCCCCCCTCCCCTTCAATTGCTGTGTAATTAGATTAGTTAGAATTAGGCTCTGGAGTTTAGCAGACCTGGTTGGGTCTCATGGTCAACTCTACCACTTGCTCACTTACGTGCTTAGTCACTCAATCGTTTCCGACTCTTTGCGACCCCACGGACTGTAGCCTGTCAGGCTCCTCTGTCCATGGGAATTCTCTAGGCAAGAATGGGTTGCCTAGAGTGGGTTGCCATGCCCTTCCCCAGGGGATCTTCCTAACCCAGGGATCGAACCCAGGTCTTCCACATTGCAGGTGGAGTCTTTACCGTCTGAGCCACCAGGGAAGCCACCACCTGCTAACTTAGGTGAAGATATCTAGCCTTTCTAAGCTCTGTTTCCTCACTTGTGCAAAGGAGATGGAGGGTAATACCTATATATCACAGGGTAGTTGGTAAATAAGATTAAATAAGTTAATTCATAATGTTTAGCAACAGTAACGTATGTGTGTATGGTAGCTGCTATGTAAAAGGAGCCGCAAAGATAAATCCACATTACCTTTAAGTTTTTGAAAAGACTAACAGTTCTGATGTTAAGAATATTCCTATTAGCTAGCCTTGTTTCCCACTGTTGTCTAGTCAGAGGCAATCCTCGGGAACCCCCTGTGGCCCGCATCAGACATTCCTGCTTCTGGTGCCTTGCTGGTTCCCAGGGCTACAGCACTGCTAGAGGACAGGTTACAAACTGCTCCTGCTGTAACGAGAGCCAAGGCCAGAGTCACGAGGGGGACAGGACCTAACCGTGTGAGCCACAGTCATGGCCTGTGCTTGTGTGTGTTCTGATTTGGCAGAGAAGGAGCACTCAGTTCTGAAAAGAGTCCTGTTGGAGGATGAGGTCTTGGCCACTATGGCGTCGGTCATTGCCACTGCTACCACCCACTTGAGCCCTGAGTGAGTCTAATCATGCATGCGACTTGATCCCGAGGAGGCTAGCATTCTTGGGAAGAAGTAGCAGATGATTTCCTTCTGAGCTGTCCTCTCACCCAGATGTAAATGTGAAGCCGGTTATTTGTTTTGTAAGTCTTATTGGCAAAGAAAGAAGGGCTCTTTTAGCACCATGGACTGTGGATGAGGTTCTGGGGAGCCATGGACTGATGGTTCTTAGCTACAGATAGCTGTGCATAGGAGTCACCTATGAAGCATTTTTGACATATACCGAGTCCTCTTGCTAGATTATAAGCTCCAAGGGAACAGGGATTTGATCTGGCTGGGTCACTGCTGTAGCACCAAGGCCTAGGACAGGAATGGTTCCTGGCATATAGTATGTGCTGAGTTAGTATTTGTTGAAGGTGTGAGTGAGCATGCTCTGGTCCCTGGACTCAGTGAGTCCTGGGAACCCCAGGGCTGCTGTAGAACCCTGGCTCCTTGGTGACACTAGGTGTACCCCCTAGCTTAGCTGCCCAGAGTGTCGCCCACATCGTGCCCCTCTTCTTGGACGGCAACATCTCCTTCCTGCCTGAAAACAGCTTCTCTGGCAGATTCCAGCCATTCCAGGTGAGGGTCCGATGGATCAGACCCAGATGGGGAACAGTCTTGGGACATCTGCCCTTCATATCTTTCTGGCAAATCTGGGATGGGTGTCATCAGGGTCACAAGTCTCCTGCTGGTGGGACAGGCTTGATAGGACTCTTCTTCCTTACAGGATGGCTCCTCAGGGCAGAGACGACTGGTCGCACTGCTTATGGCCTTTGTCTGCTCCCTGCCTCGAAACGTAAGTGACCACAACCTTTGGGGAATACCCCAGTTTAATCCTGACCAGGGGAGCTGGAGCCGGGCTGAAATTTGTTGCAGCTAAGCTGATTTTCTGTTTTTCCCACTGGAGAATTCACTTCTCCTTCACCCTGGCCCCTGCTGCCACTCTCTCCTGGTTGTCGCTCGGAGTTCAAGTGTTCTCTGGGTCCATGACACGACCAGGTTTTCCACAGGTGGAAATCCCACAGCTGAACCGACTCATGCGGGAGCTTTTAGAGCTGAGCTGCTGCCAAAGCTGCCCCTTCTCCTCTACTGCAGCCGCCAAGTGCTTCGCAGGACTCCTAAACAAGCACCCTGCAGGTACTGGAGGGAGAATCAACTTCTGATGCAGTCTTGAAGTTTAGTAGTCACTCATTCTCTTTTTAAAAGGAGTTTGCTAATATAATCAGGCTTTCCATGGGACAGCCCTTGGGACAGGAGTCAAGACCAGAGCTGGGCAAAGCTTTATAGAATGGAAGATGATGAGGGTTTCAACCAGAGTGCTCTGTCTGGTTCCGTCCCTCCTGTTCCCTGCAGGGGGCTATCAGGGCTAATTCTTTATTAGAAGTGGACAGCTCTTTTCGAAAAAAAGACTTTTTATTAGAAGTAGACTTTTCTATGCCAGCACCCCAACATTATGAGAATCCCAGGCTCATGATGGTGTCCTAGAGCTAAGTGGGCCAAGTCCACAGCTAAAATGACATGGTTCTTTTCTAATGGCTTCTGCATTTAAAGGATTTACAGCCTTTGTTGTCAAAACAGACACACGTGCGTCAGCATTTCCTACCTCCTTTTTAGGGCAAGAGCTGGATGAATTTCTGCAGCTGGCTGTGGACAAAGTGGAAGCTGGGCTGAGCTCTGGGCCCTGTCGTAGTCAGGCCTTCACACTGCTTCTCTGGGTAAGGAGTCGGAATGCAGTTTGTTAGAGCAGTTAATCTGGTTAAATCTCTCCATTGAACCCTGCATGCTTCTCAGGGTTTGGGCATCTTGCCCTGACTTTTCTTTCTCTCTGGTGACAGGTCACAAAGGCCTTAGTGCTTAGATACCATCCTCTCAGTTCCTGCCTTACAGAGCAGGTAAGTCTTTGCTGAACAAGCAGAACCTAGAATCTAAACAGCAACTTCGCTCTTGATCCCCTTCCTCCCCAAAATGACTGCTGTCCTCTTCATAGTATTTAAGATCCTTCCCCACTGATGTACCTCAAAAGCTCTCTTTCCTCCAGCTCATGGGCCTCCTGAGTGATCCAGAACTAGGCCCGGCAGCAGCTGATGGCTTCTCTCTGCTCATGTCCGACTGCACTGACGTGCTAACTCGTGCTGGCCATGCTGAAGTGCGGATCATGTTCCGCCAGCGGTTCTTCACGGATAACGTGCCCGCTTTGGTCCGGGGCTTCCATGCTGCCCCGCAAGGTGAGGAGAGGTTAGAGGAAGGCCCTCAAATATATAGACCTCTCCTTTGTTCAGGCCACAGTCAGAATTTAGGACCTGAGTGCTTCTTTAGAGCATAGTAGGCCTCTGTCGGAGGGCAGAACATCTAGATTCTTGACCCACTCTTTTCCTTTGATGGGTATACCTTGCCTATTCTGAGCCTGAGGGGCTTTTTTTTTTTTTAAATAAAAATAAAAATCTCTGTAGGCTGATGTCCCAGCTTCACCATAGATTGGAATTGAAATCCCAAGCTCTCTCTGAGCCCAGTTTTCCCCTAAGCTTTTCCATTTTTTGCAGATGTGAAGCCAAACTACCTGAAGGGTCTGTCTCATGTACTTAACAGGCTACCAAAGCCTGTGCTCTTGCCAGAGCTGCCCACGGTAAGCCTTGCCGTCACAGCCTCTAAACAGGGACAAAGCCATTGTCCTCCCCATGCTGGGTCTGGAAAGGGGAGGAGAAGCAGGCTTATCAAAGATGTGGTCACTCCACCCTTTCCTGTGACCCCTTAGCTGCTCTCCCTGCTGCTGGAGGCCCTGTCCTGCCCTGACTCTGTGGTGCAGCTCTCAACCCTCAGCTGCCTTCAGCCTCTTCTACTGGAAGCGCCCCAGGTCATGAGTCTCCACGTCGACACCCTCGTCACCAAGTTCCTGACCCTCAGTGCCAGCCCTTCCATGGTGCGTTGAGCCCTGACGACTCTTCGGCCTGTACGTCTCCCCTTCGTGGGCTTCCCCTCACCTCCTTATGGTTGTGTTCCAGGCAGTCCGGATCGCTGCACTGCAGTGCATGCACGCTCTCACTCGCCTGCCCACCCCCGTGGTGAGTACCACAGGTGTCCCTCTCTGGCCCGGAAACTTCCTAGAAGAGCCAAGGGCACCTTTCTGCCTTAAGCAGGCAGGACTGGCCACCTGGCTGTGCTACTGAGATATGCACTATATAGTACAGATAGGCAAGGATTTCCTGAGTCCCTGAAAATAGAATGGCCAGCCCGCCACACAGGAGGCTGTACTGACTGTCTGGAGTCAGTACAAGAATAGGAAGACTATTAGATGTAGAGTCAGAGCAACTTTTTTGGTTACCTTGGTTGAACAAGGCTAAGATGAAGTCCTCTAACTCCACAGCTGCTACCATACAAACCACAGGTGATCCGGGCCTTAGCCAAACCCCTGGATGACAAGAAGAGGCTGGTGCGCAAGGAAGCAGTGTCAGCCAGGGGAGAATGGTGAGTTTCTAGGTCACGGGGAGAGACAGGACTGAAGTGAGCCTCACCGCCAGTGCTGTCAACATTCTTTTTGCCTCCAGGTTTCTGCTGGGGAGCCCTGGCAGCTGAGCCCCCATCCCTGGCCTACACTGGCTGACGGCCTAACCTGAAGTTACTAACCATCGAGCCGCCTTGCCCAGGCAGGGAGACCGCTGGCCCGTGACTGCCTTTCCCACAGACACAACACAAATGCCAGGCCTCTGCCGCATGGCTATACAAGAAATACAGGAATCCTGATTTCTAATGGATTTGGGAAGTAACTGCGTGTGAGACTACTTGTGTTTGAAGAATGATCCTTGGTCTTGAGGCTCTTCCATTTATATGTCAGAAAAAAGGAGCTATGCTGCTGAGGGTGAATGCAGATGTGTGTGGCCCTGAGGACCAGGGAGGGTGGTGTGTGTGTACCTGCTGGAGAATAAAGATTTTTTTGGTAACGGGGCTGTCAGTTATTTCCCTCTTCCACTTATGCCTCAGAAGCATCACTGCTTGACCTAGAAGAGAAACGATAGGAATTGTTGAGGACATCCAACCCCTCCAAGTGAGGCACGGGTGGCAGGACCAGAACATCTGCTCACTAGGCCCTGACCCCAATTTCCCTTTCCCCATCCCACAGGAAAGGCAAAGAGTGAAAAGCTACAGTCCTTACAAAATCAAATACCTTTATTTTTGCTCCCTTCAGCAGCACATGAGAAGTGGCAGTGACCTCAGCAGCAGGCCTGGTATCTTTGCCCTGTTGAGAAGCCAGAATCTCATCTCTACCATTCAGCTGTTGACGGCAAGTGGAAGAGGTGGTGGCCAACCCCAGTGCTGTAACCTGGAGGAGGTCGGGGTCAACCTGGCAAGGTTGCTAGCTGCCTGATCTCCAGTCTGGGGCTGGAACTTCTGTTTGCCTGAGTAAAGGGACATCAGTCCTAGGATTTCTCCACATCGTGCCTTGCTTCTGCAGCAGCCAGGAGATCAGTCCTTGAGTTGTCCCTGCATGGTACCTTGGGGGCAGGCCCACTGGCTCTTTTGGCTCAAGGATCCCAAGAAGCTATCCTTGGAGGCCCTTGAGGCAACGCAGGAAGCAGGGTGGTACTCAAGTTGTGGCTGACACACTCCAGCTTACACGCTCACACTGCCATCACAGAGGCTGAGTGAGCAGTCACCCAGGGCGGGGGATCCCAGCTTATTCCGTTCCCGTGGGGCAAGTGACTGGAAGGTAACAACACCCGAGTAAGCCAGTGCCTGTAAGAGAAGACAAATACTCCTGAGACCCAAGCGTTCCCAGTCTTCCTCCCTGATCCTCATGCCACAGCAAAGATAGCTCAAGGCAGTCTGAAGCTACCTTGGCATTCATCACAAAAGTAACATAAGTTCCAATTTAGTCCAAGAAATACACCCTCTCGTGCCTTGAAGGCCTTTAGAGGTTTTGAGCTATAATGGGCACTGCGAGCATAGTGACAGGCAGCAATGATAAGGATAGAAAAGGGAAGAGGGCAGGCACTTAATGGTCACCTACTTATTACTGCCTCAGCAGTTGCAATCTAGAAAATGATTTATCTGTCGCTTGGGCTGAGGGAGCTAGCTTCATTTATTGTCTTAGGACCTCTGTCACAACTTCACTCCCACAAGTCGTCTGCTTGAAATCCAACACTGCCATACAAATGGGAGGTCACCAGTGGCCAACAGACCCTAGCTAGAGGTCCCTTCCTGAGAACAGCTTTCAGGATTCTACTGTAGTCATCTGCTGCTGTACCAGTATAGTAGCCATTAGCCACATGTGCCTAATGAAATTGGTGAAAATGAAATTAAAATTCAATCCACTAATACATGAGCCACGTTTCGAGCACTCAGAAGCCATATGTGACTAGTGGCTCATGTCTTAGGCAACACAGGTGTAGTATGTTGTTCCCAACACAGAAAGTGCAACGGACAGCGCTGAGCTACATTTACTTTACCTTCCTGTGTCCACACCCAGGAATACCTTCCAGTTGTCCAAGCAGCCATAGTTGTAATGATTCCTAAAAACCTAGAGCAAAGAAAAACGTTTCTAGGAACCCTTTTCTTTACACCAATTTTGAGCCTAAATTGGCTAGGCAAGTTCTGGGCTTCAGGCCTGCCCTAGTTGGCCCTGACCATGGGGGAAAAACCAGCTCGTCACAGCAGCAGGTTTGGTTTTCCTACGCGCCCAGCACCCCAGCCCCAGCCCTACTCACTCTGCCCTTGGCCTGCAGCCGCTGACGCTCCTTCCTGTTGATGTGCCTTTCGATGCTCGTCTCACCTCGACTGATGAGCACGGCGTGCCATGCAGTCAGGGCACCCAGGGCCAGTGCCACAGAACTGAGAAGAGAAGGGCAAAGATTGGGGGGCAGCACGGAGAGGGTTAGAGGCCATGAGTAGGTCTGAAATTGCACTGAGCAACAGTGACTGGTGAGGGACTTCTGCCTTCTCTCCCAGCTGAGGGGTCCTAAATGAACTTTTACTTCACTGCATCTACTGATAAAAACAGCATCCATGAAAAAGCATCTATATGGGCCAAGAATAAATCATGAGGCAAGAAGAATGGGGAAGTAAGTCTATTACTAATGAAAATGTTATATATTTCCTAAAATACCCATGCTTGGGAGACAAGAAAGG
Source organism: Capra hircus (assembly GCF_001704415.2). Classification (NCBI taxonomy): domain Eukaryota; kingdom Metazoa; phylum Chordata; class Mammalia; order Artiodactyla; family Bovidae; genus Capra; species Capra hircus. The sequence continues at coordinate 32,946,123 of NC_030833.1, forward strand.
GGAGTAAGCACCAAGGATCAAAGTAAAATGGCACATCAGATTCCAGCTCTACCGTGTCTACTTGCGTATCATGGAACAGATCACCTCACCCCCTCACATCTGCAATTTTCCTCCTCTACAAAATGCATCTGCTCTTATAAGGAGGAGTTGAACTTCCCTTGGCACATACCAAACCCTCAGTGCCAAGTCCTTTGTGTTCCCTCCCCCAGAATGCTGGGGAAAATTAAGCTCTACTCTTGGCCAACCTAAGTGAGACTAAGAACAGCAACAGTTCATACAGGGAGGGGTTCCTGCCTGTGTGGGCTCTGTAAAAGGCTTTCTGAAGCTGCCCCTCCCCGCTTAACCTGTCAAAAATGAGAGTTAAGATACCTGCACAGGAACCAGAGGTAGACAAGACTCTTATGAGTCACTCTTTCTCGGAAGGAGAAGGTGGGTGGTGGGGTCTGATGGTAAGTCTAGAAAAAGAAAACAGCACAGTCTGGCTCATTGACTCTGCTGGTCTCCACCAGAACCCAGCACCTGCAGGCAGGGAAGTGATCCAGGCCCAGGGGGAGAAGAGAGGGGGTTAAGCCACAGAGGAGTCAGGGCAGCAGCCAGATGGGTGGACCAAGCCGGTGGCATCGTCGTGTGGACATACACTGGGCAGAGCGGGTCTGGACAGGATGGTAAAGCACAGGAGGGACCAACCCTGGGCCTTTAGCTGTGACAACACAAACGGGGCTCCAGGGGAAGCCACTCCACTTCCCAGTTGGAACTGTGTGGCTGTAATCCCCTAGAGGGGACCAGATCACACCCAGAATAGAACGGAGGGAGAGAACAGGGAGCCCCACTAGGGACCAAAACGGCAGCAGAGGCACAAGCTCAAGCCAACAGTCTGCTCAGAGCAAGGAGTCCTAAAAGGCCCGGGGATCCTGATGCAGATGCAGACAGACCAGGAGCAAAGGATTGCCAGACTGGCCCGGCCCGGCCTCTGTCCCCTGGAACCCCATCACACAGACTGACATGGACTCCTCACTGCTCAGGCCATCACCAAGGCAGAGCACTTGCTCAGCCCAAAGAAGATGAAATGGGATAGAGAGCCAAAAACTCACATACCAGGGACTCCCAGCTGGTCCCCAGGCCACTTGGCCTACTTGTGGCAGGCAGCCCCCAGAACACCCCTGATCCAGTCTCGACTGGCCTCAGCCCAGTCTCTACAACTCGACTAACAGGTGGGCCCCAGTTGCCTCAGCAACTCTATACCCCTGGCCTGAGCAGGAGGAGGCAGTGGGGTGGGGAGAGCCCACCTGGTTGGCAACCGCCTGTAGTTTGTTCTTGTCGAGCTGTTTCATTTTCTAAGGGGATGGAAAACAGTGCTGGTTACACTCTCAAGCCTCTAGGAGAGGGGGGGTGCTACCAGCCCCTTCTTAGGGACAAATTCCACACCCCGGAGTGCTCTCTACTGAGCTGCCCTTTTTCCTAACTATGGGCTCACCTCGATGGCAGCATAAGCCTCCCGGAAAAGGTCCCAGCTTCCGTAGCTGCAGTAGACACAGCCCAGAGTCATGAAAAAGCAGAAAGAGAAGAAGTACCGATGGTTATAGTGGCCCACACAGTTGTTTAGCCAGGCTGGTGGGGAAAGGATTAAGGACAAGATCAAACACACAACTTCAGGGGATGTCCTGGTTTCTCTGGTTTATCTGTGGTTCCTCACAATATCATCCAAGCCCAAGGATTCCATCACCAAAGGCAGGAAAATATGGGACTTCCCTGAAGTTGAGGTGAAAGGGTTAAAGCTTTTCAAAGCCCTCACGAGTCCCACCAGGAGATCATGAAAGCTGGAATCCTTCAGTAAAATGAGTCTGCTAATATTCAGACAAACGGGTTTACCAGACATCTGTGTGGGACAGCAGAAAGGGACCGATGGTTCTATCTGGACCCCCACTGGACAACCCACTGAACAAGACCTCTCTTTCCATCTGATAGATGTTAGCACGAAAGTCTATGAAAGAAAGAGCTGTTAGGGAGAGAGGCCTTGCTCCCAGAAGATCCGTCCCAGACAGCACATAAGCCTCCTGTTATTCCCAGGAGATGGTTGGTCCCCACAACTTGCTCTTCTACTAACTTCTCCTGAGCCCAGCGTTCTCTGCAGGGTGAAGCTAGAAGCCTTGGGTCTGTGGCCCTTAAACCTGTGCAGTGCTCTGGAGCTAAAGGAGGAGATTTCAGGCAGAGGAGATAGCAAAAGGATACGGCAGTGATGATCCATCTTCAGCACACACCTGTGAGGAAGGGACACAGGCTCTGTTACGGTGGCCAGGGTTCTTGAGATGTCAGTGCCAATCCTTTCCTACAAGGACCAGCATCCTGCTGAGGTGGAAAGGGCACAGACTTTGAGGACAGCCAGGTCTCGCTTCAAACCGTGCTTCACTGGCTACACGACACTGGACAAGGTAACTCGGGTCTCTTGCCTACCCTGACCCCTCTCTCTGAACCTCACTTTCCCCAAGCGGTGATAACGCATAACTCGCAGGACCATCCCAGGGCCCGTGTCCTCAGGACACATGGCCTGGCACATGACAGGGTACCCCGTGAATGTCCAGGCAAATGCCAGGTCTAGGTTTTGCCCTGGGGCTACAGCAAAAGGGCCAGGGCTGGGGTTCCCGGAGACCTACCTATTGCAGATGCTGCAGTGGTGCGTTCGGGCTGGCTTGGGGTTAATGCACTTCTTACAGATGGAGACGGTTGTCATATCATTCCTGCCCTGTGCAGAGGGAGAAAAGCAACGTGACGACTGCAGCAGCACCGGTTTCGCACCTCAAAAACACCAAGGCGCTCTCCCTCCCCATTCCTGGGATTGGCTCCTGGGGCCTGCAGTTCTCTTCCACCCCCAAGCCCCTGGAGGGGGGTACCCACCTGGGGTGGGTATCCAGGTGGGGTGGTGATAGCCTGGTAGTAATGGAAGACGATGAGAATCAGATTCCAGTGACTATAGAAGAAATGCCAGCAGAGCCGGGGCACGGAGTAGGTTTGGAGGATGAGGGGCAGGACACACAGGTAGGCAATGGCCACGATGGAGCTGGTCAGCACAATCACCAGCACCACGAACACCTGCCAACACCGGGGAGGTCAGGAAGATGCCGTGAGAGAGCTCGGCAATGCCCAGAGCAGACTCAGGAGCTTCCCAAGGGTAGGAGGCCAGTGTGGGTCCTGACCCAGGGTAGGTTCGCCAGACACATGCGCTCCCCAAACAACCCTTTTCTTGCCCCTGGGCATCACTCACCACCCCACACCAGCGGATCACGTTGTCCACCAGCCAGTAGATGGGCTCAAAGGCAGCGTCCACGGCGGTGTCACTGCCCCCGAAGGAGTTGTAGAGCAGGGAGCGCAGGCAGACCTTGCCGTAGCGCCAGCGCTGCACCAGGCCGCGGAGCAGAGGTGGGCAGCGGCGCCTGTAGCCCAGGAGCAGAAGCAGGCGCAGGCAGAGGCGGGCAGGGCCCAGCAGCAGGCTCCACTGGCCCCGCATGGCTCCTAGGAAAGCACAACACCGTGAGGGGCCAGCCTGGATCCTGTCCCTCCCTGCCCCACCAGTGGGCGGCTTGGAGGCAGAGACCTAAGGCTGAGGCCTGCTGGGCCAGTCACCAGCTGGGAAACAGGGAGGCAGCTCCAAGCTCACGCAGGGTCTCTGGAACTGTCTATGTGGACAGACCATTGGAAGAGCCCAACCAATGTGCACAAAGCTATCCACGTGGCCCTGTGGGCCTGGCCACTGTAGCAGAGGTGTCCGGGGTCTCCTGCCTGCCCTGAGCTGTGCTTAGCTGCTCAGCTGTGTCTGACTCTTTGCGACCCCATGGACGGTAACCCGCCAAGCTCCTCTGTCCGTGGGGATTCTCCAGGCAAGAATACTGGAGTGGTCACCATGCTCTCCTCCAAGGGATCTTCCCAATCCAGGGATTGAACCCAGGTCTCCTGCATTGCAAGCGGATTCTTTACTGTCTGAGCCACGAGGGAAGCCCCTACCTCCTAACAACTGTCTTCACCAGGAACAGTAGTGAGGGAGTGAGTTCACACCATGCGAATCCTGCACTTAGATCTTCCCTGGTGCTATCCAGGCAAAAGACACTTATCCGTTCTACTGCCATTACCAGCCTTGGGGGCATGAGAATCCCTGTCTCCTGTGGGGACAGCTCACCTCCCCCTTGCATGACATAAGATGCTCTGTCTCCAATTCTAGTCCCAGTCCCACTCCAAGCATGAACAAAACAACTCAGGTCCTGAGCAGACCACCACCAGGCAGGAGACATGGCGGTATGGAGAACGGCGGAAGAAGACCACAGGACCCGCCCTCTGCGTAATGAGTTTCCCTTGCTCTGTGCTAGCTGGACACTTGAGAGCTTTCTCTGCAGCTGCTGCCCTGGCCCCAGGTGTCCCAACCAGCCTGTCCAGCTCTTTAGTGCTGTGCATGGCTCCTCTGAAAGTGCTTTAACCTCCTCCATGTGATTTTTACCTCAGCTAACAGCCACGGGAGGTCAGCTACCCAGGCAATGCCCAGAACAGACCATACGGATTATTTTGATGATATTCTCATCAATTCTGCAGACAAAAGGTCTTATCAGAGAGGAAATTATCTGATTTTCCCCTATGGCTACTTTGTCCTCTGCAACTCCACTGACTTATTTAACAGGCAGCTCAAAGCCCAGCAGAAACTGGAGGAAGCTGCTCCACTGTAGGGATGGTGTCATTTCAGTAACTGGAGCAAGGTACTCTCCTTACTACCCTGATATCCCCACAAGAGGCCTTGCAAAGAAAACTCAATTACCTCCTTCCATAAGCCCTCTGAAGACTTAAGGCAAAAACAAAGCCAGCAGATAAAACCAGCAAGGAGAAGACAGACAATTCAGGAGGGCCCTACTTCTGTAGCAGGATAAAGTAAGTTGGCCATTTCCATCATCTCCGAGCGGCTAAGAGAACAAAGGGACAGTGCAGAAAAGAGGAAAAGGAAAAGCTCAAACTTCCTACCTCCTTCGACTTGGACTCCTATTGTGTGGAATAATGATTTCGCTTGAAGCATGAATTTTCAAATAGTGTACAGCTACAATCTAATGTAACAGCGGAACGAAACATTCTACCCCAAAACAAATCCAAGTGACTTAGGTTATCCACACCATCGTTCACTCCCTTACTACAGCTAATGGAGAGTTTCTATTTACCAAAATATTTTTAACAGCTGCTGCTGCTGCTGCTAAGTCGCTCAGTCATGTCCGACTCTGTGCGACCCCATAGACGGCAGTCCACCAGGCTCCCCTGTCCTAACAGCTGCTGCTGTTAAGTCGCTTCAGTCATGTCCGACTCTGTGCGACCCCATAGACGGCAGTCCACCAGGCTCCCCTGTCCTAACAGCAACAGCATGCAAATAAGATGTGTGCCTCATCTGTAATAAACAAAAATTATATGCCATCTCTCCTGTTTAAAAGGAAAAAAAACCTTCATTTTCTGATTCTCAACTTTTTAGATTGTCTCGGCTACTTCTGGAATTACTGAACTCTACAGGAAATGCCTCAAAGGCCAGACTTACCAACTCTTACCTGCCCCATAACTTGACTACTTAGGATTCAGTTCTGCCCTGAAGTAGATCTGTGACCTTGGGCAAAGCACCAAATTCTGTTGGGACTCAGTTTTCTTGTGTTCCCATTAATAAGAGAGTAGGATTAAATACTAAGGCACCTTTCTGCTCTACCCACTTTATGACTACATATACAGTTGGTAAGATACAAATGAAATGTTTATAAAGTGCTTAGCACAATACCTGGATCATGGATGTACTCAATAAATACTTGTTGAATGAACGAACTGGAGGGATGCCAAAGTGGAAAGGCTGGTCAGATGTCCATCTGTCCTACAAATAACAGCAAGGACACTCCTGCCAAAGTGATAACACAAAATAAGTGTAAACTGCTACATTCTTCATGATCAATAGAGAGAGAAATGAAAACCACTGGTGGAATCATTGCACTTCAGAGTTAGAAATCATTCTAGAAAACTATCCAACCAGTAATCAACACAAACATGTAAGCTGAAAGCTTGTGGGTACAGAGCTTAAGACAAGATTATGTAAAAGAAGTCTGAGACCAAGGCCCCCTTCCCTTATTTTACCTAATGAGGTTTAGGGGGATATGGGAATGCCAGGGAAGAAATACGTAGTCCATGGGACCACAAGTGAACATAAGTTTTCATCTCAGGAAACAGAGATAAAGCAGAACTCAAAAAACTGTGTGTTGGGGGTGAAGGGTGGTGATGGAAGTGAACAGGGCAGGAAATAAGAGTTTCCCTATCACTCCAAACAGAGAAGGCAATGGCAACCCACTCCAGTACTCTTGCCTGGAAAATCCCATGGGCGGAGGAGCCTGGTAGGCTGCAGTCCATGGGGTAGCTAAAAGTCAGACAGACTGAGCGACTTTACTTTCACTTTTCACTTTCCTGCATGGGAGAAGGAAGTGGCAACCCACTCCAGTGTTCTTGCCTGGAGAATCCCAGGGACGGGGGAGCCTGCTAGGCTGCCGTCTATGGGGTCGCACAGAGTCAGACACGACTGAACCAACTTAGCAGCAGCAGCAGCATCACCCCCAACACAAGCCTTGAACATTCTGATCCCTCAGTCCTACCAACATAGTGACACGTGCCACCAGTTCAGACGGGAGTGTAGGTCACAGCACTCTCCTCTCCCCAAGGCTCTCAGTCACCAACTCTTTCCCAAGGGGAAACTGGACATGGGGGCTATTAGGGGTGGGAGGACACACATAGATTCCAAAGACACCAAAGGGCAGAGGAAACAAAGTCGACATAACTCATTTGAACAAAGATGCTGTTTTCAGGGTGTTTACTGTCTGAAGCAGCAAGTGTCAATCATCAGTAAAAGCAACACTAATTCATGCAGACTTTCCTTCCAGACTAGCACGCTTCCGCAAGATTGGAGACTGCAGTTACAGAAACTGAGGAAACGTTTTATTTCTCAACAAGGCTGGCATGGTCAAAGAATGATAGACTGAAAGTAAAAAATAACTTGAGTACCCGTTCGGTCTCTATCTTGAACTATCTTAGAGACACTGTACAATTCTAATCCTATCCCTGGGGATGAATTTCCAAATCTGTGAAATGGGCGAGTTGGCTGGGCTGACCTTCCAGCTCCACGCCTCAGGGCTGCCCGGAGGGTGTGTTCCGTCCGGTTCGAGGGCACGGCCGTGCAGAGCAGGAACTCGGGCTCACAAGGCCCGGGAACAGGGCCCGACCCTATAAAAAGCGACAGGACTGGGCAGAAAAGGCCGCAGCTTCGCTCTTACCTGCCGCCGGCCGATTCCTCAATCAGCCAAGTCGAACCCCGCAGCCTCCGCCGCCGCTCACTGCCACCCCCTCCAGCTCGGCGTCCACCGGCCCTGCTCAATCCAACCAACCATGGCCCACCGCCCACAGGTCCAGCCTGCAGACCCGGACCCACCGCCCGCCCATCCTTGTCCACAGGCGCAAGCGCAAGAGTTCCGAAGCCCCGCCCCCGAATTCGTCCCGATGCAACCTGGGAAATGGAGTTTACGTCTTCTGGAAGCGCTTCCGGAGATTACAGATAGAGCACACCAATTAGCGCGTTTCTTACTGCGTAACTGCACCTGGATATTGGCCAATGAGAGGTCGGCCCCATTTTCCTCGGGATTTGGAACAGTGGCAGTCATGGCGCCACCCGTGAGGTACTGCATCCCCGGTAAGTCGGCGGTATCTAGAGCAAATCGTGGGCAGGGACAGGGGCAAGAAGGCCAGACGACCAACAGCTTCAGCGGACCCGTGGCTGATGCAGCGTTTTTTCCGCAGGCGAACGTCTGTGTAACTTGGAGGAGGGCAGCCCGGGCAGCGGCACCTACACCCGGCACGGCTACATCTTTTCGTCGCTTGCTGGCTGCTTGACAAAGACCAGCGAGAACGGCGCGGTAAATGGGGCAGCTTCCCTTCTCTTCTGTCTCACGCTGCCTTTGACTTCACTGTCTTTAGGCAGGGTCCTACGAGCGCGTCTTTAGTGCCTGGTTCAGGAGAAGGAGTTAGTCTCTAAGTTTCTGACAGCTGGGATCCCCGCTGCTGGACACTTAGCCATCACAAATTAGTTGTGTTGTCTGGCTTGGCTGTGTTGCTGACCCTCCGGGAAGCAAGCTGGGGAAAGAACGGAGGCGAGCTCAGCCGTGCTGTGAGCTGAATCCTGGCCGAATGTCGCCTGCTTCTCCTGCTTCATTTCGCTCCGCTACCCGCGCCTCAGTCTTTGCAGAAGTCCTACTGTCTTTTTCAATATCGCCAGTGGACCACAGAGTCTTTGTACACACGCCGTCTGGAACACGCTCCTCTCTTCCTTAGCCCGATTAAATCCTACCTACTCAGCGGAAGAGAATCCACCACCATTGCAGGAGACGCGGGCTTGATCCCTGGGTCGGGAAGACCCAGGAGAAGGGAATGGCAACACATTTCAGTATTCTTGCCTGGAAAATCCCATGGACAGAGGAACCTGGCGGGTTACAGTTCATGGGGTCGCAAGAGTCGGACACGACTGAGCGACTAAACCACCACCACCCTTTAGATAACCTCACTAGTATCACTTTCTCAGAGAAGCCCTATAGACACCACTAGTCAAAAAAGGGAGTTTTGTTTTTTGTTTGTTTTAACACTCACAAAGAACTGTTGGGGTCAGTTTGCCTGTTTGTTTTGCCTGGCAGCATGCAGGATCTTGGAAGGAACCCATCCCCCCTGCAGTGAAAGGTCAGAGTCTTAACCATGGGACCACCAGGGAGGTCCCAAGAGCTGTTACTCCCTTTCTAAGCACTTAGTTCAGCATGCAATTTAACACTCAGTTATAAGTTCCCCATTAGACCCTTCCACTACTATGCACATAGTGCAAGCTAAATGCTCAGTAGATGTTTATTGAATGTATGAATAATATTATTCTCCCTGGTTCCAGAGGCTGATCCATGATTAGCTTGGGATCAGATAAGCAGTTCTTGGAGGAGCAGCTTAAAGACTGGAGGTGGTGGGGGGCATGGGTTTAGTCGCTAAGTCGTGTCCGACACTTGAGACCTCATGGACTGTAGCCCACCAGGCTCCTCTGTCCATGGGATTTTCCAGACAAGAATACTGGAGTGGATTGCCATTTCCTTCTCCAGGGGATCTTCCCAACGCAGGAATTGAACCCAGGTCTCCTGCATTACAGGCAGATTCTTTACTGACTGGGCTATGAGGGAAGCCCAAATCTCTATACAGTCCATGGAATTCTCCAGGCCAGAATACTGGAGTGGGTAGCCATTCCCTTCTCCAGGGGATCTTTCCAACCCAGGGATTGAACCCAGGTCTCTGACATTGCAGGCAGATTATTCTTTATCAGCTGAGCCACCAGGAACGCCCTAGAGACTGGGAGCATAGTAGAAAGAGGATTCAGTATTGACTAAACCTTAATTCTGCCTTAGGTAAGAAACTTACACTCCCTTTATAGGTTCTTACCTATAAAATGAGAGACTTTTGTATTTGATCAATTTTGGGAATTTCCCTAGGATTTGAAAGTTTGTTCATTTTATAGCTGTGGGATGTGATAATGAGCCAAATATATGTGGTCTCTGCTATCAAGGGGTACAGATACAAACTGTAAGCAAATAAATGCTCAAATGAAGGTATACTTACACATATGATGGCTGCTCTGAAACAATATTACAGAGTACCATGAGAACATGTAATAGGTAAATCCAGCCTAGTCAGAAGTGATATTTAGTCTGAATCTAAAGGATAAATAAGAGTTGAGTGAGTGAGCAGAAAGAGCAGGTTGAAAAGAGATCCTGAGATGGGAAAAAATTTCGTGAGTTGGTGAAACTGAAAAAAGACCAGGAGAGCTGAAGCATATTGAACAAGGGAAAGGTTAAGAAAAGATCAGGCTCAAAAATATCTTTCCTACACCAATAGCCAGTACCATGCTCAAAGAGGAAACTCTACAAGTGTTAAATAGAAGTAAACAAGTATGGCCACTGTTATATAACATTTATTTGAAAATTCTAGCCTGTCCAATAAAATGACAAACCAAAAGAAAGATATAACTTTGGAGGAAAGAGTCAAATTATCCATGATTACAGGCAATGTAGTTGTATGTGGAAAAACTCTTAAGAAAATCACAAAAAAACTCAGAACTCATCTGAAGTGGTAAGATTATATCTTCTTGCACCTTTCTTTCTGTGGCCCCTTGGCCCTCCTGTATCCTGAAATTTCTAAGGCTTTCTGCTCTGGGCTACAAATGAATCTGTCGTCCACCTGCCCATGTGACGTCTACTGTGGCCCAAGGTATCCCATTTTACTGTCAAGCCACAAATACCTTTATCCAAGGCTTAGCCAGAATATTCATGTTTTATTTTTCTCTCTGCAGCTTCCTGTCATATCTGTGATGAGAGAAACAGAGTCCCAATTACTGCCAGATGTAGGAGCTATTGTAACCTGCAAGGTAAGTTGGTCCTAACCTCCTTGCTTAGGATACCATCCAGTGTTGAAATCATGATCATTATAGAACTGCACTGTCCAATATGGTAACCAATAGTCACATAAGGTCATTTAAATTTCAATAAAATTAAACAAATTTAACATTTATTTCCTCAGTTCTGCTAGCTCCATTTCAAGTAGTCAGTAGCCACAGGTGAATGGTGGTTGCCATGTTGGTCAACAGAATTTTTCTATCATCACAGAAAGTTTTACTGGACTGTGCTGGGTCTAGAGATTTCTAGAATAATGATCAGTGTGGTCAAGTTCAGGCTTATGTAGTCCTTTCACAGAGCTGGTTTCCTCAGTATGTAATTTTTTATTTCTGTCTGGGAAACAGGAGTACCAGAAGGTCATAAGGAGGTGTATTTTTGAACATCTAAAGCGAAACTTTTTCTGCAGAGAAATGAAAGATTTTTATAAAGTCTTTGAGGGCAAGTGCAAATTAGTGCTGTACCAATTAGTAACTATAAGACATCCGTATTCCCTGCCCATCCCCACCCTCTGCCAGTTAACTTGTAGCTCTTAGTTTTCCTCTATAAATAATTTCTCCAACAGAAAATCTATGTGGGGAATTCCTTGGCAGTCCAGTGGTTAGGACTCTGCACTTTCAGTGCCAAAGGTGTATGTTCAGTCCCTGGTCAGGGAACTAAGATCCTGCAAGCCACACAGCGTGGCCAAATTTAAAAAAGGAAAAAAAGAGAAAATCTTTGCATTATTTTGAAAATAACTGGACAGGCACAGTGATCCAAATATTACCCAGCAGCTGAAATGGAGACTTAAGTTCCATTCACACTACAGGCCTCTTGGTGAGATCTGCTAAAGGTCTAGTTAGAGTTGCTATGCTTCCCTTGTGTATTTATGTTAGACTTGCACATTTTTAAAAATCTCTGTCATATTATTTCATTTGATTCCCTCGGTAACCCTATTTTAGGTGGCCAGAGTGGCTCTTACTCCACTTTATGAACATCACTTATGCAGGGATAAATACGAGTTAACTTACCTGAAATTCAATGCTTAGTAGGGATGCTTGGACTAAAATCCTAGTCTTTCCTAGTTGATTCCTGCCTCCTTCAGCTGACAACTGCTAATACTCTATAATGTTGCCCTTTCCTCTGTTCCACAGGTCTCCAGCATCAATTCACGCTTTGCCAAAGTACACATCCTATATGTGGGGTCCACGCCACTTAAGAACTCTTTTCGAGGAACCATCCGGTAAGGAGTATTTTTGTCTTCATATTCGCCTCAGCGCCTGGAATGAGATTAGGATAGGATGGGAGACTGGAATTTTTAAGAACAATTAACAGTCTACTCCTGCCCTGTCTCACCTCTTTGTGCTTTGATTCTCCCCAGGTAGTATCTAAAGAAAATATTATAGTATGTGAGTTAAAACAGAAAGAAGATATTAATGAGATAGGACTTTAAAAAGAACAAAAAAGAATTGAATAAGCTGGAGGTGCATTGTGGGTATGATTCATACCAAAGTAGAAGGCATTTTAGGAAGTACCTTTTTTTCTTGTGTTTAATATTGATTAACCCAAGCATTATAAGACAATAAAAAGGGTAGTGGGTAAAGTGGTATTTCTTCCCCACTATGGGTTCTTTGAGAAGGGACAGACAGTTCTTGTGAGCTAGATAATTTAACATCTGAGGCTCTTTCCACCCTCAGGATTCTGTGTGGTTCTGTGATGCTGCCATTCAAGCTCTCCTAAGGCAGCAGAGCTCCTTATCCTCTGCCAAATCGGATCCACTTTCCTCTAGTGGGAGGTATTGATACTCCTGTTCTGTTTGATCCAAGAATGGGAACTGTGATTTCCTCCTCGGGGTTAGGACCGGAAATATTTCTCCACCTGCTCCTCTGGGTGGCAGCAGGGTCCCGATCAGGCCTTGTTCTCTTTGCTCTTATAGCTCTTTCTCTGCTAGGAGTCTGCCGGATAATTCTTTCTCACAGATAATTAATCTTTCTGTTACTTCTTTTCTTTATAGCAAAGAAGACGTCCGAGCTACTGAAAAAGACAAGGTTGTTGGTTGGTTCTTTTTTTTCTTCATGGCTTTAGGAATCTCAGTCCTTTGAGATTATTCCAGTGAATTTCAAAAGTCTGTGGGAATGTGGAGTCCAAGGAATTTTAAGGTGTTCTCTACTGGAAGGTGAGGAATTCACCTCACTATTCCTTTCCTCTTTGTGTGATTTTTCTTCTGTTGACCAGAGAGGAACTAGTTTACGCTTTGTCTTTGAAGCCAGGTATTTATTCATGGCTGTTCTCTCAGACTTATTCTGGACCCTTTCAGGGCAACCATAGTACCTTTTGTCTAAGTCAGATTCCTGATCAGGTTACTGAGTTCAGATCTTTCATTTTTGTGATGATGCCGCAGAATCAATGGAAGTTGTTGATCTACTTGAGTAATGGTAGATCTGCCATTGGGGTTCTACCCTCTGGGGTTAGAAGTAAACGAGCTCTACCCAGTGGGGTTAATAGTTTCATTATAGACCTGATCGGAGTTTTTACTTAACACTTCTTTCTTTACAGGTTGAAATTTATAAGAGTTTCCGCCCAGGGGACATCGTCTTGGCCAAAGTGGTATCCTTTATTCCCTGAAGACTTGTGGTCCTTTGTCAAAGGAAGAAATGGAAGTAGAGAAACCACTCAAGTAGCTATGAGAGGGAAGACTTGTAAGTCTTTGTTTTCCTTTACCAACGTGATGTGACTAGATCTCCCTAGGTGATGCGCAATCCAACTACCTGCTAACCACTGCCGAAAATGAGCTGGGAGTGGTGGTGGCCCACAGCGAATCAGGTGAGTTTGTCCATGCTACCATGTGCTTACCTTTTCCTGAGAGCTAAGGTTTGGATTAGTCCACTGTTTTCCCTCGTATTTTAATTATCTTAGAAGCAATGTGAGTGTAGATACTGACTACTGGGATTAGAATGATTCTCCTTATATAATCTAAGGAAAGGAGCCACTTACTTCTTAAATCAGTGGAATAAACAAGGCTTTTTTCTGTATGAGGTGAGAGGTTCACTAGGCAGCTGGTGACATCAGTTCACACCCAGCTGAAAAGAGAAATATCTCGAGCAAGTATCTGGGGTCCCAGCTCCTACACCACCTTTCCCTTTGCAGGTGTCCAGATGGTCCCCATCAGCTGGTGTGAGATGCAGTGCCCGAAGACCCACACCAAAGAATTCCGGAAGGTGGCCCGAGTGCAGCCTGAGTTCCTGCAGACCTAAGAAGCCACTTTCCCCACGCAGAGGGGAAGCTGTTTTCCAAGAGTACATGTGTGAGTGACATCAGGAGGCTGTTGTCTTTATTCAGACACCAGGGGTTGGTCAGCAGCCACCTTTAGAAAAATCGTTCCTGTAGGTGGAACATTTTTCTTGTGAACCTTTCAGTGGGTTTTCTTCTCTGGAGTAATTTCTTTTGGAGGCACCAGCAAACAACCTGTATGACAGTAGATTATAGCCTATTCTTTGAGTGTTGCAAATGTGTGCTTTTGCTATGACAAAGAAAACATTTTTATGAAAAGAATTTTAGTTTCTGTTGTCTCAAGTAGGGTAAAGAATCTAAACTGACATGACATCTAGTGCAGAGTCTTTGTAGACAATGCCTAATCACCTATCTTTTTTTGTGTTTTTTTACGTGCTACATACTTTTGAGTACTTGCTATGTGTCAGGCATGGGTTGAGCACAAAATTACCAACTTTTGTTCTAAGATTCAGAACAAGCTAAGGAAACTAACATCCCATCAGGCTACTTTAGACTTAAAGTACTAAAAGTCTTCCTAGGATTACTGGGCACATCAGATAAACAGCTAACTTGGAAAGCAAGATGCTCAAATTTTAGAATAAGGGCAACATTCATACTGGGTCCCAGTACTCAGTAGTGTACCTTCTGGCCCATTTCTGTTTTCAGCGTGTTTGCTCTTCTGTAAACGACACTAGCCCTTTCAGAGGTTATCAGGATTGAAGATTATGTATATAACATGTCTCACCTGATGGGTAGCACAGAGCACTTAAGAATTTTCTAGATGGAGGGTGTCACTTGTTCCTACTAGAAGAGGACAGCATTATGGGCTTTCTCATATTCCAGTGATCTTCTCAGACGCCTCAGAGAAAAGGCAAGTGTGAGTAATGCCCCTCCCCAATTATGTAGACAACTGCAGTCAGTCCTCCCCATCCATGGATGGGAAACCCACGGGGAGAGAGCCATCTGTACTATGCCACCTTGTATTAGGCACTTTAGCATCTGTTAATTTTGAAATGTTTATTTTGGCTGTGCTGGGTCTTAGTTGCTCTTCACTGCAGCATGCAGACTCAGCTGCATGCATGTGGGATCCTGTTCCCTGACCAGGGATCCAACCCTAGCCTCCTGCATTGGGAGCTGAGTCTTAGCCCCTGGACCACCAAGGAAGTCCCTAGCATCTGTTAATTTCAGTATCCAGAGGAGTCCTGGAATCAGTCTCCCCTCTGCAGATAAGGGATGACTATAGATTCATTTTCTCCTGCAAGTATAATTTCTGAGGAGGTTAGGTAACTCACAGGGATAAAACTTCAGGAGCCAAAAGGAAAGGTGTGAATCAAGTTTACAGTTTACTAATAGAAAGGGACTGGCTTTTTTAAGTCTAGTAAACAAACTTTTACCTTTCTAAAGAAGGTATACTTTGGCCACCTCATGCGAAGAGTTGACTCATTGGAAAAGACTCTGATGCTGGGAGGGATTGAGGGCAGGAGAAGGGGACGACAGAGGATGAGATGGCTGGATGGCATCACGGACTCAATGGACATGAGTCTGAGTGAACTCCGGGAGATGGTGCTGGACAGGGAGGCCTGGCGTGCTGCGATTCATGGGGTCGCAGAGTCGGACACAACTGAGCGACTGAACTGAACTGAAAGAAGGTATAATAGTTTCAAAATTTGATTTTAGTAACCAGTAGCATTGAGCAAGAGCTGTAGAGAGGCAACAGGAAAGAGTTCAGCTCTTCAACCTGCAGTGGAGAACCCAGTGAGATACACGGTATTGGGAACCCCCCAGTGATGACCTCTCAACACTTCTGGATAAGTCTTCCCTTGGCTTGGACTGAGGACCATGCCCCAGACGTGCCGTTCTGACTAGACTGTATGAAGGGAGTGGGTGCAAGAGATAAAATGGCTGTGTAAAGTTGTGACTGGCTGTCCTAAAGCTCTTAGTCATACACGAACTTGGGCAGTGAGAGACATTTCAAGTTGAATGTTCGAGTTGATTTCCTCAGGTAAGACATATCACACAGAAAATATTGCACATCACTCCTTTATTTTATACTGATCTGGAAAAAAGATATTTTTAGTACAGTTATGCTCAAATGAGTACTGGGCCCAAGTGCTAGGCCAAGCAACTGGAACATGGTTCAGAAGTCAGGCACAGTGAGAAACACACTTGGACATGATCAAGAGGCATTCCGCTGCCACAAAACAGTAAGGCCGGGGAGGGATTCTAAAACACACAACAGGATGAACTCCTACGCCTTAGAAGTCAAGGAGCTTATCCCATGATGGTGTAAGGAATGACTTATTTGCTGATGACCACATGTGGGAGTATTTCAACCGCCACTAAAAACCCCAGAAGAGGTTTTTTTTTTTGCATTTATATATATATATATATATATTTTTTTTTTTTTTTTAAGTAAATGCAACACAAAAACATTCAGGATTGATCCAGCCTTTTAGAGTCAGGGAGGAATATTTGATTGAGTCACCATGCAGGTTACATTCATCTTCCACTGGAATGACTAGAGCCCCGAGTCACCTAACAACAGTGCCCAGCTAGCCTCTGGGGACACGAACAGGCTCTTACTTCTCATTGGTCACACCTCAGCATGGTTTTCTCCCTGACCCCTACGGAAGCAGCTCCTTAGTAATAAACCACTATCAACCCCCCCAGTGATAACCTCTCAACACTTCTGGATAAGTCTTCCCTCGGCTTGGACCGAGGACCATGCCCCAGACGTGCCATTCTGACTAGACTGTATGAAGGGAGTGGGTGCAAGAGATAAAATGGCTAATGTGGAATTGGGAGCCGCTGGTCCCCACCTGCAGCTACAACTTATGATGCCTACAGATGTCATCAGTGGGACATGTGCCAGGGAGAGGTGCAGAGGAGTAGGGTGGGCCAGGGCAGGGGAGGAGGGTAATCCTTGGGAAAGCAATCTGCTGCTTGCCTTCACTTCTTGGCCTTGCCCTGGGCAGCCACAGCCTCCATGGCTTTACGCACGGTCTCCTCATCCCCCAGGAACTGCATGGGCTTGATGGGCTTCAAGTTCTTGTCCAATTCATAGACCATGGGAATGCCAGTCGGCAGGTTCAGCTCCATGATAGCCTCTTCAGAGAGACCTGAAAATATACCCCCTCCTCATGATCAGTTAAGCAAGATAAGAATCCACAGACCTCTCCAGCTTTTCTGTTCATCCTCCAGGTGAGGAAATGGGTCCTCCAAGGACTCTGGCAGGAATTAAAACAAGACACCCTTTCTGATACTTGTCATAAGAGTAAGGATCTGTATTAGGGTAGAGTGATCACCCAAGGAATGCCCCCAATATTCTTTCTCAGCCACTGAACAGCAAGAAAAAAGGGATGAAAGGTATCCCTCCCCATGGGGGATCTGGAAGCCCACAGTGAAGCAGGACTATACATCTTAGTATCTCAAATGTCCTATGTTGTCCATACAGCTGCCAAAACGTGGCGCATCTGGGCCTCTAGGCCCTCGAGTGAAACAACTTAGGATGCAAATTGACACTCATGTGGGGAGTTGTAATCAGGCTGTGGTTAAGAAGGATTTTTATCAGCAATTTCAACTAGCAGTCCTAGTCCAGAGGTGAAAGTGAAGTTGCTCAGTTGTGTCCGACTCTGTGACCCCATGGACTGTATCCTACCAGGCTCCTCTGTCCATGGGATTTTCCAGGCAATAGTACTGGAGTGGATTGCCATTTCCTTCTCTAGGGGGTCTTTCCGACCCAGTCTAAAGGTAGGCATCTCAAACTTTCGTGTGTATCTCCTCTGGGGAGAGATATTTTCCATCCCTTTTTTTCTTGCTGTTCAGTGGCTAAGAAAGAATACTGGGGGCATTCCTTGGGTGATCACTCTGCTGTAATGGAGCGATGACAGATGCAGCTTCCAAATCAGGTCTGAAGTGGGACCTGAGGTTCTAACATGTTAACAAGCACCCAGTGGGGTGTGGCAGCCTCTGGTTCTGCAGATGATGCTTTGAGAAGCAAGGATCATGTTTCTACTAGGAGATAATCTGGACTGTCTCTAAGGCTCTCGGTACATCCAACCCTTTCCTGAAGGTCTCCTTCATACTAAATCAGTCCAGAGTAGTGGCAGCTCTGCTTTACCCTTCCCCCAGGGCCCCTCTGAAAAGCACACATACCCTCCAGATGCTTGACGATGCCCCGAAGGCTGTTGCCATGGGCTGCAATTAGTACCCGTTTCCCCTCCTTGATCTGGGGGACAATTTCTTCATTCCAAAAGGGCAGAGCTCTGGCAATTGTGTCCTTCAGACTCTCACAGGAGGGCAGCTGGTCTTCAGTGAGGTCTGCGTACCTGCGATCCTAAACAAAAAATCCCAGCTTAACAGTTATTACCAGTTGCATCTGTTCTGCCTATTCCTCATCCCCTAAGGGATCACAGTGATAGGTAAAAGTCTCTCAACAGGGCACTGAGAGCTTGAGAAGGGGGATTATTACTATCCTGCCCTCCCTCCCCCATTACCCACGACAGGGAAGACTGAATAGTCCAAAAGAAACACAACTTAGGAAAGGTAGGCCTCAAGGCCTTCCCAACTCACTCTACCTCACAATTGGTTTAGGAAGGCCCTATCAGCTACGGTGCAGTTTTAAAAAATATGGCAATACATGTAAAAAAGATAGAAATTCTTTATAGATAAACCACATAAACTCTTAACTAAATCTTTTAACAAGTGATGGTCATTCCTTGGAGAAGAGGGATTACAAGGGGGTTATTTATTTTATCATAAATTAGAAACTCAGTGATCTAGGCAGATACTAATAAAAGCTAAAAGAGAGAAGTCCAGATTCTGATCCCCTGGTCCTGTGTGCAGCGAGCCAAACCTCAGTTTGTCCATACCTTACTAATGTTGCTGTAGAAGGGATGGTCAGGCTCCATGGGAGGTGGCGGGACATCATAGGAGCGCCTCCAGATCTTTACCTGGGCCTCACCATGCTTGGCAGCAGTTTCTGCCTTATTGAGGCCAGTCAGACCCCCATAGTGTCGCTCATTAAGGCGCCAAGTCCTCACCACCGGCAGCCACATTTGGTCAATGGCATCCAGCACTGTCCAGAGGGTCCGGATTGCTCTCTTCTGCACTGAGGTGAAGCAGATGTCAAACTCATAGCCAGCATCTGAAAATTGTAAGTTAAAATTGATAAGCCAATGAGGTCCACTCTAGAGCCAGAATTTCTTCTTTTTTCTTTTCTTTAGCCATGCCACATGGCTTGTGGGATCTTAGTTCCCCACCAGGGATTAAACCTGGGCCCTTGGCAGTGAGGGCAAGGAGTGCTAACTACTAGACCGCCAGGAAATTCCCTAGAGCCAGAATTTTCTTACATATAAATCTCAGGTATGGACAACCCAAATGAAAATTATTTGGCTAAATATTTTGTATACCGTAAATATTTTATTTTACATACAGGAAAAACAATATTTTGCCTTTGGGAAAGGTGACATTTGTTGATTTATGTTGCAATTGACAATATACTTCCCAGCAGCTTCCCAATAATTCATCTAACCAAAGGCCCAAATGTATTGTCAACGAGCTAACCTGAGATCTGCGCTAATCCCCAGAGTGCTGTGCTTAAGCACATTTTAATTTTTTATTTGCTTTAATTCTTTTAACATAAGGATATTAAAAACTTGGAGTCACTTAATAAACATAATAGTTAATATTTATAGAGGGTTTACCATCTGTCAGGCACTGGACTAGTAAGTACTTTGTATGTATTTTGTTTAGTCTTCATAACAATCTAATGAGGTTACGTCATTACAATCCATCTTACTGGGTGGGGGAAATAGAAACTGCAGGAGTTAAGCAAATTATCTGAGGTCACAGATATTACATGAAAGGTTAAAAACCCAGGTTGTATGACTCTATAATCCAACTCATAACCACCATCTCTAGCTTTCTCCATAGCTTCCTAACTTCTAAGGATTCTGATGTTTGTATTTTAGTTAGAACTGTCACTTCTGATTGATAATTACTAATATATTTCAGTCCTCTCTAATTTCTGGTCCAGGAGAAATGGGATTTTGAATTCAACAATTAGGATACAGCAAGAGCTCTTAGAGGATGCTGATAAAACCAGTCTGTTGCATGAAACTGTATCTTCCCTAGCGTATGGAAGTCACATCACAATCTCTTCATCCACAGTTCCTTTCTGCTAGTCAAATTCCTTGACTACCCTATATATCTACCTACCTACATCAACTGTTAAACCAAGTTTAAGAGAAGCCACTCACTGGAGAAAGAGCAGACCTCTCCTCTACACACAGCAGTTACGAGGGGTGGTATCAAGAGTTATGTTGGCCCAACCAGTAAGTTACAACCATATATATCTTCATTTATGTTTCACAAACCATTATTCTCCCTCCCACTTTAATGGGGAGATGGCCCTTTCCTTATGCGGTGAGCCAGGAAAACATTCCTGTTTTCTTCAATGAGGCTATAAGGCCCTCATTGAAATTCAGCACAAACTTTCCTGTATTGAAACCACCAACAGAAATTAATGAAGTGAATTTTCTGCCAGTCATTCAGCTGAGAATAAGGCCAGTAAGAACTACACTGATGGGGGAAGGGAGGATTAGTCACCAGGAGACCTACCAGCACCCACGAGGGAAAAGACACATCTCATCGCTGAGCCTCAGGACCAGTCCTAGTAGACTCACTTACCATCTCCTCCCTAACTTTATAGGGAAGAATGATTTCCCAGTAAAAGCCTGAGTCACTGGGAAGCAGCATCCTCAGTGCAAGGCTCAGCTGCCATGCTGAAAAGCTGTGGTTTTTTCACTGAGTTTTCTAATTGCAGTGGAGTGCTGCACATTAGATACACAAATAGATCCCAGAGAAAAAGAGCAGTTCCCCTTATAACTCTCAACAAACTCTAAAGCCTCTTCCTTTAACTTGGCCATCAAACAAAAGCAGAGTTTAGGACGCTCCCAGGGATGGGGTTAGCTGCTGTGCCATGTGGCCTCCATCCTCCCTTAATAATATGGCGTGGTGAAACTCAGTTCTTGCTAATTTGCTCCTGAAATCATGCAAGATTTTATAAGCCCTATAGTACTTAAAGCCCTGGTGAAATTAATACTTTATTTTAGCCTTTTATATTATTAGATTATTCATATGGTCTTCATCATTCAGAATTTTTGCTTTTAGTCATTGACTTTTTATTTAATCATCTGTGATGCCCCTAAACAGTTATTTTAAAATTTTAATGGGCTTTCTTTTTAAACTAATGCTACTAACATTTACTTAAAAACTGAACTTGGGTCTGTTATTTTAAGAGATTACAAGTTAAGGCATTTGACCAGTCTTAGGGGACAGTTGCACTTTGCTTTGTCCTGGGTCAGTCATCAGCAAACCACCACAGACCCATTCAGTTCTTCCTGCCAGACAGGAGAGAAAATGGCCTCCGTTACCAGCACTTTCCCCATCCTGGCCTCTCCTAACGGGTATGAGGTCACACCCGGCCATCCCCAATTATTCACACACGTCCTCAGCAGGATTACATTTCCCAGACTTGTTTCCAAGCCTTTGCTTCATTTCTAAAAGATCTACAGTGGAGGCAAGAACCTAGAAAGAGCAAATTTGGGCCAAATACCTGATTCACATCAACCAGGCATCAACGACCTATTTCAACGGCTGCTGCTTTGTCGAGGTTAAAAGGGAGCAGAGCAGGATCAATGAAAGCACCTCCTCAGTCCCGAGATTCTTTGAATTGCTGGCAGCAGGGAACGCTTCCTTATTAGCATTTCAAAATCACAGAGAGCCGTCTGCCAGAGGGGGCCAGCCTGAGTAGGCAAGCTTATCTCACTTCCACTTCCACCTTTGCCTGCCACAGCCTACCAGTTCCCTCGCACCTACCTGTTTACTCATCCCCAGAACAGAGGCCAGCGTGGTAGACTAGGAATAAGATGTAGCCTTGGTCAAGTCCTCTTTCCAACTCTCACTTTCCCAACTGAAAGAGGGCCAGGGAGAGTTGGGAAGGAAGGGAATGGAACCTGTATACTTTATGGGGTTGTGAAGAGGATTAACTCAAATCCTTCATTCATTCAACCACTCATTTACATTTGTGGATGCACTCTGGACACAGGGTTTGTGGAATGCTGCTAAGCAGCATCCTACAGGAGCACGTGGATGTCTCTGGTCTCCGCGCCGCCGCTTCACTCCCCCACGGCAGGGAGAAGCATGTGGCCTGCCACTTCATCAGCCTCCCTAGCCTAGAGTAGGTTTGGTTGTAGCCACTGGAAGACACTGGGCATCCAATTTAGTGACCCGTCCCCGAGTTACTAAATGCTCAGACTAAGACGAGAGCGATTTCGCAAGGCGGTGTGGAGAGCGCAATAAAACTGCGCGGTGACCGCCCAGGTCCTCTTCTTGGCTGGGTGACCTTGAGCAAGTCGATCCCCCAACCCCGGCTCATTTTCTCAACTGCAAAATACACTGTTAGAAAGAAGAAGCCTAAGGTCTAGACGTTCTCCGGGAGGGGGTGAGGCCAGCCGGCCGTGACCCAGAGGCGCCAGCCCCGGCCTTCGCAGCCCACATCCACCACCCCGGCCCGCTACGCACCTCTCAGCGCCTGCCCGCCTCGCTTCGCCTCCTCGTGCCCTGCTGGGCTCAGGTCCGCGTCGTACCAGCCGCTGAAACGGTTCTCCAGGTTCCATGTGCTCTCACCGTGCCGGATCAGCACCAGCTTGTAGGCGGCCATGGCTGCGGTTCGGGATGCGGCGCAGACTGGGGATCACCGAGATTCCGGAGTCGCTGCCCGGCCCCCGGCTGCGCCTGCGCGCTTGCGCCCCACCCGTCAGCTCCCTTTCACTTGCACGGCCAAATCTCTCCACTAGCTCGGGGCCACCCTCCTCCAGCCGGGTGTACGCATGCGTTCCATGCGGGCGCTGCAGCCGCGGGGCGGAGGGGGCGCTCTCCCAGGAAGACAGGGCGCATGCGGTCTCCGCCGCCTACCCCGCGTCCGCCGCGGCGGTCACGGAGCGCACGTAAGCGCCCAAAGGCGGTGGAACCTTTGGGCGGTGCCCAGAAGTGCATACCGGCCCGAGTGTCATCGAATTGAATTGCAGTCATTCATAAGCCCTTCGTTGTAATAAAATGTTCTTCATTATTCCAATCGCGCTTGGCTTGCCCAGATCACTTTCCCATCCGAACACAGATTGTGATTCACACGCCTGCGTTCCAGTCTTCACCCTTCCATTTTCTTCGCTATGTGGACACTGCTTACTCGCTCACCCTCGTCTGTAAACGAACGTAGTAAATATTCAGCGGGTGGCTATCTACCAGGAGGGTTTCCCAGGTGGCTCAATGGGTAAAGAATCCGCCCGCAAAGCAGGAGACACAGGAAACGCGGGTTCTATCCCTGGGTTAGGAAGATCCCCTGGAGAAGGGCATGACAACCCACTCCAGTATTCCCGCCTGGAGAAGCCCATGGACAGAGGAGCCTGGCGGGCTACAGTGCATGGGGGTCGCAAAGAGTTGGACAGACTGAAGTGGCCGAGCGTGAGTATATCTACGCGGAAGGTGCTCAGTAAATAATGGTTGTTTCTATCTCATTTCCATGGACAATGATCTCCATAAGGACACTGGTTCTGACTGCTAGTTTGAAAGACTTGCTCTTCATTTAACACAGAGCTGTTTGTCCCAACTTTTCTAGTCTCTCACAGCCTCTGGTCAATGCCTCCTGGACCAACAGTGAAGCAAACTCTAGGCCGATCAAACGCTCCAGAAAGAGAAGGATTACTGCGTGTCCCTCCCCTACACCTAATCAGCAGTTTAAGTAGACAGCTTATCTGCTGTTTGTCTAGACAGCTTTCCAGTGCCCATGCCACTATGTCCTGGTTTATTTCAACCTTGCCACTTTATTGAGCACCAAACATGAGTCAGGCAGTGGACTAGGGTTAAAGATGGGTAGAATGTGTTTTCTGGCCTTCATAGCAGGCAGAGTGCAAATAAGGCCCAGGTGTAAAACACCTAACAAAGAAATTGTGCTGTGTTATACTTTGACAAATTATACAAAAGTTTTCAACACTCACTCATAAAGCACCTACTATGTATCAGGCAGTGTTTTAAGTACTTTACAAACATTAGCTCATTCACTCATATCCTCATGGTGGTCTTAGGAGACTGAAGTGAAGTGAAGTCGCTCAGTCGTGTCCGACTCTTTGCGACCCCACGGACTGTAGCCTATCAGGCTCCACCGTCCATGGGATTTTCCAGGCAAGAGTGCTGGAGTGGATTGCCATTTCCTTCTCCAGGGGATCTTCCAGACCCAGGAATTGAACCCAGCTCTCCCGCATTGCAGGCAGACGCTTTACCATCTGAGCCACCAGGGAAGCCCTCTTAGGAGTCTAGTACTATTGATTCCCTATTTATTGAAGAGGAAACTGAGGGATGAAGCAATTTGCCCAGGGTTGCAGGAACCAGGATTCAAGCCTAGGCTCGCTGCCTCCCAAGTCCGTGTATATCTAACCTAATATTCTCTGTGGGCTCCACATAAATGTTGCATTTAGGGCACTTATTGACTTTAAAGAGTGGGAAGGGTTTGATAGGCAGAGAAAAGGCACTTTGTTAAAAACGTGAATCAAAGCACGTAAGACTGGTTTTTAGATATGTCATCTACTGTCCCTGAAAGTGTTGCAGGGAGAAGTCAATTCTGACTCCATGTTGAAACTGTTTCTTTGACTTGCTTTCCATTGCTTTTGTTATTATAATCATACGTAATGGCCTGCCTCAGAGAATCCTGCCCCCCTGCCAGACTGTTAAACTAAAGGGCCTTTGTTCAGAAAGAACTCTGTTCATCTGCAGATGGCAAGAAGAAAGAAATGAACACATCCTCCTGTCTAAAGCTTGCTATTTTAGGAGATATTTGAATTAATGGCCTTTTTATTTTGCTCCCTCCCCTGCCCCTCAACCTCTGATTCATAAGAGAAGCTGGCATCCAGACCCAGGGAAGATGATTATTTTGAGACATTAGTCTACCATCTTCTCGATCAGTCGGTTCTCTGAACAAAGTCGTATTGCTTGCCTCAACACCTTGTCTCTTAGATTCATTGGCCTGTCATGAGACAAGCAGACCTTACCTGGACTTGGTAACAAAAGTTTACCATGTCCAGTGTTTTAACGTATTATCTCAACCTTCTCGCAATTCATATAATGTAGGTTCTCCATTCTACAGATGAAGAAACTGAGGCCTGGGGATATAATTAGTCCAAAGTCACAACTGCGGGCAGAAGTGAAAAAGAACCCAGGACTCAAACCCAAACAGTCAGTGGCCGAGTGTGCACTCTAACCACAATGTTCCATTGCCCCCTTCCTCTGCAGCTGGGAGAAGATGGGACTCAGTGACCAGAGAGGTCACTGGAATGAGGTCCAGCACTAAAAGCTGCACTTGGAGTTTCTGGACTTCCAGGGCTGCAAAGCAAGACCTGCCCCGAAGGCTTCCTTGTTCAAGCTCCTGGCATGGCCCATGTGGGGACCTTGGAAGACTCCCTCTTTGGAAATTCTCCCTCTGGCCATTCCTTCTGCTTGATCACTGCAGTACTGATGTGCATACGCTCCCAGCCTTAACCTTGCCTTTTCAGACTAGCAAATAGTCATAAATAATAATAATGTTATTATTAACATATTGATAACAAATACTATTACCCATGCTATCAAGACTGGGATTGGAACTGAGCATGTAAGTGGGATACTTTGGGCAGGAGGCCAAGGGTGTCTGTGCCACCAGCCTTGGGAGAGAGCCCGGGAATCCTAATTTATTACTTTCATCCATTTGCTGTGCTTCCAGAAGGAATCTCTCACCTCCTTGGAATTCTGAGGAACTCTAACTCACTCACAGGATATCTACCTTAGATTATGAAAGATTTTTTTATGTATCTATTTATATCAGATCAACTCAACTAGAAACTCCTTGAGGATGGGCACTGCATCTCTATTTCATATACCCGTGGAGACTTTGCCCTTGGCCAGCTCCAGGGCAGCTCCTCAGAGCTACCTGAGCGGCTGTCCTCCTGGCTGTAGTTCTCAGAAGGTCCCCAGATAAAACTTTCATTCACTCCTAGGTCCTAGTTTTGACTTGATATATGACTGCCAGCCCCGGGCCAGGACCTTCCCCTACTGTGTAACTAATTTCCGTGATCCCTGTTTTAGGACCACCCCAGTCCAGGATTTGGAAGGAAAGGACAGAAACTGGATCTTATTGCCACTGCCTGGACCAGGCAGGTGTCTAAGCCCCCAACAGGTCCTAAATCCCTCTGGAGATTTAACCCTTTGAGAAACATGGTCCACTGTTAAAGTAAAATGCTCCTGAGGGGAAGGAGGTGAACGGTTTAAGCTAGCTGTCTCATGAAGAAAAGTTCTCATACCCCAAAGACTGTCCTGTTGCCAAGGCAACAAGTAAAAACCCCAAAGGGTTTTAAACCATATCAGCAATGACAACTCATCTCCCTGTAATGGAACGATGACAGTTTGCCTTGGTGACCGCACTTCTGTAGGTCAATCAGAAACAGTCACCAGCCAGTCCCTAAACTCTCCCTCCTGTAAGTGTGCCCATCCCTGACCTTCACACCTCCCCAGCACCTCATGGACGATCACTTCCCTGCTCCACTCAAAGAGACTGCCCCACAGGCAGTGCTGTGTACTCCCAAAGTAAATCAGAGATTCAGCTTTTTGTTTCAGCTATTTAGAGGTGGTGTCTTCCATAGACACCCTCCACATCTAGTCTGGAACTGCTTGCCTCCCTGGGAGTAATTTTTCCTCCCTCTAGGGCTATTGCTAGTCTCTACAGCTATCTTGGTTACTTAGAAAAAAGACCAGTTCCAATGAGAATGGGAGTTCAGATCCCTCAGGTGGGAAACTGAGCCGTCCACAGTCTACATAACTGCACATTGCAATCTAGCTCATTCCTCATAACCGGTCAGTCAGTGAGTGCTGCCCATTCCACCTCCTAAATACATTTTCCCATCTCTCTTCTCCTTTTTGCTCCCACTGCCACAGCCTTGGTGTCAGACCTCATTGTTTCTTGCCTGTCCTGGTGCAGTAGTCTTTAATTAGCATCCTGCCTCTAGGGCAAACATGTCATCCTGCCTCTAGCCTCTGTGTCTTTGCAGCTGCTGTTCCCTAGGCCTGGCCCACACCGCCACCTTTCCTTTCTGATCAATTTCAATTCACCATGCAGCTCCAGTGTCACTGCAGTGGACTGAACGTTTATGTCCCCAAACTCATATGTTGAAATCTTAACCTTCAAAATGAAAACTACAAAAGAAACCATAACCGGATGAACCTAGAGCCTATTATACAAAGTGAAGTAAGTCAGAAAGAGAATAATAAATATCATCTATTAATGCACACATATGGAATCTAGAAAGATGGTACTGATGAACATATTTGCAGGGCAGCAATGGAGACGCAGAGATAAAGAACAGACATCTGGGCACAGGTGGGTGGTGGGGGTGGGGAGGAAGGAGAGGGTGGGGTGAAAGGAGAGAGCGCCATGGAAACATAGGCACTACCATACGTAAAATAGACAGCCAATGGGAATGTGCTGTATGACTTGGGAAACTCAAACTAGGGTTCTGTAACAACCTAGAGGGGTGGGATGTGGGAGGTGAGAAAGAAGTTCAAGAGGGAGGGGACATATGTATACCTATGGCTGATTCGTGTTGATGTGTGACAGAAACCAACACAATATTGTAAAGCAATTGTCTCTCAATTAAAAATAAATAAATGTTTTAAAAATGCAAAAAAAACATCATAACCCTGATGTGATGGTATTAGGAGGTGCAGACTATGGGAGGTGCTTAGACCATGAGGGCTCATGGGACTAGTATCTTATAAAAGAAAGCCCAAGGACTTCCCTGATGATCCAGGGGCTAAGACTCCACGCTCCCAGTGCAGGTGCCTGGGGCTCAATTCCTGGTCGGGGAGCTGGATCCCACATGCCGCAGCCAGAGATCCCACATACTTCAACCAGGATCGAAGATACCGTGTGTGCAGCCAAATTGAAGAAAAAAGAAATGGACACATTTATTTACAAAAAAGAGAGAGAGAGAGAGAGCTCACAGAGTTCTCTTGCCCTTTTTGCCATGTGGGGACTCAGCAAGTAGACAGCAGCCTATGGATCAGAAAGCAATCCTCACCTGACACTGAATCTGCCTCCTAGACCTGCCCACACCCTGCCAAGCTCAAGGCTCCCTGACTCCTAGGCATACCTGGATGATGGCGTGGATCATATCATCACCATGGTTTCTTCACCGCCACCCCAACCAGCCTGTGAGCACTGTACCTGAGAACTAGGCCACTTTGATGTCTTTGTAATCAGCTGATCATGAAGAAAAGGACTTGAGAGAAAAGTAAGTTTAAAATGCCAACTCTGTCATTTAATGCTGTTGGGAACCTAAGCAAGTACTCGACTTTCTCCAGCTTTGGTTTCTCCATGTGTATAATATGGATAATGATGTGAAAAGAAAATTTAAAATGGAGTCAATATTGCTAACAGAATGCTCTAAAATGAAGCTGGGAAAGATTTCCCTGGTGGTTCAGTGGCTGAAAACTCAGCAGTAGCCACAGGACTGGGAAAGATCAGTTTTCATTCCATCCCAAAGAAAGGCAATGCCAAAAAATGCTCAAACTACCGTACAATTGCACTCATCTCACACGCTAGTAAAGTAATGCTCAAAATTCTCCAAGCCAAGCTTCAGCAGTACGTGAACCGTGAACTTCCAGATGTTCAAGCTGGTTTTAGAAAAGGCAGAGGAACCGGAGATCAAATTGCCAACATCCGCTGGATCATCAAAAAAGCAAGAGAGTTCCAGAAAAACATCTATTTCAGCTTTATTGACTATGCCAAAGCCTTTGACTGTGTGGATCACAATAAACTGTGGAAAATTCTGAGATGGGAATACCAGATCACTTGACCTGCCTCTTGAGAAACCTATATCCAGGTCAGGAAGCAACAGTTAGAATTGGACATGGAACAACAGACTGGTTCCAAATAGGAAAAGGAGTATGTCAAGGCTGTATATTGTCAGCCTGCTTATTTAACTTCTATGCAGAGTACATCATGAGAAATGCTGGGCTGGAAGAAGCACAAGTTGGAATCAAGATTGCTGGGAGAAATATCAATAACCTCAGATATGCAGGTGACACCACCCTTATGGCAGAAAGTGAAAAGGAACTAAAAAGCCTCTTGTTGAAAGTGAAAGAGGAAAGTGAAAAAGTTGGCTTAAAGCTGAACATTCAGAAAACTAAGCTCATGGCATCTGGTCCCATCACTTCATGGGAAATAGATGGGGAAACAGTGGAAAGAGTATCAGACTTTACTTTGGGGGGCTTCAAAATCACTGCAGATGGTGACTGCAGCTATGAAATTAAAAAATGCTTACTCCTTGGAAGGAAAGTTATGACCAACCTAGACAGCATATTCAAAAGCAGAGACCTTACTTTGCCGACTAAGGTCCGTCTAGTCAAGGATATGGTCTTTTCTGTGATCATGTATGGATGTGAGAGTTGGACTGTGAAGAAAGCTAAGTGCTGAAGAATTGATTCTTTTGAACTGTGGTGTTGGAGAAGACTCTTGAGAGTCCCTTGGACTTGCAAGGAGATCCAACCAGTCCACCCTAAAGGAGATCAGTCCTGGGTGTTCATTCGAAGGACTGATGCTGAGGTTGAAAGTCCAGTACTTTGGCCACCTGATGCGAAGAGTTGACTCACTGGAAAAGACCCTGATGCTGGGAGAGATTGGGGGCAGGAGGAGAAGAGGACGACAGAGGATGAGATGGCTGGATGGCATCACCGACTTGATGGACATGAATTTGAGTAAACTCCGGGAGTTGGTGGTGGACAGGGAGGCCTGGCGTGCTGCGATTCATGGGGTCACAAAGAATCGGACACGACTGAGCAACTGAACTGAACTGAACTCAGTGGCTAAGACGCCATGCTCCCAGTGCAGGGAGCCCAGGATTGATCCCTGGTCAAAAAACTAGATCCCACCTGCTGCAACTAAGACCCAGGGCAGCCAAATAGATGAATAAAAATAAAAGTTTTTGAAATACAAATTAAAAATTAAATGGAGCTGGGAGGTCTTTAAGGAAGTGTGACTTATGTGGTTCTCTGCCTGGATGGAAATCTGACCTTTTGAGCATTTATTGCCTTAATGAACGCATCCAGAGTATCTCCCCAATGTTCCAGAAACTCAAGGTTTGTATCAGACTCTTACCCTAAAACACTTGTCACAGCCTGTCCCTTAAGGGCATACATTTCCTTTTTTGCTCTAGAATGTATTCTGATGGCTTTTGTCTTTATAACCCTCTGACTCTTCCTTGGAACACTCTTTAGTGTTCACCCAAATTTGTTTCTCCAGAATTACCATTCTTAAGAACAAAATAAACTCTTTTCTTCTTTGCAGCCTTCTGTGTGTGTGAGTGCTTGTTGTTGGGCTGAGGATAATGGCACCTACTGCACAGCACAGCTGTGAGGACTCAGTAGGAGCGTGAGTGCAACGTGCTTCCGAAACTTCCTGTTAGAATCCAGACCCCTTAGCCTGGCCCTCAAAGCCCATTAGGATATGCTCCCAATCTACTTTGCCAGTTTCATTTTCAAAAACCCACCTCGTGGAACTTCTTTGGCCCTTCAGAGGTTAAGATACTATGCTTCCCCTGCAGGGGGCATGGGTTCGATCTCTGGTCGGGGAATTAAGATCTTGTACGCTTCATGGCAAAAAAAAAAAATAAATAAAAGGGGGGGTGAGGGTGGGGTGGTATTCAAAGTAGTAAGTGGCAAAGATTTCATTTTGGAGTAAGGCTGATTTGGGGGAATCAGGACGCCAGGTTATAGTGGCGATCACGCTCTCTCCTTACCCAGACTCCCTTCAGCTAGCCATGGACACATACTGCCAGGTGGGAAGAAAGGGTGGACTCCACCTTGGAAGACAGTTCTCCTTTTGTGCAAGATCACACCTGCCATGCCCAGATACTGGTCCTCTCTGTCATTTTTAGTACACCAGGCCATTCACTTACCCCCCTAGACTTACTCTAGGAAGTAAGCTCTTCTTCCTAAAAGCTCTTCTTTGCCAAACGAATGTCACTGCCCCATTCACTCAGCCTTCTGCAACAGTGACGTGCCAGGCGTGGTGCTAAGCACTTGGCATGTGCTATCTCATTTCTGCCTCCAAAGAGCAGCTCCATTTTCAGATGATCAAACTGTGGCTTATAAAGTCCAGTCACCAGTCACATACCTAGGATGTGGCTCCAAATGCACGCTTGCCTAAGCCCAAAGTCTGGTGGTTAACACAACTGCAGCAGTTAGGAAAACCCTCTGGAGTTGCAACTCCACTACTTGATCATGATGGGCTGCCCAGGGTGACAAAGCCCTTCTCCTACCCTCAGGGCTTGAGCCCTATTTCAAACATCCAAACCATCGCTTCCTCTTTGTTTAGGGCAAGAGGCTAAACCTCAACTTCCCTTTCCTCCTGCCTAGCGTCATAAGAGATTACAATCCCACAAATCTAAAAAAGGCCTTCTTGTGGCCCTGGGCTCAGTGCTTTGGGTGCAGCAGCCCTGTTACTTCCACCTAAGCCTTAAAGAGAGTTTTAAGAGCAGTGACTACAGAGGGGGCTCCTCAGCTAAGAGTTGGAGCTCCTGGCTTTTGCCCACTGACCGACTGTATGACCTTAGTGGTGTTACTCGACTCCTTGGAACCATATTTACCTGTCTGTGAAATGAGGACATGTGCTCTCTCTTTCCTTCTCACTTAGATAGTGGGTGAAAAGGTGCTTTCTAACTCAAGAAGATTTTTATTTTGGATAATAATAATGTTGTTAAGTTGCTAAGTCATGGCCAACTCTTTGCAACCCCATAGCCTGCAGCATGCCAGGATTCTCTGTCCTTCACTATATCCTGGAGTTAGTGATGGAGATAGCCATCAAACTCATATCCATGGAGTCAGTGATGCCATCCAACCATCTCACACTCTGTCACCCCTTCTCCTGCCCTCAATTTTCCCCAGCTTCAGGGTCTTTTCCAATGAGTCAGCTCATAGTTATTGCCTTCTCACTATGTGCCAGATAGGGTTAAGCACTTTTACATGTGTTATCTTATTTAGTTCTCAAAAATGCTATGGGCGGACATTCTTATCTCCATTTTACAGATGAAAGAAACAAGCTCAGAGAGTACGGCGACTTACTCAAGGTCAGACAGCAAGTGGTGGTACTTGAATTCTAACCCTGAGGGTGTGACTAGAGGATCCATCCTACAAACGTGAGTGGTCCTTTGTTGCTGTTCAGGCACTCAGTCAGGCCCAGCTCTTTGCGACCCCATGGACTGCAGCACGCCAAGCTTCCCTGTCCTTCCCTATCTCCTGGAGTTTGCTCCAACGCATGTACGTTGAGTTGGTGATGCCATCCAACCATCTCATCCTCTGTCACCCCTTTTTCTTCTGCCCTCAATCCTTCCTAGCATCAGGGTCTTTTCCAATGAGTCGGCTCTTCTGATGCTGAAGCTGAAGCTCCAGTACTTTGGCCACCTGATGCAAAGAGTCATCTTTACAAGCCATATATACATGGCTAGTCATGGAGACAGTTAATGCCTCTGGGTGGAAGGCGTTGGTGGAATTCAGGGTGGAGGAGTTTAGTCCTTCAGCAATAAGGTGAGCCCTGGGGTGCAGGGTGGGGAAGAGTGAGCTATAGTGTGCCCAGGCCATCTGGATGTCTCCTTCCCCTCTCCTGGCCCCATATGCCTTCCGGAGGAGACTCTGAGCAGATGCCTCAGGATGGAGGGCCACCAGGGAGCCTGCGGCCCCTCCAATGCTTGCTCTTGAGCATCCAGGGGCTGTATCCAGTCACGGTGCAGACTCAGTTGGCCGGCCCACAGTGCCTGCTGTCTAGGAAAAGGATCTGAAGGCTGCCACTAGCCTGGGCCTCTTCATCTCCCCATCTGATTTGCAAAACCCCAGGTGGCTTAGTCGTTGTGATCTCTGTGGGGTTTTGGCTTTAACAGTTTGTTTGCAGTGCTCCCTCTGGTGGCAAAAGGGCACCATAGCACCCCTCACATGGTACCACTAACAACACTTAAACTGCGTTGTAATCATTTTGACACAATCTTCAGAGTAGACCAGCGGGTTCAGTATTATTTTTACCACCTTATGAAATGCAGACTCAAAGAGGTTCAATTCTTGCTCTGTGTGATGCAGAAAGTAAGTCGAGACTTGAGCCCAACACTTTTTCTATCTTCTCTCAAGTGGTCCCTGGGATGCTCCAGGCAAGAACACTGGAGTGGGTTGCCATTTCCTTCTCCAATGCAAGAAAGTGAAAAGTGAAAGCGAAGTCACTCAGTAGTGCCTGACTCTTAGCTACCCCATGGACTGCAGCCTACCAGGCTCTTCCATCCATGGGATTTTCCAGGCAAGAGTACTGGAGTGGGGTGCCATTGCCTTCTCCACTGGTCATGAGCACTGGCTTGCTTATAGTAATTTCCAAGTTTGGTTCCCTTTTCCTCAGGCCACTAGTTCCTTTTTCTCAGACCTAAAACTCAGCCTCTGTGCCAGAAGTGGGCCTGACCAGAGGAGTTGGTGGTGATTCCTGTGGCTGGAGGCTCGGGGGCCTGGAGTCAGCACTCAGCTGCCTTCACCGCCTTCACTGCAGTGGTGCTTTCTCATGTCAACAGTCTTCATGCTCTCTCTGCCCTGTGTGCAAGGATGACTTCTGATTTTTAGTCAAACAATGAAGTGTAATATATACACAGAAAAGTGCACAAATTGTCAGTGTACAGTTCAGTGAGTTAGCACACAGTGATAACATCCATGTAAACTCCTTACTCAGAAATAATTAGAATGTTACTATTCCCTTTGTGCCCACTCTCAGCTACTGCCACCATGAACACTGCTATCCTGACTTCTAACACTATAGATTAGTTATGTCTGGTTTTAAACTTTGGGGGGGGGTGGGTGTGGTTGGTGAGGGCCCTTCTCGCTTTGTGGAAACATGGTGGGAAAAGGTTGGGAAGCTCTGCCAGTTCCTTTCATGAGGGTCCATCCTTACGAGTTAAACACCACCCAAAAGCCCCATCTCCTAATACCATCACCTATGGGAATTAGGGTTTTTAACATTTGAATATGGGCACTTGCCTGGAAAATCCCATGGGCGGAGGAGCCTGGTAGGCTGCAGTCCATGGGGTCACGAAGAGTCGGACAAAACTTTCACTTTTCACTTTCATGCACTGGAAAAGGAAATGGCAACCCACTCCAGGGTTCTTGCCTGGAGAATCCCAGGGACGGGGGAGCCTGGTGGGCTGCCGTCTATGGGGTCACACAGAGTCGGACACGACTGAAGCGACTTAGCAGCAGTAGCAGAGGACACAGTTTGTAACACATGGGGGAAATTCACATTGTATCAAGTGAAAGAAGAAGGATGCAAAATGGTTGTCAAGTTCTGGTACGTTAAGACTGACTCATTGAAGGGTCTTATTTTAGTGGAAGCCAAAAAACAAAAGTTGAAAAAATGCATGTTTAAAGCCTAATCGCAAAGAGTCGGACACGACTGAGAGACTGAACTGAACTAACTGAAAGCCTAATCAGCCTAAAACCCCAGATCAAGCTTTAGTCTGACAAAATCAGATTTATTGATTTGAACTGAGGAAGAGAATTCTGGAGGAATCTTGGAATGCTGCTCTGCAAGAGAGGGGAGGGAAGCTCTTTTGTAAACTTTGTGTTCTGGCTAAAGGATTTTGGGGAGGGGCTCAGGGGAGTGGATTGCAATGGAATCCAATCAGTTCTGGTGTAGTGGTTTCATGCAAGATTCCCATTCTTGCGAGCTGGGTTCGTTTCCCAGGCGGCACATGGGAAACTTTTGGACTTCCCTGGTGGCTCAGAGGGTAAAGCATCTGCCTGCAATGTGGGAGACCTGGGTTCAATTCTTGGGCTGGGAAGATCCCCTGGAGAAGGCAATGGCAACCCACTCCCAGCCATGGACGGAGAAGCCTGGTAGGCTGTAATCCATGGGGTCCCAAAGAGTTGGACGTGACTAAGCGACTTCACTTTCATTTTCCGAAATGAAATTAGGAGAAGACGAGATTAAGCAAGCGGGAATTGAGCGCTATCATGAGGTAAGAGGATGAGATGGTTGGATGGCATCACTGATTCAATGGCCATGAGTCCGAGCAAACTCCGAGAGATAGTGAAGGACAGGGAAGCCTGATATGTTGCAGTTCATGAGGTCAAAGAGTCAGACAAGACTTAGCAACTGAATACCAATAATAATGAGGCAAGAGTGGTTTAGCAAGTGCATATCCCCAGTAATAAATGAAAATAGCTGAGTGGGTTTAGAGCATCACTGGCTGCTTTTCTCTTTTTCCATCCAGAACTGATTTTCATTCAGGTCTGGCCAGGTTTTAACTCTTTCTTTTTTTTCCCTCAATTGAAGTACAGTTGATTTACAATGCTGTTCAAATCTCCGCTGTACAGCAGTGACTCAGTTATACACACATACACATTCTGTTTTATATATATATTCTTTCCCAAGTTTCCAGTGTGGCTTATCTCAGGAGATTGGATATAGCTCCTTGTGCTATACAGGACTGTGTGTGTGTGCTCAGTCGTGACACTCTTTGCATGCAACCCCATGGACTGCAGTCCGCCAGGCTCCTCTGTCCATGGGATTCCCGGAGGAAGAATACTGGAGTGGGTTGCCATTTCCTTCTCCAGGGGATTTTCCTAACCCAGGGACTGAACCCTTGTCTGCTGTGTCGTCTGCATTGGCAGGCAGATTCTTGACCACCGGCGCCACCTGGTTTCTATGCTTACCTTTTGAAATTAGATTTTTTTTTTAAAATTATTTTTACTTATTTGGCTGCATAAGGTCTTAGTTGCAGCATGTGGGATCTAGTTCCCGGATCAGGAATCGAACTCAGGCCCCCTGTATAGAGCACAGAGTCTTAGCCACTGGACCACCAGGGAATTCCCTGAAATTAGATTAAAAAAAAAATAAATGTACGTTTGTGTTTTAACCTGCAAAGGAATTCCAGTTTAATAAGGTTCACTCCTGTGGCCAAGAAGCAGTAGCCGTGGAGTAAGAGCCCCAGCTACACTCTACCAGCAGAGCCTCCTTCCTAGGAATGGGGCCTCCCTCCAGCCTCTCCTTCAACAGAGTCTAGAGCCTGGAGACTACGTGAAACCGGATGTTGATTCTTTTGCCATGGAAACGGACGCGAATGAGGAAGTTACGCCAGAGGAAGAGGAAGTGGAGCGGCTGCGAACCCACGTGGGTCCTGCGTGTATTTTAGTTCCCCGAACCCAGTCCTTTAAACTCTCTCCCTGCCTACTAGGCATGGGTCGCTCGGGGAAGTTGCCCTCCGGGGTCTCGGCCAAGTTGAAACGCTGGAAGAAAGGCCACAGCAGCGACAGCAACCCGGTCATCTGCCGCCAGCGGCAGGCCGCCCGCAGCCGCTTCTTCAGCCGGCCTTCAGGTAGCAGGGTCGCGACCAAGACGCAGCCGGGCCGCGGGGTTCCGGGTCTGCCTGAGTCTCGATGAATCTAGGCTGCTCTGGGGCCCAGGCACCAGACGCTTCGTCTCTTAAAATGTCCAATCTCGAAGCTGCTGTAAGGGCCCACCCTCCCCATTTAACAGATGCAGAAACTGAGTTCACAGGAAGGAGATAACTTGGCTCGGGTACCACGAGTGTCTGCGTCTGTAATCATGCCTGTGATTAATCTGGCTCTTCACAGAGCGCTCTCACCCTCTTCTCTTTCCCAATCCCCTCACTGCAGCCCCCAGCCGACTCACACAAGCGAAACCGTTAGCTGGAGGCTTCCCTTTCTGGGTCTGATAAGTACCGTGGGCTGCTGAGGCGGACTGCGTTCAGAATTTAACCTCTCAGATTAGGAGCCCAGACTCTGTCGGTTTGTTTCCTAGGGATGGTTCTTGTGTTCTTGGCCAAGGAGTTTCGAGTAGAGGTGGGGGCCTTACTGTTTCTCGCTGGTTCTCAGGAAAGAGCGACTTGACAGTTGATGCGGTGAAGCTGCATAATGAACTGCAGTCGGGGTCCCTGCGCCTGGGCAAAAGCGAAGCCCCTGAGACGGCCATGGAAGAAGAAGAGGTGACGCCGGCTTTCACCGAGAAGTCTTCTGGCACCTTCCTGAGCGGCCTGTCTGACTGCACAAACGTCACCTTCAGCAAAGTGCAGCGCTTCTGGGAGTCCAACTCGGCTGCCCACAAGGAGGTAGGGGGATGCTCAGGACAGCCTGAGGCTAGTTGGAGGGGGGGACAGAACTGACTGCTGTCTGGTGACAAAAGGTGGAATCTCTGGGTGATGGTCACCCTTCCTACCCTCTGTGTCCCTGACCTATTGAATCTCCTAGGGCAGGTTCCCCTCTGCTTTTTCTAAGAGTATCTTCTCATCTCAAGGGTAAAGTTCCTCAGTGTATTTTCCAGACAATTTCCAAACGTCCAAAAAATATTTTGCAAACGTTTTTTTCTCTTCAACTATACCTAACACAGGCCTTTTTATATAGAATGTTTTCAGAAAACATTTGTTAAATAAGTTAATACTGAATAACAGTGGTTAGAAAACGTTTTATCTAATAGAACCTAAATGTTGCTTTTTTTGTCTATAATTTTAAATTATATATATATTTTGTATTTTTTCATTGTTTAGATGAGAAGTGTCAAAACTATAAATGGTAACAAAGTGAGATGAGTAGAAAAAAAATACGGAAGTTGGCCTCCCAGCTTGACTTCTTTGTGGTAGTTTCTGTTGACAAGTCACTGTACTTTTCTAGACTGGTGCTGTCCAGCAGAAATGTAATGTGAGCCACACACAGGATTTTAAGTTCTCTAGTAGCTATGTTAAATAAAAGTTAAAAAAAAGATGCAGGTGAAAGTAACCTTAATTTTGTATCTCTGATGTAACCTGGTATACTCCAAATATTGTCATTTCAACTTATAATCAATATTTTTAAAAGTGAGGTATTTTTGCATTATACTTACTGTACTGAGTTTTCAGAATCCGGTCTGACGTCTCCATTTGGATGCTAAATTTTCATGGGCAGTACTTGATTAGTATTTAAAGTTCAGGAAACTTACAGTTGCAAAAGTAGGTTCTTATACCCAAGTAGTTCTAAATCTGTTTCTCCGTAAGTATTTGCTAAAGTATTTGTTTTTAAATATAAATAATTCAGATGTTTAAAGATGCAGTTTCTCAGTCATCCTAGCCAGATCTCAAGTTCTCAACAGCCTCTTATCAAGTTATTAATACTATTCTAGACTTTTTTTACCCAGACTTTGTCTAGGTTTACTGAAGCATCATTATATTTTATATACACTATTTTGCAACTTTTTCCCCATAGATTAGCATTTCTAAATTCTTCTGTATAGTTGGTCATCATTCTTTTCAGTAGTTACATAGTATTCAAATCTGTCATTATTATATGATACTACATTATTAATCCCCTGTTGATGGCTGCTTTATTGTTCTAATTGGTTGCTGCAGTGAACACACTTGTGCACAAATGTTTGCACATTTGTTCGGGTATTTCTATAAGGGGTAGGGGCAGAGGTGGGTTTTGGGGCAAATGTGTATGTCTTCCAGTTTGCTGGGCCCTGTGATGTGTTCCCCTGGCTCAGTGGGGTTCATCTTGTCTGCTCTGGGCTTTGTCAGGAGATTAACTTGTGACGGAGGAAGGAGAAGAGGCTGCCCTGGGGTGGGATTTGATGGGAAATAGACGTCACAGGTGGTTTCTCCCTTGCGTGCAGATCTGCGCTGTCCTGGCTGCTGTCACAGAGGTGATTCGCTCCCAGGGTGGGAAGGAGAGTGAGACTGAGTACTTCGCTGCACTGGTGAGTGAGTGCAGCTTTCCGGTGGGCGTTTGGGGTGGCAGGTTCTTCAGGCTGTAGAGACAAGACAGGGACCCCTGCGTGCAGGGGTGGAGAGAGACAGCCTTGAACAGGTGAAAGGGCTTCAGTTATTCTCAAAGGGCTTGGTAAGGCTGGTGGGATTTCCTATGTGATTCTTGTAAAGCAAAATCCAGTCCTCTCTTTTTTTTCTTTCCCTAGTTGATAAAGCTGGGTTACACCTAGGGGATTCTCTAGTAAAATTGTTTTTAGAGTGTAGTCTGGGGGTTCCCAACACCTTTCCAGGGGATTTGCCGTTGTTTAGTCTCTAGGTCATGTCCGATTCTTTTGCGACCCCATGGACTGTAGCCCGCCAGGCTCCTCTGTCCATGGGATTCTCCAGGCAAGAATACTGGAGTGGGTTGCCATTTCATTCTCCAGGGGATCTTCCCGACCCAGGGATTGAACCCACATCTCCTGCATTGCAGGCAGATTCTTTCCCTCAGCCCCGCCTTTGGGGGCTTGGCTAGGTCAAAATTATTTCCATAGTACTACTAGACCATCATTTACCTTTTTCTGTGTCATGAGTATACCTTAGAGTTTTCCAGAAGTTATGTAATGTCTGATGACATTTTAACAGCTCGTGGAATTGTGCTTGCATATTCTTATGTTTAAAAAAAAATTCTCCATTTTAATTTTTAATATGATAAATATCAATAGGTATAATTTTCATAAACAAAATCTCTTTGAGGAAATCCTCAATAATTTTTAAGGGTTTGAAAGTATGAAAAGCACCACTGTGGAGAAGGGGCAAACTATAGTCCATGGGCATCATCTGACCCATGGCCTGTTTTTGTGTAGCCTGAGGGCTAAGGATGGATTTTACATTTTTATAAGGTAGTTAAAACACACAAAGAAGAATATGCAGCAGAGACCACATGTGGCCTGCAAAGCCTGAAATATTTATTATCTGGCTGCTCTTTGCAGAGAATGTTTTTTAACCTCTGCTCTAGAATAATGAAGTAAATTAAATAGCAATGTAATGGTTTTCGTCACACGTCAGGCAGTGTTCTAAGTGTGCTGTGTATTAATTCAGTTAAACCTCACATCAACTTAATTATCCCTGCTTTACAAGTGAGGAAACCTGAGTCACAGAAAAGTTAAGTTGCTAGTCCATAGTCGCAGTGACAGGCTGGGATTTCAGCTTCTGACACCAGGGTTCTTGGTCCTACCCATCCCCGTGGGTGCCCGGGGCCCCAGTACCCCAGTTGCCCAGCTTGACGTGCTTCCGCATTCCCACCCCGCGGCCTGGTCAGATGACAACCATGGAAGCCGTGGAGTCCGCGGAGTCTCTGGCGGCTGTCGCTTACCTGCTGAACCTTGTCCTCAAGCGGTGAGTCCTGGCTCCTCGTGACGGAAGAAGGGAGAGGGGCTGGGGGAGAGGGAGGAACACAGGACTTATTAAAAAGTACAAAGAGGTGCTAAGCATCCAGTGGCAGTCTCCCGGCTTAGGCTCCGGGTGGCCTGGGATGGTAGCAGGACAGAGTGTGCCTGGGGTGGCTGGGCAGGGACAGCCCTGCACGGCCAGCGGGGCAGGAGGGATGAGGTGGAATGTTGGGCCCGCTTGTCTGGGGACCTGCAGCCAGGGGACACGTGGGGAGAGGACTAGGGGGAGCTTATAAGGGCCCATTGGGTCGGTAGTGATGGAAAATATGAGGGAGGCGGGGAGCTCAGGGGCCATTGAAACGCACTGAACTGGGTGTCACGACAGGGGAGCCAGCTGAGTGACGGGGCCCGTGCTGCCCCACTCTGTCCAGCTTCTCCTCCAGACCAGCAGCTCTCGGAGACCCCTCTGGGCTTCTCACTGTCTCTGTTCTCTCCCCCACAGCGTGCCCAGTCCTGTGCTCATTAAGAAGTTCTCCGATACCTCCAAAGCCTTCATGGATATCATGTCAGCCCAGGCCATCAGTGGCTCCACCTCTGCCCTCCGATGGGTCAGTGTCTGGGTCTGGGTGTCCCCCTGCCATCTTCCAGAGCCCACCTGATTTGGCTAAAGCTTGCACGCTTCCTGGGAGGGGTATAGGCACTCTGTGGATGCTCAGAAAGCCCTTTGGCATTTTCCAGAGTCCCTGAGAACCCGGGCTGTCTCCCACCTGGCTGAAGTGGGTGGAGCTGAGGGTCTCTGCCTCTCTACCAGGTCCTCTCCTGTCTGGCCACCCTTCTGCGGAAGCAGAGCCTCGAGGCCTGGAGCTTCCCCGTGACCATGCAGGTGTGCCACGGGCTGCTGAGCTTCACCGTGCACACCAAGCCCAAGGTGAGGCTGTGGGGCCCTGGCGTGGGCGGAGGCGGCCGCCCCCATTCCAGTAAGCCGGCTGGTGCTGGCTTCCTGAGTGGCCCGGGGTGGTCACCCTGAGTGCTGGACTCCCATCCGGAGTTTCTGCTCCTGCCTGAAGCCCTGTCTGCTCACTCCTGCAGGAGGGATGGTCACAGTCAGGCCTGTTTGAATTTCTGCTGCCTCACTGGTCAGTGATGTATTTAATTACAGTGGAAGGAGAGGGGGCTGGAGGGGGCTTTGGAGTCACACAGAACTGAGTTGAATATTTGACTCACTGTGCTGGGACCGTGGACAAGTTACCTAATCTCTCTGAGTCTTGGTTTTTTAAGCTGTAAAGAGGGATAATAAAATCAACTTTGCTGCAAGGTCATGGTGACACTCGGGAGTTTTCCTCAGACCTGGTCCAGGTCCTGGCTTGTAGCCAGTGCCCAGTAAGTAGTGCTCGGCCACGTTGCTTCCTCCTGAACTTTAGAACTGAGGGGCATGTATCAGTCAAAACAGTCCTAAGAATCACTCCTGGTGCTGAGCACTCTGATCCCAGGCAGGCCCGTGCCTCCTTCCCTGCGATTCCCCATGGCGGTCCTCTCACTTGCTTCAGGTCTCTGCTGGAACGTCACATCACTGGAGTGACACTTACCTGATCATTGCATAAAAAAGTAGCAGCCCCAGTTTTATTGTCTGCAAAGTACTTTTATCTTCTGGCATACATTTCTTTACTTCCTGTCTCCTGAAGAGTTGCTGGTTCACTGCTGAACTGGTTAGCACTCTGTATTGTTGGATGATGGCGTGAAGAGAGGAATCCGTGTTGTAAAGATGAGACACTGAAGCTCAGAGACTAAGTAGTTTGGTTTGCTCAAGGCTGGTTGGTGAGTTAGTAGAAGAGCAGAAACTGAAACCCAGTTTTGTCTTACTTATCAGCCCGGGAGTCCACGTGAAGGATGCCCCTAGCATGGGTCTGCGATTGTTGCTCATTGCTGGTGGTCATGACAACCACCCACGTTGCTGGTGGAGTGCTGACCTGGCCCTGTCCCCTTTTCTTGCCCCTCAGATCAGGAAGGCTGCCCAGCATGGGGTCTGCTCCATCCTCAAGGGCAGCGAGTTCATGTTTGGTGAAAAGGCCCCTGCCCATCACCCTGCTGCCATTTCTGCCGCCAAGTTCTGCATCCAGGAGATCGAGAAGTCCGGAGGTGGGGCAGCGCGGTGGAGTGGGTGGGGTGGGGCTGGGGCCAGCTGCAGAGAGTGGGCTGGAGTCTCAGTTGCCCCACTGTCTGCCAGGCTCCAAGGAGGCCACCACCATGCTGCACATGCTGACCCTGCTGAAGGACCTACTGCCCTGCTTCCCAGAAGGCCTGGTGAAGAGCTGCAGCGAGACTCTCCTGCGGGTCATGACCTTGAACCATGTGGTGAGCTCGTGCCCCAGTGCATGGGGGTGCACCGAGGCAGGGGCGGGCAGAGCTTCAGACCCCAGGCCTGTGTGCTGGCACTCGGGAAGCTCGCTATTCAGGCCAGAAGCAGGAGTTGGGGCCTCCTCGACCCTGCTCTTGGCTACACCTGAGGACACATCTCATCCCTGGGGTGGGGCAGACGGGTCAGCCTCAGCTGGGAGATGAGCTCGGCAGGGGCGTGGAATTGTGTGGGACTGGTGAGGCAGCAGTCCTCCCCCGCCTGAGCTCTGCCCCACCCATGCTTATGGTTATATTTTTCTCTCTCTCTCACCTTCTTTTTTTGCTTATAGTAATTTAGTAAGATCAGTATGAGACTCTAAAGACACATAAAAGCGATGCCTTGCAATTCTGCTATCCTAGCACAATTCTGTTAATCTTTATATGTTCTCATACAGTGTTTGTTCACATACATATTTTAAAATATTCATTATATGAATAACATGATCGTTGCTTAGAAAGGAAAAAAAAACCTCCAAAGTATATAAAGTAAAAAATAGATATCTTTTTCCCGCCAAGTCTCATTTCCTAAGATATATAGTACAGGCAGCTTGCTGTGTATCCTTTTAAACATTTTCTTTTTAGATAAGCAAACACATAAAAATACTGTTTTAATTATAGTATGCCAACCATTTGTAGCCTGTTTTTTTAGTCCATAATTTTAAAAACATTTTGTTCACGTTTCTCTGATGTCGTTTAAATCATTAAAAAAATTTCCCAGTGGCTGCCAAGACTTCCTAAAGCAACAGTTGTGTCTGAGTATCTAGGCGTCTGGGGCATGTTTGAGATTCAGGGGGCCCAGGTTTCCCCCACAACCCACCAGCTGGAGTGGGATGTGGAGGAGCCCAGGGCTGCCTTGGCCTCCGCAGTGGGTTTCCCACTAACCTCCACGTCCTTTGCAGCTGGTGACAGCCTGCGCCATGCAGGCCTTTCACAGCCTCTTCCATGCCAAGCCCAGTGTGCGTACCCTGCCGGCAGAGCTCAACGCCCAGATCATCACAGTGAGACCTAACAGAGGGATTGGGAAACGGGGGACATGGCTGTGCTGGGGGGCAGCCCTGTTACTTGTCTGCAGAGTGAGGTTGGATAGGCCAGACTGGGCTGTCCCGGCATAGGAGGCGGGTAGACAGCCAGGAGACCATCCACCAAAGCCACATGAGTGTCCACAGGCGGGGCCCTGACCCTTGACCTTGTGGTAGTTAACGCAGTAACCCATTCAGCATGATCTCATGGTAGCTGGTACCTCAAACAGGGATCTCTAAGTGGATTTGGGGAAGGGAGCACAACCCTCCCCCCAACCCCTCCAAAAAATTGTAAAAATGTGTGTGTGTGCTCACATGCATTTTTCCAGAGAAGTGTTCTGGTCTTTGTCAGGTTCACAAAGGG
The DNA here is from genome assembly GCF_001704415.2 of Capra hircus. NCBI lineage: Eukaryota > Metazoa > Chordata > Mammalia > Artiodactyla > Bovidae > Capra > Capra hircus. The sequence continues at coordinate 32,989,881 of NC_030833.1, forward strand.
TCATGTGACCTGTTATTCTCGACTGCTCCTAAAGACGGTTCTCCCCTAGAAGCGGAAGCAGAAGGGCTTCATGGATCGGGGAAAGGAAGGCCAAGGGGGCTGAGAGTTCTAGGGCCCCATGTGCAGGCTGTCGTGTAGTGATAGGAAGGGGTGTTGTCACTGGGCTGCTGCTGAAACACTTTGCTCAGTCACCTGCTTGTTCCTGGTCCCTCGCCTAGGCCTTGTACGACTACGTTCCCAGCGAGAATGATTTACAGCCCCTGCTGGCCTGGCTGAAGGTCATGGAGAAAGCCCATATCAACCTGGTCAGGTAAGGTCATGGTAGAGGGCGGTCCTGCAGCCGCCAGCCAGGCTCCCCACCCTGCATTGCAGATAGGAGGGCCATGAGCTAGAAGTTGGAGGGGTTCAGCTTTTTCTGGGGGTGGCGGCGGTTCTGTGTTGAGTGTGTGCACACCAGCTCTTGAGTTCGTGAAGGCAGGGCTGGGGAGCACAGCCTGGGTTAGCCAGGGCTGTTGCCTCTCCTGCCGGAGCAATTACCAATCAGCTGTGAGGAGCAGCAAGGCCGTCTGAGAGCATCTTCCCCACTGAAGGGCGGAGGGCAAGGGGCTGTTCTTGTCACCCCCGGCTGTCACCCTGTGCAGTCGGCTACTTCTCAGAGGGTGTCATCTGCTTTCTGCAGCTCCGCCCTACTTCCCACCTGGGTTAATGGTCCCCTTCTCTGGGATTCTCAGTCCTTCGAGCCCAGTTTCTGTTTTGTGTCTCTGTCATAACACTTACCGGGCTTCCCAGGTGGTGCTAGTGGTAAAGAACTGGCCTGCCAATGCAGGAGACGTGAGTTTGATCCCTGGGTTGGAAAGACCCCCTGGAGGAGGGCATGGCAACCCACTCCAGTATTCTTGCCTGGAGAATTCCATGAACCTGGAATTCCATAAGGTTGCAAAGAGTTGAACATGACTAAAATGACTTAGCATGCACACAAAACACTCACTCTTATAGTAGCCACTGGATAGCTCCACTTATCCCAAATAAGATGGAGAATAAAACAGAGTGTCAGTTGGCGATTGCATTTTGCCTGGAGCCAGGGTCGAGTCCCCGACGGCTCAACCCCTATGTCATCCTCTGTCCTCTGAAGGCTTCTGGTTGGCCCTCAGAAGGCTGTGCTGGGTACTCCGCATCCATGTTTCATCTCGCTGATCTTACCACCCCACGAGGAAGGCCTCAGCCCATTTCATAAGCCAGAAACTGAAGCACTGTGTGTGAGCGTGTCTCACAGCTGTTGGGGAGCAGTGCCGGGTCCGCCAGGCTCATGTTCTTTTCCTGCATCAAACTGCTTTTTAGCTGGAGGTGCCAGAAAGCGGCCGGATCATTTTGTTCTCCACTTTTCAGGGTTTATCCTGCAGGAGGACTCCCGTAATTGTAGGATGTTTTTTTCCCCATGTGTGCTAAGTAGCTTCAGTCATGTCCAACTCTTTGTGACCCTATGGCAGAAACACCTAGGAGCAACCTGGATGTGTCCCAGGGGCGTACTGCTTAGGTGCGAACAGTGGAATACTAGGCAGCTGTTGGAAATAACTGAGATAGATGGGTGCATGCTAATATGGGGAGATCTCCGAGATATATTGAGAAAAAGCAAGGTGTGTAATAGTTTGCATTCTTGAGCCAAACTACCAGGGTGTGAATCTAGACCACCCCCACCCACCCCCCAACTAGCTGGGTGGCCTTGGACAAGCTATTTGACTTCTCTGTGCCTCAGTTTCCTCATCTCTGAAATGGGAATTGTGATAGGGTTTAATCTCAGTTGTTGTTTTTATTTTTTATAAAGTTTAAGTGAATTAATGTTGTTACACCAGAACTTGGCATGTGATAATTGTTCCGTAAGCATTGGCAATTATCATTTTGTGTGCTGGTATGAGCATAAAATCTTCTGGAAGAGTATTTGAGAAACGTAGCCTTGATTTTCCCCAGGGAAGTGCATCTGAGTCAGTCTGGGAGACAGTGTGGGGCGGTAGGCGTGCTCTTGGTTTTGTACCCTGGAGACCTGTATGAACCTTTTACCACGTGTATCTGTTACCTGCCTGATGGCACTCTGTACAGTTGCCCACTGGAAGGGCCTTTTGGTGCCCCTTAGATCTGTGGCTGCTGTCAGACCTGGGCCATCTGAGTCCCCTAGGCCTCGGGCCGGGCACCACAGAAGCCTTTTGTCTTGACAGGCTGCACCGGGATCTGGGGCTGGGCCACCTCCCTCGCTTTTTTGGAACTGCGACGACCTGCCTCCTCTCCCCCCACTTGCCAGTGGTAACAGCTGCCACCCAGTGCCTCCAGGTACCGCTGCCCCCAGCCCCAGCTTCAGCGAGGGGAGCAGAGAGTCTGAGGGGGGCTCCTGCCGCCCTGTCTCCCCCAGAGCTCGCCCACGGTCTCTGGCTGCGTGCTGGGGAAGAGGTTCTCAGAGTGGAGGCAGACTTCCTGGAAGCTTCAGGGAGCAGTCACCCGGGAAGACGGCATGGCACTGCGGGGCTAGCTTAGGCCCAAATGGCCGTGGCCTCTCTTTTGCAGGAGATCCTGAAAGGGTGTGTCGCTCCCCACATGGCCGACATTGGCTCCGTGACCTCCTCGGCCTCAGGCCCTTCCCAGTACATTGCCAAGATGTTCAGGTGAGAATGCAGCCTCTGCGTTAGGAGGGAGTAAGGTGTGCCTGTCAAAAGCTCCTCGTGGTGACAGGCATTCCTCTTGTCAGCGTGGCGGGCCTTGCGCACACCGCCAGAGCAGCGGCCGTCGTGTGCGTGCTGGTCACATTCCAGGTGATGTTGTGTCATTGTGCTCGTGAGTGTGCGCTTGGGGCCCGTCCTCCACCTCTCAGTACCTCAGGGTCCTCGTCAGGCTAACGGAGGTGAGGATAGATGAGGTCTTAAATGTAAAGTCCGCAGAATAGTGCCTGCGGTGTAGGTAAGCACCAATAAATGGAAACTAGTGGTAGCTCTGTGGTTCTAGGAGATAGGTGCTGGCCCCGTTTACAGCTTGGGGAGGCTGAGCTGCCAGGTGGCAGCCTGCCTGCAGAGGCCACTCACGTGCTGGGCTGCCCTCTACACCACTGTGAGAGGGCCGGTCACAGATGTGGCCACCTCGCCACCCCCGCCACCACGAGGAGCCTCGGAGCACCAAGGGTCCCGGATGCTGGTGTTGCTTCTGGGTCTGTCTGCTCAGCTCTGGGGCTCTGTTCCTTGAAAAGACCTGGAGTGAAGTTTCTGGAAGACCGAGTAGAGCTGTTCTACCCCCCCACCCCACCCCCCAACTCACCTCTTTCCCCACACTGACCTCTGTTAGCCATTCTTGCCTAAAGCCTCTGAAGCTCAGCCTTGAGAGATGAACTGACCACAGTGTGCACAGGCCAGAAAGGGCTAGCGCCCTGCCCACCCCCACTGCTGTGGCTTTCCTCCCTCTTGTCCAGACCACCTGTTCCTACCCCAGCTTCCTACCTCTGGTCAGACCAAGAAAGCATGGGACAGTGACTTTATGGCTCAGTGAAGGGTATTTAGTCCCTCTGAGCCTCAGTTTCCCCATCTGTTCTTGTTGTTCAGTCGCTAAGTTGTGTCTGACTCTTTGTGACCCCATGGACTGCAGCATGCCAGGCTTCCCTGTCCTTCACTGTCTCACGGAGCTTGCTCAAACTCATGTCAGTGAGGCCATCCAACCATCTCATCCTCTGTCAACCCCTTCTCCTGCCCTCAATCTTTCCCAGCGTCTGAGGATGGAACAGATAATCTCACAGCCTTTTCTGGAAGTGTGAAGATTATATAAAGGAGATTCTTAGCCCAGAGGGCACTTGATAAATACTAGTTCTCCCCTCTTGGCCTTCCCTGGAGCCCTGCCCTCGCTGTGGTCAGTAGTTCCTGGTGCCAGCCATGGACTTTCGTGACCCTGACTGCCCACTCCCTTGGCAGGGCGGTGGAGGAGGGCCTGACGTACAGATTCCATGCAGCATGGAGCTCTGTGCTGCAGCTGCTGTGTGTCTTCTTCGAAGCCTGTGGGAGACAGGCCCATCCTGTGATGAAGAAGGTGAGTGGGCCAGGGCAGGAGGTGGCGCTGGGCTGTTAGACCAGGGCCTCTTGGAGGGGCATGTGTCTCTGTTATGTCTGCGCTTATCCACACTCCCACCCCACCTTCACCCACGCCAAGGGCCCACAGCAGGAGCTCAGTACTGTGTCCCCAGGAAGGTGACTGGGCCAGCGTGGAAGGAACGAGAAGAGGGATAGAACCCCCCCACCCCCACCCCTAATGCCTGCTTGCTAGTCTTGGCTGGAGGTGATGGTTTCAAAACTCACAGGGAATTAGTATGATTCTTCCTCACTTCTATCTATTATGTTTTAATTCTTCAAATTTCATATAACAAGTGAGCATAGCATTTTAAGCAGCCTTAAGTCCCGAGGAGGTTACTAGGGCCCAGAGGAAACCATGGGATCTTGAAACCTCAGGGATCACCCAGAGGTCCTCCTCAGCTCCAGCAGCAGCAGGTGGGGGCCTGAGGACAGGCTGCAGACCCCTCTCCAGCAGTGGAGGCTCCAGGCCTCGTGGGGCCCTCCTATCTCCCCCTGATGCTGGTGGGACGAAAGGAGCCACCTTGGGAGGGTGGGGGCTGCCTTGAGAGGGCTGGTCTGGGCGCTGCCAGATTAGGTTGGCAAATCAGACCCCTAGGAGAGGTCCCCAAGGAGTGAGGCTTGCAGTGGGGCTCTGGGGGGCTATGGAGAGCCAGAGGGTGCAGCTCGGGGGGCAGCCACTCCACAGCACCTATTAATTTGCTAATAGTCCATGTGGGTCTGCGCTTCCCAGACTTTCACATTTTTCTAGATAAACTGGAACTCTACATTTGTATGTGAAACCACCTGATTTTTACATGTTACTAACAAATACAGAATTTTTTACAAAATCCTGAGGCATTGAGGAGGGGTCAAGGACAGGTTACTTTGGTCGTTGGTCCTTGACCTCCGAGGGAGCATAACCTGGGCCCGCGCTCCTGACCTCATCCTCTTGGCCCAGACTCAGCCATGGTCCCTGCCCTGCATGCCCATCTCACGCCTGGTCCCTTGACTCTTCTCTAGTGCCTCCAGTCGCTGTGTGACCTGCGCCTCTCTCCCCACTTCCCCCACACAGCAGCTCTGGACCGCGCGGTGGGGGCTGCGGTGGCCAGCATGGGCCCCGAGGTGGTTTTAGAGGCCGTGCCTTTGGAAATCGACGGCTCTGAGTAAGTGCGGCCCTGCCTGGCTTCCATACCAGCCACAGGAGAGCCACATGGCTTGTTGTCCCCTGGGAGGGTGTCCACGCCCTGGGGTGACAGCTCTGTGTGCAGCGCTGGTCCGTAGGAGAGGGCGGAACAGGGCCCACGCTGCTCCTCGGCTCCAGGCCGTCACCTCTCTCTCACCGGGCGTTCCCTCCCTCCTCCCAGAGAGACTCTGGATTTCCCCCGGAGCTGGCTGCTGCCCGTCATCCGAGACCATGTCCAGGAAACGCGACTTGGTTTCTTTACCGCTTACTTCCTGCCTCTGGCCACCACCCTGAAAAGGAAAGGTACTGTGGGCCCACCGCAGTCCTGGAGGGGTCGGGAAGGGCTCCTCCTCCAGCATCTCAGCCTTAGGATGTGCGGCAGCCTCCCCGGGCCAAGTGGCTGCTTGGCCAGTGCTAGAGCGCCATCGTCAGTGGGGTCCGAGGCATGGCCAGGCTCCCCCGTTACAGGGCTCCCCCTGCCCTGAGACAGGCAGACAGGGGCCTCTTCTCCCACCAAGGGAGACGAGTACACACCAATGTACACATGCGGTGTGTACTCGTGTGTATTCCCAGTACAAGTCCTGACAGCCCCCATGTCCCTCAGTGGGGCTACAGTGAAGTCAGTCATGGCAAAGCCCCCCATGGGACACAGAGTGCTCGCTGTAAAGAAAGAAAGACTCGATGTGGGCATGGACCTGTGTAGTCCCTGGTGAGCTGAACAGATTATATTCAAATCTCAGTTCAGCCACTCCACAGTTTGGTGACGTCAGGCACGTTTATCCTCCCCGCTTGGGTCTGCGCCTCATCTGCGAAATGAGGACAGTAATCACGATGGTGTGAGGATTAAATGAACAGTCACGAAAGCGCATGGTACTCAGCCTGCCTTGTAGAAGTTATTCAACAAATGCTGCCGACTTCATTGTCTAGTAAAACAAGGTTTCAGAACAGTATATGGCTGGTCCAGTCCTTCTGTGGTTTAAAAGTGTGCATGTGTTTGGAGAAATGTGACAAAAACAAGAGAGGAGGGAGGTGGGCAGGGAAGGAGTGTGGGCAGACGCCGCTTTCTATTTCACACGGGCCTTTTTAGTTTTTTCAAACAAACAGATGTTTGTTTAATAAGTGTTTCATCCGTGGAGCGGAGGAATCACCCAAATTCCTTCCTCAGCAGTGGGCTTTTGGTTTGGGTAAAGATGAGGCCTGTTGGCCCTGAGTGTGCCCAGGGTCAGACTGTGTCCTGTGTCACTCTAGCAATGGACCTGGCCCAGGCAGGCAGCACAGTGGAGTCCAAGATCTATGACACGCTACAGTGGCAGGTAAGGGTCCGCTGGGGGACGTGGGGAGGACAGGTGGGCACAGGGTTGCTGGGCGTCACCTTCCTCAGTCATCCCCTCCCTCTCCAGATCTGGACCCTCCTGCCTGGGTTCTGCACGAGGCCCACAGACGTGGCCGCCGCCTTCAAAGGGCTGGCACGGACTCTGGGCACGGCCATCAGTGAGCGCCCAGACCTGAGGGTCACCGTATGCCAGGCCCTGCGCACTCTCATCACCAAGGGCTGTGAGGCAGGTACGTGTGGGGTCAGGCCTGGGAGAAGGTGGCTGCTGTGGCGTGAGTCCCTGACCCTGTCTGGCCTGCTCGTTGCCTGAGCTATCACTCAGCCTTTGCAAGGGCCTGAGTGTCTGCTGGGGACCCGAGGAGTTGATGGGACGCTGAAAACTGCCCCCTTTCTCTCTTTACTCTCTTTACTCTCTTTACTCTGTGCTGGCAGTTGTCCAGCCTTTATGTGGGGCTGGTCCTTCGCTGGCCCTATAGACTGGGGTGGCCCCATTCTCTGTGCTCTGTCCTCAGCCTCTCCTGTCCCAGAGGCCCCCAGACCTCTGGTCCCATCACAGGTCCCCCAAAAGAATGGCTCTGGGCTGCAGCCCCAGTGGCCATTGAGGTGGGGTCATGTTCTGCCCCTTTTGTGCAAACTTTGATCTTCCTGCCAGAGGCTGATCGTGCTGAAGTGAGCCGCTTTGCCAAGAACTTTCTGCCCATCCTATTCAACCTGTACGGGCAGCCTGCTGCAGCCGGAGATACCCCAGCTCCTCGGCGGGCTGTGCTGGAAACCATCAAGACTTACCTTACCATCACTGAGCCTCAGGTGAGCTGGTGGAGGAGGGGGAGGAACAGTCTCCAGTAGGTGAGGGTTGGTTGGCGGTGTTGGAGAGGTCGAGACTCCACCCACCGTGGCTCACTTGGACCTCTGCCCCAAGAAGAACAGGGACCGATGTCAGCAGCGCACTGGGCTTGGGGCCCTAAATAGGGAGGAGAGGGGGAGGAAGGCACGAGGGGGTAGTCCTGTGACCTACTGCCGTTCTGTATTTTCTCTTTTGTGTGTGTGTGTTTTGTATTTTTTCTTGAACAACCATCTCCTTATCCCTTTGGGCTGTCAGCTGGTGAATGGTTTTCTGGAAAAAGCCAGTGAGAAGGTGCTGGACCCCTCTAGCTCTGACTTCACCAGGTGAGTACCCCACTTGAGCTGGGGCAACCCAGGGAACCAGAGGGTGTGCTGGCAGAAGCCCTGTGTTTCTCTCTGGAATTATTTACGAATGTCTTGAGGTACTGAATGACCCAGCTCCTCCATGAGGCCTGACCGGCTCCTCCTTCCCAGAGTGGCATTGTAGTCTGCTAGGGATGGGCCAGGACCGTGGAGACGTGCTGCACAGGTTCAAATCCCAGCTTTGCCACTTACGAGCTGTGCCCTTGGACAAGTTATTTATCTACTCTGAGCTCTCATCTGTAAAATGGGCATAATGATAATACTTGCAAGAGAGTTGATATGAGGATTGAAGGTGTTGACACATGTCAAGGGTCAGGAACAGTAGCTGGGATCTTATGAGTGCTGAATTAGGTACAGACATTGATTATTCATGGGCTCCTTCGAGGCCTCTTGTTCTCCTCCCCCTGACCTTTCCCACCTCCTCTGTCCCCAGTAGTCATGAGGACACAGATAGTCTACGCCCTTCCCCAGCCTCTGCTAAGCCCCTCCTTGGTCTCTTGTCCCCGAGCAGGTTGTCTGTCCTGGACCTGGTTGTGGCCTTGGCTCCCCATGCTGATGAAGCCGCCATCAGCAAGCTCTACTCCACCATCCGGCCCTACCTAGAGGTGAGCCACGGAGGCTGGGAGCCACGCACGACCACTCCTGGGGCAAGTGGGGGCTCCTTGCGGTGTGTGTGTTAGGGGGATGTCTCTGTCTCTTCGCCTTGCTGCCGCCCAAGACCGGGTCTTGGTCTGCTTTCTTGTGGCGTGGCTGCCCTCTGTACCTGTCTGGTCCTGGACTCTTATCACGTGGATGCCATGTTGAGGCCTCAGCTGCTTGAAGATGCCTCTTACAGAGCTGAGACCTAACTCACTCACTGGGCCCATCCCCGCCGGCCCTGACCTTCACCCCACCCAACCTCATCCCCCGGCTGCCACTCGGGCCTCATTAGGCAGCTTTAAGAGTTCCAGACACAGCAGCCCTTGTGGGCCTTAGCCCGTCCCCTGCCTGCTGTGGCTAACCACCAGGCAAGAGTCAGGCCAGTGTGACCTCCTGAAAACTGTCCCCACCACAACGTGTAATAAGCAGTTACCCAGCCGCGTGAGCAGTGCCCTAGGTGGAACATGCAGGCGGGCACACAAGTCCAGGGCAGGGTCACCCAACGTCCAGAGAGGTGGCCCTGGAAGAGCAGAAGGGAGGGAGGGGGCTTCACTCCTCTCAGCTTCCCCTGCCCGGCCCAGAGTCAACCTCTCACCACCTGTGGTCTCCCTACCCTCTAGTCAGGTGTCGCAAGCTCCAGAGGACAGGCTTTGCTGGGTCCCCTCCAGGGCTGGTCACAGCTCATGTGGCTGCTCTGTGGATGTTACTGGCCTGAGTGACAGTTGAGGCGGGTGGTGGATGGGTAGGCCTCCCTGGCCTCCTTTCTCACCCTGTCCATCATACCCCTTCCCAGAGCAAGGCCCACGGGATACAGAAGAAGGCCTACCGTGTGCTGGAGGAGGTGTGTGCCAGCCCCCAGGGCCCCGGGGCCCGCTTCGTGCAGAGCCACCTGGATGACCTGAAGAAGACCCTGCTGGACTCGCTGCGGAGCACCTCCTCGCCCGCCAAGAGGGTGCGGACTCCAGGGCCCCCACTCCGCCCGAGCGTGGACAGGCAACACTGGGAGAGGACCTGCCTGGAGGCGCTTTAGGGGGCTTCCGGGGCGAAGGTGGCACTGAGGGTCCTGACTGTTGTCGCCCTGTCCCGCAGCCCCGTCTGAAGTGCCTCATCCATATTGTGAAGAAGCTCTCGGCCGAGCACGAGGAGTTCATCAGTGCCCTTGTCCCAGAGGTGCGGGGTGTGGGGGGTGGGGAGATGGGGCGCCTGTGTGAATGTGGCTCCTGAAGGTCTGCTGGGATCCAGGAGCACAGCTTTGGGAGTGGGGGTGGCCGGGGAGCATGAGCGCCCTTACCTGGCCCCTTTGCCCCAGGCTGCCAGCCCTGGGGTGGCCAGCTTGGGGAGCGCATGCTAACGGGGCTGTCCCGGCAGGTGATCCTCTGCACCAAGGAGGTCTCGGTGGGAGCTCGGAAGAATGCTTTCGCGCTGCTGGTAGAGATGGGCCACGCTTTCCTTCGGTTTGGCCCAAACCAGGAAGGTGAGGCCTGGGTGACCTGGGGCTGGGATGGATGCTCTGCTCCCAGCCTGGGGAGCCTGGGGCTGGGATGGATGCTCTGCTCCCAGCTCGGGGAGGAGGCACCCCTCAGCCACTAGTCGGAGAGCTGGGGTAGTGTGAGCTGTCTGGCTCTGGCCCCAGGCAGGCTGCTCCTCTCTGGCTGGAGTTCCCCCTTCCTGGTGGGCCCACGAAGCAGCGCACGCAGGGGGCTCTGCCCCGGGCAACTCCTCCTGCTCTCTGCCCCCAGAGGCCCTGCAGCGTTACCTCGTCCTCATTTACCCTGGCCTCGTGGGCGCAGTGACCATGGTCAGCTGCAGCATCTTGGCCCTGACCCACCTCCTCTTCGAGTTTAAAGGTAAACACTATTTCCTTGAAGGCCTGGTAAGCCCTCGGGGTCGGACAGTGCCCAGGAGGTCAGGACAGGGTGGCTACCAGAATGAAGAGTGGTCCTGGGAGGGAGGACGAAGAGCTGGACCTGAGCCCAACTGCCTCCCACCTTCCCTGCTGCCTAGCTCAGCCTCCCTCCTTCCGCAGGGGCCAGAGTCCCCGAGGGTAGGGGCGGGGGGAGGTTAGATCCCTCGCCCAGATCTTAGTTAAGGTTCTGCTTCATATCAACCATTGCTTATCAATCCTGAACAAACTCAGGATCCTCCTGGAACCTTACTATCTTATCTCTCAAACGGGAAAAGCATAGCCCCTGCTCACAGGGTGGCGGAGGGACTAGAGGAGATACTCGTGGAAAGGGTCTAGTCCTTGGCCAGGCACACAGAAGGCCCTCAGGGGTCAACTCCCACTCTTCTGGCCCAGCTGGGGCCTGAGGTCTGGGCAGGTTTCCCGGTGTCCCTGACAGTGGCCCTGTGGCCCCCACAGGTCTGATGGGGACCAGCACGGTGGAGCAGCTGCTGGAGAATGTGTGTCTGCTCCTGGCCTCGCGCACCCGCGATGTGGTGAAGTCGGCGCTGGGCTTCATCAAGGTGGCAGTGGTCGTCATGGACGTGGTGCACCTGGCCAAGCATGTGCAGCTGGTGGTGAGCGTCCCCTTCCCCTCGGCTGGTGGCAACATGGCCCGACAGCTGCCGGCAGAGACCCAGTGGGGCCTTGAGGTCAGGCGCCTTCAAACGCTTTTTTAGCCACATGCTGTCTTGTGCAGCAGAAGGTTGTGCAGGATCCCTGGAGGGGCTGGTGGTGGAGGCTAAGGGGCACAGCGCCCAGGCCACCTCTTGTCATGCCCCCACGGCCCTCCCACAGCAGCAGGGGCTCTGCAGGGCAGGGCCAGTGGGTAGGGCCACCCCTTGTCTTATAGATGGCCAACCAAGGCCAGATTTCCCCTGACCACAGTGCAGGTGAGAGTAGTCCTGGAGCAGAGCTGCAGCCTGGGCTTGCCCTGGGCAGCCCCCAAGCTCCCTTTGCATTTTCCCTCTTCACTGTGATCTTCTGGGTTTGAGAAGACTCCTTTGGATGCCCCTGCTGGTTTCAGGTCCCTGAAGAACCCTCTGGTGCTGGATCCCTGGCCCCCTCCTGCTGGGCACAAGGGGTGCAGCAAGCCGGAACTGTCTTCTGAGCCCACGATCCACTGCGCCCGCCACCTCACTTTCCCACTTGCAGCAGGGTTGAGTCGCCTCAGGGCTCTTGATTGCCTTTGCATCTGGCCTTGGGTTGGGTCAAGGCAAGAAGGGGCAGATGAGAGGCAGGACAGCCTACCCTCTCCTGCTAAAGCCTGCCACCTAACTGGGGCCGTGAATCAGCAGAACAGCCTAGGCGGTGACGTGTTCCCGAGTGACGGGGGTCAGTACAAGCCTTCAGAGGAGCCCCCAGAGGGACAACTGCTGGCCACATGTTTCTCAGTCCAGGCCTCATGAAGGCTGGAGAGAGGTCCAGCCAGAGATTAATACAGGGAAGCAGACAGGACGCATGGAACCAGGGGAACCCCGTAGGGTGCGGGGCAGACAGGGCAGGGTGCCTCCTCCCCTCAAGCCTGCACTCTGTCCTGCAGATGGGCGCCATTGGAAAGCTCTCGGATGACATGCGGCGGCACTTCCGCATGAAGCTTCGGAACCTGTTCACCAAGTTTATCCGCAAGTTTGGGTCTGTACCCTGACTGGGAGGGAGCAGGGGAGGAGTGGAGGGGCTTCCGTCCCACCAGGGCCGCTGCCAAGAAAGCCCCGAGCCGGGGCACTGGAAGGGCTCCGGTTGGACCCCTCACTCTGGAACACACCGTCTGTCCCCGGCACCTCACTGCTCACCTGTGTGCCCCCCTCACCCCCCAGGTTTGAGCTGGTGAAGAAGCTGCTGCCGGAGGAGTACCACAAAGTCCTGGTAAACATCCGGAAAGCAGAGTCCCGGGCCAAGAAACAGCGGGCCCTCCACCAGGCCGCCATGGAAGAGGAAGAAGAGAAGGAGGAAGAGCCCGTCCAGGGCAAAGGCGACAGGTGAGCCCCGAGGCCAGGTCCTGGGGAACTGGTCTCCCCCTACTGGAAGCCTGCCCAGGCCGAGCCCAGCCACCGCGCCTCTCCTGGAGCTCCCTGACTTGGGGCTTCTCTGTCCTTAGCATCGAGGAGATTTTGGCCGACTCAGAGGATGAGGAGGACAAGGAGGAGGAGCGGAGTCGGGGCAAGGAGCAGCGGAGACTGGCCCGCCAGAGGAGCCGGGCGTGGCTGAAGGAGGGGGGCGGGGACGAGCCCCTCAACTTCCTGGACCCCAAGGTGTCCCAGCGAGTCCTGGGTAAGCAAGAAACGGCTGGCCCGTGGGCACAGAGGACAGGCTTGCCTCGGGCCAAGTTCGGAAGTAGGATGGCCTCTAGGGAGGCCAGCAGGCACTCTCACCTCTTACATACACACATGGTTGTGCTGCGGGTTCCCATCCAAGGCGCAGACCTGGGCCTGGAGGGTTGTGATGAGGGTGTGAGCAGGTAAAGACTGGCCTGCCACCTCCTCACCGCCTGACTCTGCCCCACCAGCCACGCAGCCTGGGCCAGGCCGCGGCAAGAAGAAGGACCATGGCTTCAAGGTGAGCGCCGACGGCCGGCTAATCATCCGAGAGGAGGAGGACGCCAACACCAAGACAGAGGAAGAGGAGGGCGCCAAAGGTGGGGCCACCTGCCCCCGCAGGAGGGGCCAAGGCTGCGTGCATTTGCTTATGCAGCCATCCACTCATTTGGTCCTTCAGTCGGTGACCACCTTTGGGGAAGCATAGGTGAAAACAGATAGAAGGAGCTTATATCTCAGGCAACTTTTTTTGAGTTTCTCAAACTTTGCTGACCACATTAAGAAATCTTTTTATGTTGTAACTCAGCTACTTATTCAATACTTCCATAATTCAAACAAAACTTTCGAAAGGCAGTACTTCCTCTTACCCTGTGTCATACGCTGTCTTGATCTCTCTTCTGTTCTGTTCTATTTGCTTCTCCTCCTCCTTTAAAAAAAAAAAATCTTATTTTAATTCCAAGTGTAAACTTGGATGAGGTCTGGAAGCTCATTTAGAGCTTGAAGAGAGCCAGCCCCTCCCAACTTCCCACGTCACTGCCTCCTGTTGTCCAGGGGCTGCTCAGGTGTAACACCTCCGAGTCCTGTTTCATCTTCCCTATTCCCTCTCTGCACATATATCTCTCCATGTCATGTAAGATCACAAAAGCCTAGGTCTTCTAAAATGCGCATCTTCCTCTTTAGTTTGGTTCTCACCACCAGCACTGCAGCCTCTCAGCTAGCACGGCCACTGCTGCCTAGGCAGCTGGACCAGCCAGCTCTGGGGCGGTGGACAGTCCCGTAACCTCTCTGTGCCTTGGTTTCCTCGCCCCACAGTGGGTGTAACACCAGCACCAACTTCAGAGGGTGCTTGTAAAGATGGAATGGTGGACTTGCTGGGGGTGGGGGTGGCGACACTAATTCTCTCCTGCTCTGGCCTCTCACTGCCCCCTTCTCATCTCTGTATCCCATCTCCTTGCTCCCTTCTTGCTTGGAATCCTGACACTGAGTGTGCCCCACCCCGGCCCCCCTCCATCTTCCCAGACCCTCTGCACTCTAAGATCCAGTGCAAGCCCTTCATGTGGCCTTTCCACAGTCCCTCGGCCTTAGCTGTGTTTCCTCAGAACTCCCCACAAGCCCAGGGACCACCCAGGTTCTGTACTTGGTCACACGCTTCCTGTGACATTGGATTCACTTCACTCTCTTCCCTCCAGCCGATCAGTCTCAACGTTCTGTTTCTTGTGTTTTTCTTTTTTTTTTTTTCTTCCTGGCTGCACCATGTGGCATGCAGGATCTGAGTTCCCCAACCAGAGATGGCACCCGTGCCCCTTGTGGTGGAGGCATGGAGTTCTAACTGCTGGACCACCAGGGAGTTCCCTGTCTAACCATTTTTTAAATGGACTGTTCACTCACATTGTTGTACAGCCCATCTCCAGAACTGTTCATCTGGCAAAACTGAAACTCTTGTTCACATGAAATAGCAACTCATCGCTTCCCCCTCCCCTAGTCCCTGACAGCCACCATTCTGTTTTTTGTCTGTATTAATGCGAATTTGAATATGAGCTGTGGTACCTCATATAAGGGAAATCATTCAATGTTTGTGCTTTTGTGACGGGCTCATTTCACTTCGCATAATGTCCTCAAGGTTTGTCCGTGTCATAGCTTGTGTTAGAGTTTCCTTCCTTTTTAAGTCTGCCCTTGTTCTGTTGGACTTCCCTGGTGGCTCAGATGGTAAAGCATCTGTCTGCAATGCGGGAGACCCAGGTTCAATTCCTGGGTCGGGAAGATCCCCTGGAGAAGGAAATGGCAACCCACTCCGGTACTCTTGCCTGGAAAATCCCATTGACAAAGGAGCCTGGTAGGCTACAGTCCATGGGGTCGCAAAGAGTCGGACACGACTGAGCGACCTCACTTTCCTTTCCTTTCTCGTTCTGTTGTACATCTAGACTGCATTTTGTTTGTTCATCTTCCAGTAGTGGACATAAGCAATGCTTCCACTTTCTGACTGTTGTAAATAGTGCTGCTATGATCATAAATGTACAAATTGCCCTTCAGGATCCTGCTTTCAACGCGCTTGGGTACATGCCCAGAAGTGGATCATGTGGTTTCTGTCTTTAATGTTTTGAGAAACTGCCATACTGCTTTCTTCAACAACTGTACCGTTTTACATTCCTACTAACAGTGCACAAGGGTTTCAATTTCTTCACATCCTCACCAACACTTGGCTGTTTTGTATTTTGTTGATAGTATACATCCTGGAGTGTTTGAAGTGGTATCTCTTGGTAGTTTTAATTCGTATTTCCTTAATGATTAATGATGTTTAGCATCTTTTCATGTTTATTGTCCATTTATTTTTTCAGAGAAACGTCTACTCGAGTCCTTCGACCATTTTTTAATTGGGTTGTTTGTTTCTTATTGAGTTATAAGAAGTTCTTTGTCTATCGTGGAGTTCAGTTCCGTTCAGTCGCTCAGTCATGTCCAACTCTTTGTGACCCCATGAACTGTAGCACGCCAGGCCTCCCTGTCCATCACCAACGCCCAGAGTTTACCCAAACTCATGTCCATTGAGTCAGTGATGCCATCCAACCATCTCATCCTCTGTCGTCCCCTTCTCCTCCTGCCTTCAATCTTTTCCAACATCAGAGTCTTTTCAAATGAGTAAGCTCTTCGCATCAGGTGGCTAAAATATTGGAGATTCAGCTTCAACATCAGTCCTTCCAATGAACACCCAGGACTGATCTCCTTTAGGATGGACTGGTTGGATCTCCTTGCAGTCCAAGGGACTCTCAAGAGTCTTCTCCAACACCACGGTTCAAAAGCATCAATTTTTCGGCACTCAGTTTTCTTTATAGTCCAACTCTCACATCCATACATGACCACTGGAAAAACCATAGCCTTGACTAGACGGACCTTTGTTGACAAAGTTTTGGCTCTACTTTTGAATATGCTATCTAGGTTGGTCATAACTTTCCTGCCAAGGAGTAAGCGTCTTTTAATTTCATGGCTGCAGTCACCATCTGCAGTGATTTTGGAACCCAAAAAAATAAAGTCAGCCACTGTTTCCACTGTTTCTCCATCTACCATGAAGGGATGGGACCAGATGCCATGATCTTCGTTTTCTGAATGTTGAGCTCTAAGCCAACTTTTTCAATCTCCTCATTCACTTTCATCAAGAGGCTCTTTAAGTTCTTCTTCACTTTCTGCCATAAGGGTGGTGTCATCTGCATATCTGAGGTTATTGATATTTCTCCCAGCAATCTTGATTCCAGCTTGTGTTTCTTCCAGTCCAGCGTTTCTCATGATGTACTCTGCATAGAAGTTAAATAAGCAGGGTGACAGTATACAGCCTTGACATACTCCTTTTCCTATTTGGAACCAGTCTGTTGTTCCATGTCCAGTTCTAACTGTTGCTTCCTGACCTGCATACAGATTTCTCAAGAGGCAGGTCAGGTGGTCTGGTATTCCCATCTCTTTCAGAATTTTCCACAGTTTCTTGTGATCCACACAGTCAAAGGGTTTGGCATAGTCAATAAAACAAAAATAGATGTTTTTCTGGAACTCTCTTGCTTTTTCAATGATCTAGTGGATGTTGGCAATTTGATCTCTGGTTCCTCTGCCTTTTCTAAAACCAGCTTGAACATCTGGAAGTCCATGATTCATGTATTGCTGAAGCCTGGCCTGGAGAATTTTGAGCATTACTTTACTAGCATGTGAGATGAGTGTGATTGTGCAGTAGTTTGAGCATTCTTTGGCATTGTCTTTCTTTGGGATTGGAATGAAAACTGACCTTTTCCAGTCCTGTGGCCACTGCTGAGTTTTCCAAATTTGCTGGCATATTGAATGCAGCACTTTCACAGCATCATCTTCCAGGATTTGAAATAGCTCAACTGGAATTCCATCACCTCCACTAGCTTTGTTCGTAGTGATGCTTTCTAAGGCCCACTTGACTTCACATTCCAGGATGTCTGGCTCTAGGTGAGTGATCACACCATTGTGATTATCTTGGTCGTGAAGATCTTTTTTGTACAGTTCTTCTGTGTATTCTTGCCGCCTTTTCTTAATATCTTCTGCTTCTGTTAGGTCCATACGATTTCTGTCCTTTATTGAGCCCATCTTTGCATGAAATGTTCCCTTGGTATCTCTAATTTCTTGAAGAGATCTCTAGTCTTTCCCATTCTGTTGTTTTCCTCTATTTCTTTGCACTGATCACTGAGGAAGGCTTTCTTATCTCTCCTTGCTATTCTTTGGAACGCTGTATTCAAATGGGTATACCTTTCCTTGCTTTTCGCTTCTCTTCTTTTCGCAATCTTATACTATCGTGGAGAGTAACCGTTTATCAGATGTATGATTTGTAAATACTTTCGTATCCTCCAGGCTGCCTTTTCATCCTGGGACCTTCATCTTTGACACACACAAGTTTAACATTTTTAATGGAGTTTAATTTATTTATCTTTATTTTTGTTGCCTGTGCTCTTTGTTGGTTCATGCTTCTTTATGTGCCCGCACGTGGGGAGGAGAAAGATTCTCAAGTAGGGGAACTGGCAGTGTTCCTTGCAAAGTGGAATGTACGCAGTAGTGCCCGGCTCCCCAGGAAACCTGGCACTTTCTTAGAGTATCCAAAACAAAAGCTGTATTTACTTTAGAAGTCAGGTCACCACTTCCTAGAGGGCTCTTGTCCAGGGGTCCCAGGATGGGGAGGAGGAAGGGGCGGGAGTCAGGATCTTGTCCTCCACAGGATGTCTCCTGGGGCTGCAGTTGGCAGCCCCTGCGGCCTGACGAGCCGGGAGGAAACAGGTTGAGATCTGTGGGCTTTGGGAAGATGGAGTAGGGAGGTCCCTGCGTGATCACAGACCTCTCTCTTTTTGGCTCCAGGGGAGGATGAGGAGATGGCTGACCTCATGGAAGATGTAGGCGTCAAGAGTGTGAGTAGTAATTCCTGCTGCTAGAGGGCCGGGGCCCTAAGACCTAAGCCTTGGGCCTCATAGCTTCTCGCCATCTCCCTGCTCCACAGAATCACCCTCCTTGCTTCCTGACTTCTCAGTGGAGCATTGGGGGTGCGCACAGCATGCAGTCTGGAGTGCGCGATGTCACGGCCAACCCCTTTGCAGGGCATGGTGGGGGCTTGGGTCCCCCGAAGCACCCAGTGCTTCCTTCGGGGTTGGCTGCGCTGTCCCGCCAAAGGAAGAGAGACGGTCCCTTGTCTCTCCCCTGAGGGCATATACTGTGCAGGCAGCAGGGGCAGTAGCTGGCCTCCATGCTGCCATGGGCCGGCTCCTTGTGGGGTCGGGTACCTACCTCTGGGGAGTGCTGAGAGCCCCACGTGTCACCTCAATCCTCCCAGGAGGTGGGGACTCTACCATTCCTGTTTCCAGAGGGGGCTACAGTAGGCAAGCAGCCTGCCCAAGGTCACAGGGGTTGTTAAAAGTGTAACCCCACGTCTGCGCCTAGCTGTGTGACCTTGCCCGGTTACTTGCCCTCTCTGAGCTTCAGTGCCCTCATCTGTAAGTGGGGGGTCGAGTGCTTGGCAGGGAACCTTTTCTGCTAATGCATGTTACGACTGCTTTTACTGCTGCCATTAGCGAGTATGATCACGTCCCCTTGTTCATGAACTTTGCTTGTTGCTTCTTTATAGAAAAAGCACCAGAAGCTTAAGCAGAAAGAGGCTGATGACGAGGAGCTGGAGATGCCCCCTCAGTACCAAGGTGAGGCTTCCTCTCTTCTCTGTTGGAGCAGGTACCCTGTCACCTGCACGAGGCTGAGTGTGTTGCAGGCAGAGCCAAGAGATTGCAGGGCCTGGTTGCACTCAGGTGACACCAGCAAAGTTTGCCTGATACGTCACCTAAGACTGGGCTGAGGACCAGGGGGCCTGGGGGTTAGGACATCTGTGTACAGAACCCCCAGCCCTTCTGGGAAGCCCCTTAGCCTCATCTCTTCCCCACCCACCCAAGATTTTCTGAGACTTGCAGCCCACCCTTCTCCTGGGGCGTGTCTCTTATATGGCCTTGAGTCAGGCCAGATTAGTCCTGTGCTGAGGGTGGCACTTGAGAGGCCTGCCCAGGGAGTCGCTCTGTACAGTTGTTCCTGAGCTCCTGGAGTAGGTACTAGAGGTACCAAGGTGGCTGCCCAAAGCCAGAGGAGGTCTCACCTCTGCCTGCTTCCCGCCAGGCAGCCCCTGCAGGGTCCCTGCTCCCAGGCCCTTGCTCTGCATCTGGAGGTCTAGGGGCTGGTGTGGGAGGTCCCCAGTCCCAGTAGCAGATGCTTGCTCAGCCCCATGGCATCAACCAGTAGAAGAATGCCAAGGCTCCTTCCACTTCGTGGCCCGGCAGGCCACATCCCAGCCCACCTCCTCTGCTCTAAGAAGGTGTGTGCCGAAGCAGCAGCATACAGCACAGCGGGAGCCTGGGTTCAAGACTGCTTGCCCCGCTGCTCTCAGCCGTGTGGCCTTGGCCTGGTCACGCTAGCTCTCTGAGCTTCTGGCTTCTTACCTGTAAAGGAGGATCACCTGGGTCATCTCAGAGAGCTGTCCTCAGTCAGCACTCTGGGATGCCATCCGTGACTGTGTGGAAGCCCGGACTGGAAATGACACCGACCTTGGAAGCACTTCAGTCCTGAAGCCTCAGTTTTCATGTCTGTACGATGGGATGAGAGCTGCCTCTCTATCTCACGGTGTCGATGGGAAGCTGAACTGAGATCCAGCCTTAGCGCCTCATTTTACAGATAAGCCTAAGAGGCTCCAGGAAGTTAAGAGTCTTGCCTGGAGTTGAAGCCCAGTCTGCCTGATTTCAAAGCCTGTGATCTTTCTTCTAGAAAAAATGGAGAAGGTCCAGTTTGGAGAGTATGCGCTAATTTATGTTAGTCGAGAATATATATATTTCCCAGAGGTCACTGGTAGGTTTATGTGGATTCGAATCAGTCTGAGGAGCCCAGTGGTCTGATTGTCAAGTCACTGAACAGTCCTTTCTCGAGGATGGTCTTCGTCCTCTTGCTAGGGGACAGCCATCCGGTCCTGGCTGTGACTTATCTCACCAGCAGCGTTCTGAGAAGGTGCCTGTCGCCTTCTCCCAGGAGGAGGTGCCCTGGCCTTGCCTGACTCATGGCCTCTGTGTTCCCCCTGTAGCGGGAGGCTCTGGCATCCATCGCCCTGTGGCCAAGAAGACTATCCCTGGGGCTGAGTACAAGGCAAAGGTAAGAGCTGGGGGCAGGGGAAGGGCTCCCCTGGTAGGGGCTTGGGGACGAATGCCCATCATCACCCCAAGAGGCAGCTTTTATGGAGCCAGCAGGAGGCCACACCAAGGGGCACACAGACGTCTTGTGGTCCAGGCCTTTGCTGGGTGGCCATCTCGGGGTGCAGGAGTTCTTGGGCACCACCTGAGGCAGAGAATGATGGAAAGGGAGGACACGGCCTGTCACATCAGGGGCAAGGGTGGAAAGGGAAACCCACACTCCCGATTGACTCTGTTTCTCTGGGTGAGCAGAAAGCAAAGGGTGACGTGAAGAAGAAGGGTCGGCTCGACCCCTACGCCTACATCCCCCTCAACAGAACCAAGCTCAACCGCAGGTACGGTGTGTGCAGGCTGGGGTGGCACGTGCTCATTACACTGTCCACTCAATTGCTCAAGTCTCTTCCAGTTTTCTGTTTTTACTTGTTCACGTGCACCTTCAAGTATTATTGACTTGAACTGCTCTATTAAACACAAAGGGCATGGTCTGTGCTGATCACATGCTGCCCACCTCCTGGCAGCACCCCTTCTCCCTGTTCAAGCTGGTCAGGGTCGGGGGCTATCTCTTGACATTAAGGGAAGGGGGACTCCCTGGTCTCAGGGAGACGTGACCCTCCTATTCCTCGTTCTTGCAGGAAGAAGATGAAGCTACAGGGGCAGTTCAAGGGCCTGGTGAGAGCTGCTCAGCGGGGCTCCCACGTGGGACACAAGCTCCGCAGGAAGGATCGTCGGCCCTGAGCCCCAGGGCCCCCTCCTCCCCAAGCTGCTCTGTGGTCCAGCCTGAGGCCCTTTGCAGCCCCCAGGCTGCCTTGACACCAGCTCCAGATGCTCCTGTCAGCAGTGGAGCCTGGACTCAGGATGACTTGTTGGAACCAGGCTTGGGTCCCAGAGGTGCCCTGGATTTTGGAAGCTCCAAATGAGAATCTGTCTCCCTTCAGAGATGCCCCTGGGGTCTGGAGATGGGAATGTGGCTTTGTCATCGCCGAGTGGCCAGTGGGGCATCTGTGCTATCCATCCAGAGTGCTTGCAAACAACAGAGTAGATAGATGGTCTTCCTTTCCTCCGCCTGCTTGTAGCCCCGTGGCACTCAGCCTGGCTGCAGTTCTGAGTGTGTGAGGTTTGCTTTGACCAGACATAGAATAAAGATGCAACACCATGTGTTGTCCCTAGAAACGCCGTGTTTTATCTCCTGCCTCCCTCAGGTATAAGAACAGTGCCTAGTCATTGGCACCAGTTGGCTTGACTGCTTCCCTACCAGTTTTGGTACCCAGTCTGGGGCATAGCATGATAGCCCTGGGTCAGGCTTTGGATCTTGACCCACCTGTTTGAGAGGTCTTCCCAACTTCCAACTAACGTCCCAGTTAGAAGGTGACATTTGGAGCGTCCAGAGTGGCAGTGAACGCTCTGAACTTGGCCTGCAGAGCCGTGGTCGAGCACCAAGGACTCAGACTAAAGGGGAGTTGCAGCACTGGCTGCCCCAGCCTGCCCCAGGGTACAGGTTGCTCCCAGCAGCTTTGTTCACTGAGTCAGTAGGGTGTTTACTGAGCCCTTCTGTGTGCCAAGCACAGCCTGATCACCTACTTTCCTCATCCTCACATTCTTTTTCCCCAGACAGATGGATCAGGCTGTGGTATGAAGCGCAATGTGTTTCCCACTGTCCAGCTTTTGTTGGTTTGGAGCAGAGAAGGGAGTGGTGCAGGGCTCCCATTGCCCCTAAGACCGTATATCCTGTCAGCCCAGGATACTCCTTGTGCTTTCCCAGTAGGAATCAAGATGCAAAGAACCACACGCTCTTTCCCACCCCCAGCTATAAGGAACTATGCTTGTCCCCTGGCATTGGATTGACAGTTTTTCTTATCTCAAAGTCTCCACATTGGAAATGGCTCCCAGGAGACCCTGTGCACCATTCCTCTCATCCTCTCAGGGAACTCATGTCAACTTGATCCATTGCCCCCAAATTAGGGCATTTCTTCTGCTGATTTGGGGCTAGGAAGCTGAGAGGAATCACACGCTGCCCAGAGGTGGCGCTGTTGACATGTCTTGTTCATAGAAAGTCTGGAATTGGAGAGGAAGGAAGGTTGAAAGAGGTGGCTATTAGGTTTGCAAAGGTGGTCTAACCGTGACACCCTTTGTTACACTTCTGGACACAAGGTGGGCCAAATTAAGCCGGCCCAACCCTTTTCTGTTTCCATTCTCAGGAATGCAAGCACATGCAGTAGAAAGTGTCACGTGAAATAAGTATGGGTAGGATTGCCCAACTGCTCGGGATTGATGTCTTAAAATTTGAAGCAACTTGCTTATCATGGTGTATTTTCCTAGGAGCTTTGTTTCTTTCAAAAGTGGGAAGAACAGGTGACCTAGAAAGGTAGATGTTAGTGATATGTTAAACTCCATATCCTTTGGGAAGTAGGCTTCAAATGCAAATTATCTTGATGCAGAGGCAAGAATTAATCTTGCTTCAGAAACTTCAGGTGCTTGAAACATCTGTTAGGAAAGGCAGTGCTGCTTTTCTCTGTCTATGAGGAGAAGGAGAATTGGGCGTATTCATCAGTGCAAGGCTCAATTGATTCCAGGGCAACTGGAACAGTGGAGGCCCTCCCCCCAAAACTCAGATTTACTATGTTAATTTTGTTCTGCTTTTGGCAGTGTCAGAATCTGAGACTTTGGGCTTTATTTTCTGGGGTCCATCCTCAGAAATGGAAGACAACTCTGACTTCCGACTATACTACAAAGCTACAGTAATTAAGACAGTATGGTACTGGCACAAAAACAGAAATATAGACCAATGGAACAGGATAGAAAGCCCAGAGATAAACCCAACACCTACAGTCACCATGTCTTTGGCAAGGGAGGCAAGAATGCACAGTGGAGAAAAGACAGCTTCTTCAATAAGTGGTGCTGGAAAAACTGGACAGCTACGTGTAAGAGAATGAAATTAGAACATTCCCTAACACCATACACAAAAATAAAATGAATTAACTAAATATAAGGCTAGTCACTCTAAAACTCTTGGAAGAAAACAGGCAGAATACTCCAAGACCCTTTTTGACCCACCTCCTAGAGTAATAAAACGAAATGAGACCTAGTAATTTAAAAGCTTTGGCACAGCAAAGGAAACCATAAAATGAAAAGACAACCCTCGGAATGGGAGAGAATATTTGCAAGTGAGGTAACTGACAAAGGATTCATCTCTCTATAAGCAGCTTATGCAATTCAATATAAAACAATCCAAAAAATGGAAGATCTGAGTAGACATTTACCCAAAGAAGACATAACAGATGAAAAGATGCTCAACAAACACATGAAAAGGTGTTCAATAATCATTAATTATTAGAGAGATGCAAATCAAAACTACAATGAAGCATCACTGCACACCAGTCAGAATGGCCATCATCAAAACCTACAAACAAATCAGCTATATCCCAACACAAAAAGTTAAAAAAAAAAAAAATCTGCAAACAACAAGTGCTGGAGAGACTGAAGAAAAGGGAACCCTATTGCTCTGTTGGTGGGAATGTAATTTGATACAGCCACGGTGAGGAACAGTATGGAGGTTCCTGAAAAAATAAAAATAGAACCCCCATATGGCCCAGCAATCCCACTACTGGGCATATACTCTGAGAAAACCATAATTCAAAGAGACACAGGTACCCCAGTGTCCACTGCAGCACTAGCCAGGACATGGAAGCAACCTACCTACATGTCTATTGACAGATGAATGGATAAAGCCGTGATGCATCTAAATACGATGGAATCTTATTCAGCCTTAAACAAAATTAGCTCATTTGCAGTGATGTGGATGGACCTAGAGTCTGTCATACAGAGTGAGATAAATCAGGAAAATAAATATGGTGTAAGTTGATTCAGTCATGTCCATCTGTGATCCTGTGGACTGTAGCCCGCCAGGCTCCTCTGTCCATGGGATTCTCCAGGCAAGAATACTGGAGTGGGTTACCATGCCCTTATCCAGTGGATCTTCCTGACCCAGGGATCGAGCCTGCATCTCTTGTCTCCTGTGATGGCAGACAAGTTCTTTACCACCAGTGCCACCCGGGAAGCCCAAATACTGTATATTTATTTATGCAAATATATGGAATCTAGAAAAATGGTACAGATGAGCCTATTTGCAGGGCAGGATAGAAAAGCAGATTCAGAGAACAGACATCTGGACATAGTGGGGGAAGGGGAGGGTGGGACAAATTGGGAGTGAAACACTGATGTATATACGCTACCATGAGTGAAATAGCTAGCTAGCAGGAAGCTTCTGTTTAGCACAGGGCGCTCAGCTCTGCTCTGTGATGACCTGGAGGGGTAAAATGGGGGCCGGGGGGTTGGGAGGGAGGCTCAAGGCTGCGGAGATCTATGTATACATGTAGCTCATTCGCTTTGTTGTACAGAAGAAACTATCACAACGTTGTAAAGCACACATACTCCAATTTAAATTAAGGTATGATGAAACATAAAAAAATAAAAAAGAAACGGAAAACAAAACATACCCACCCTGACCGCACTGAAACAGCAATGCTTGTGCTGGCTGTGAATTTGGCATCATTCTGGGGATTTGCAAAGGCAGTCCGCTCATATCCCCTATTAACACAACGTTCTGGACACAGGTGGGTCAGGTTAAAGCGACCCTCCCCCTTCTTGGGAGATGATGTATCTCAAGATGGCCTCAGCAGGTGTGGTAGTGGCTCTGCCCACAGTTCATCCCTGGCATAGGTTATCTTATTAGGTGTTTGGTAAGACTACATCTGTCCATATGCTTGGTCCTGTGTTTTCTCTGTTGTTTACAAGTGAGAAAATTACTTAAGGAATTAAAGTAGCCCCTGTTTTCATTTATCCTCGTTGCATATGTTTCTTCAAAAGGTAACTTAGAAAATTGGAATGTATTCTGTATTTCACTTTAAAGTATTAATAAAGATTTGGGAATCCCCCAGCAGGCCAGTGGTTAGGACTCCTTACTTTCAATCTTGAGGGCTCGTAGTTGAGGAACAAAGATCCTACAAGTTTTACAGCTCGGCCAAAAAAAGTAAAGAGTCACAGAAGTTTTGAAAACCAGTATGGAAAAAACAGAAAGGTGAAAAATGGGCTAGAATCCTTCTACCAAATTCTCACTGTTAATCCTAGTATATTTCATTTGTTTCTAAACACAGGGCTTTTTTCACAAAAATAGTTTTAAATTACAAGTTTATATTCTAAGCTTGCACTTGGCTATCACAAAATTTTTACCCTACTGAGGTATAAACATTTCATAAGCATGTTTTCAATGTCCTGGCTTAAATATCTACCTGGTAGATGTAGCTCAATGTACTTAGACATGGTCTTTGAGTCCATAAGTATGTTGTTCCTTGATGCCCTCACTGGACTTCCCAGGTAGCCCAGCTGGTAAAGAGTCTGCTTGCAATGTAGGAGTCCTCGGTTCAATTCCTGGGTTGGGAAGTTCCCCTGGAGAAGGGATAGGCTACCCACTCCAGTATTCTTGGGCTTCTCGGGTGGCTCAGCTGGTAAAGAATCCAACTGCAATGTCGGAGACCTGGGTTCGATCTCTGGTTTGGGAAGATCCCCTGGGGAAGGGCATGGTAAACCACTCAGTATTCTTGCCTAGAGAAACGCCACAGACAGAGGAGCCTGCTCGCCCACAGCCCATAGGGTCACAAAGAGCTGGACAGACTGAGCAACTAAGCACACAGCACAGTGCCCTCACTAGATGCTGGGTCATGTGCAAAGCAATATTTAGAAAGTGACACGATGACTGCTCCTTGTTCTATTTTTTGCTAGACATTATTATGAATGGATAGATGACTGTACTCCAGAAAATTACCCTGATTTGGAGCAATGTGAGCTGGCTTGTCATTTCCTGAAATCATGCTTAATGTCCCTGCTGCCATTAGAAATATTCACCAGGGTGTTAGAGCCTGGCCAAGTCATCCAGGTCCAGCAGTGCTGGAAGGTTTTTTCCCATTTATAGCTGTTGTCAGTAATGAGTAAATGTTGATTAAGAAAGTGGGTGAGGGTATAGTGGCTTGCCACTGCATACGCAGGCTGCATGTTCATCCCCGTTGAGTTCTGGATATCAGCTTTGCAATCTAAAATCAGCCTCGGGACTTCCCTGGCGGTCCAGTGGTCGGGAATCTGCCTGCGTACGCAGGGCACACTAGCTAGACCCTTGCTCTGGGGAGATCCCACATGCCGCAGAGCAACGAAGTCCACGTGCCACGACTGCTGAGTCTGCTCTACAGCCCTCGGGTCGCAACTGCCGGAGCCCGAGAGCCCTAGAGCCTGGGCTCTACAACAAGGGAAGCCACTGCAGTGAGACAGCCGCGCACCACAAGGAAGAGGGGCCCCCGGCTCGCCGCCACCAGAGAAAGCCCGCACACAGCAGCAAAGACCCAGCACAGCCAAAGATGGAAACGTGGCTCAGCCGCTAAGCTGTGGCCGACTCTCTGTGACCCCACGGACTGTAGCCCGCCAGGCTCCTCTGTCCATGGGACTTCCCAGGCAAGAACACTGGAGTGGGTTGCCGTTTCCTTCTGCAGGGGATCTTCCTGACCCAGGGATCGAACCCACATCTCCTGCATTGCAGGCGGTCCTCTTGTATTGCAGGCAGATTCTGTACCAACTGAGTCATGAGGGAAGGTCCGAATGTTTATTTATAAAACTAAATAAATTTAAAATCAGCGTTGATTAAAACAATAAAGGAAGTAAAATCGGAGTTGATAGGTTCAGTGAAGTAAAAACAGACTCACAAGAGTCCTAGTCAGAATTGCCATTTATTAACTCATAACAAGAATGATAACTGCTACAGGGCCGGAGACTTGGTGTCATGGTGACCGCTCTGGACATACTGTCCCCTGAAAAAGGAGTCAAAATCAGAGGCTTCTGTGAGCGTGAAACAGGCAAGGGAATCACGTGAGTGATATGTTACTAAGGTCATTGCTGTCGGACCACTGTCCTTGGTGTATGGGATATAAATACTGCCCATTGGGTGCCTCTCGGTTCTGTGTACCACTGCACAACAGGCCCAATCCTTCCTCTCTGGTATCTTCTAGGCTCTTTGGACCCACTTACCTGCTGTCCAGAAGCTTTTCTGAGATTTGATTTGCCTCCTGCCTTCTTCACTTCGGTGCAGACTGAAGGGTTTGAATTCTAGAGGGCAGCCTGATTTCCAGATTCCAGGGATGTCACCCTGCAGACCTGCAGGTTCCAATTACAGAGCTGACACAATTTTTATCCAGACATTCAGAGAGGGTCTGAGTCACTGTTTATAGGCAGATGGATTTATGAACCATGCTAGAAACAGCTTGTACGGTCCAGTGGCTCCTCTGGAGGTCTTGCAAGATCTTGAAAAGTCTTGTTTTGCCCTAGAATGGTTGCTCTGCCATAGATCTCGGACTTGAGGCAATTGAACCTGAAGTACGTCCATGGCCAATAACCCTCTGTTATAAAACACTCATAAAAATGACGAGGCGCAGTGTTACCCCAGCAGATTTTTACGCGGCTGCCTGTATGCCTGTATTGATTGGGTCGCTGTGTGATAATACTTATCTAAAAATGGCCTTAATCATTCTGGCAGGTAGTTCAACTCCTTCTGAGTGGGTAGAGTATACCTCCAAGACAAATAATAATCAGCTAGCAAAGCTGACATCTAGTATTTATTCTGCAGAAAACCCTTACCTGCCCACAGGAGGGTCATCACAGGGGTTATGTGAATCCCTTCCCTTAGGACGCCACACAGGGCACAGTCACACCTGATCCACTGTTACCTGCACAGGTGTACAGAGGCAACTACAAGTCGAGCTGTACAGAGCCTCATTGTGGTAAGATGCTCACCTTCATGATCATCCCTGGTGGCTCAGCTGGTAAAGAATCCGCCTGAAGTGCAGGAGACCTGGGTTCGATCCCTGGGTTGGGAAGATCCTCTGGAGAAGGGAACAGCTACCCACTCCAGTATTCTGGCCTGAATTCCGTGGATTGTATAGTCCAGGGGGTCGCAAAGAGTCAGACACAACTCAGCAACTTTCACTTTCATGATCATCCCACTTTATAGCTGAGACCCCACAGGCAACCTAAGCAGGTGGCGTTAGGGACCACCCAGGCCTTTAGAGTTCTTGCCCACGCTGCCTGCCGCAGAAGTAACTTAGCTCCTGGGGGAACATGGTGTTGCTGGGACACCAGAGTCTCAACAGAGTTTGTTCCCGTTCATCATCTTGAAG
Source organism: Capra hircus (assembly GCF_001704415.2). Lineage (NCBI taxonomy): Eukaryota > Metazoa > Chordata > Mammalia > Artiodactyla > Bovidae > Capra > Capra hircus. The sequence goes on from NC_030833.1 coordinate 33,018,200, forward strand.
GCTCTTCACCCTCAAAGCCCGGCGACTCAGACTAAAACTAATTACAGAACAGGTTTCTGTACTTGGTAAGAGAAGGGTGGAGCTGGACCAGAACCGACTTTCTTGAGGACTGGGAGGGCCAGGAGGGGTAAGGTGGGGGGGCATGTATCGTATTCTTTCTTCTTCCTCCTCCCCTTTCAAGGAGGGGGATGGAGTTGGCCTGCAAATTTTTTCTTTTTTCAACATTTTCTTCACACACTGGCATTGTGCATTTATTCTGAAAAAAGGACTTCTTTCCACAAAAAGATTTTGGGAGGCATGGGAGATTCAGCAGTGTGCAAAGCAGATAGGAACTTGGCCTTCATGAAATTTCTGAGGTGGAGACAGACAAAATAAATTAAAAATAAATCAATAAAGACATGATTGGACTAGCCATGAAGTCTAAGTGTGGCCATGAAGGGATGGATTTGGACAAGGTGGGGAGTTGGACTTGATGTGAACGATGTTTATCTAAGACCTGGGGTGGAGCAGGCTTTAGGTTAGATTGTTTGCATAAACAACCAAAGTGACAACATATTCTGGTTTCTGGGTTCTGTCATGAAGCGCTGTTGCAGATGAGGCCTTTTTTTTGCTTAGGTTGTATGTTTGTGTGTGCGTATGTGGTTGGGGTCTGGGGCAGAGCTGCTAAAGCCCCTGTCACCCACTTTTGGGCCATGCTCCAAACTAAGCATGGCATGTGCAGAGGCCCTGGAATCAGGAGTATGGCCTCTTCAGGCTTCCCAGGTGGCGCTAGTGATGAAGAACCTGCTTGCCACTACAGAAGACCTAAGAGACATGGGTTCGATCCCTGGGTTGGGAAGCTCCTCTGCAGAAGGCCATGGCAACCCACTCCAGTATTCTTGCCTGGAGAATCCCCATGGACAGAGGAACCTGGCGGGCTACAGTCCATGGGGTGTCAAAGAGTCGGACATGACTGAAGCAACTTAGCAAGCACGCACACACGCACACATGGCCCCTTAAGAACGGACAAGAGGCCAAGTTTGCTGGGCCAGGGGGGCCACGTGGAGAGTGGGGCAGCTGAAGACCAGAGAAGCTGCTGGATGGGGGTGTTTTACAGGGCCTTGGATTAGCCCAACAAAAATAGGGTGCGGGTGGAGGATACACAGGGGCGACCTGATTTGACTTGCATTAAAAAAAAAAAAAAAGGGATTACTGGCTGTTGTGTGAGTCATAGATTAGAACAGGCTGGAGGAAATGAGCAGACCTGCTGGGAACCTGCTCTTAACAATCCAGATAAGAGGGTGATGGTACATTAGGCTGGGATGGGAAGCGGTAGTTTCAGGGTTGGAGATGGTGAGAAGTGGCTGGAAGTCGCTTGGAAACTGCAACTTGAAGTCCAGTGCTGTTCATGGAGGGATCTTTAGCTTCAGGAGAGGGAAGCTGGGCCCCTGGGTTTTTGGACTATGAAGGCTAGATAGGATTTTTTTTTTTTTTTTTTTTTAATATCCTTGCTCCCTGCATGTCTGGCACTGCCCTAGGCACTAGGGATACATCGAGAACAAAACAAACAAAACACCCAGCCTCCATGGGGTAATGAAACAAAATAAATATGGAATTCAATACGTTAGCGAACGATACGTGTTACAGTGAACTGTAAAGCAGAGAAGGGGACAGGGAGTACTGGATGGGAGGGAGGGGTGGTTTCAACTTTAAATTGGCTAAAGATTTGAAGAAGTGAGCCCTTAGATAACTCCTGTAGCTGGAGGAAGCAGCAAGTGCAAAGACCCTGGTGTAGGCATGTGCTCAGGTTAGTCAAAGAAAAGTAGCTGGAGCTGAGACAGGGAGAGGGAGATGAGTTGGCATAGGGTTATAGGCCACTATAAGGACTTTGACTTTTTCCTCCCGGTGGAAAGGGGAGTCGTTGGGCAACTGTGAATCTAGGGGTCACCTGATGCAAAGTGACCATCAGTCGGGATGGGAAAACACTGCAGATGAAGCATTTGGGAGCTGGAGAGTCTGGAGTTTGGTTTTAGACATACTGAGTTTGAGATGACCATTAGACATCCAAAGGAAGACTGAGCCCCTAGAGCAACGGGGTCTATGAACCTGGAACTCAGAGGAGAGCTTCCAGGGTAGATGTATTCATTTGGGAGCCTATGTGTGTGTGTGTTTCAAGTAAATAGACTGGGATATCAACAAGTATGTGAGTGTAGATAGAGAAAACACATCTAAGACTGAGCTTGGGACACTTCAACATTAAGGGCAGATAAGAACAGCCAGTGAGGAAGAAAAAAAAGGTGATAAAACACAAAACAGGAGAACATGATATCCTGGAAACTTCAAGAAAATAGAGGTTATCCGCGGCATCAAACCTGTTTAAAGTTCAAGTAAGCTGAGGATTATCGAATTTCGTAACATGAAGGTCATCAGTGAGGAGTTCTGTGGCAATTCAGCTCAAAATTATCTGGCGTTCAGCTAAAAAAAAAGTTAGAATGCATTGTGAAATGAATGAGCTAGGGCATCCCTCGTGGTCCAGTGGTTAAGAATCTGCCTGCCAACACAGGGGACACAAGTTTGACCCCTGGGCTGGGAAGATTGGACATGCCCTGGGGCAACTAAGCCTGTGCGCCACAACTGTTAAAGCCCATACGCTCTAGAGCCGTCTACAACAAAAGAAGTCGCTGCAATAAGAGGCCTGTGCACCCCAGCGAAAAGTAGCCCCAACTTGCCACAACTAGAGAAAGCCTGTGCAACAACTAGAGAAAGCCCAAGTGTAGCAACAAAGACCCAGCACAGCCAAAAATTAAAAAAAAAAAAAACTTAAAAAAATAAAAGACTTAAAAGAAATATTCAGAAACATCCAACATTTAAAAAAAAAAGAATGAGCTACAAGGACATCTTGTGCAGCACAGGGAATATAGTCAATATTTCATAATAACTTAAAATGGAGTATCATCTATAAAAATTTTGAATTGTAAAAAATAAAATTCTGAGTAACCTTATAACTATTTAAAAAGCTGAACTTCAAAAAGAAAACTCCTGGTCCAAATAGCTTCACCAGCACATGTTTAAGAATAAAACCGCATCAATCTTGCACAGATTCCTTCATACTGTAGATAAAAGGGAACATTCCTACCCATTTTATGAGGCTAGCATGACTCTGATTTCAAAATCTGTCAAGCACATTATAGGTATACCTTGGAGATATTGCAAGCTTAGTTCCAGACCACCACAAAAAGCAAATACTATTATAATAAAGCGGGTAACACAAGGGGAATTCCCTGGCAGTCCAGAGGTTAGGACTCCACACTCTCAACGCTGAGGGTCCAAGTTCAATTGCTGGTCAGGGAACTAAGATCCCACAAACTGTGGGTGGGGCCAAAAAATAAACAGGGTGGCAGGGGAGTAACATGAATGTTTTGGTTTCCGCACACAGAAGAGTTATGTTTAAGTTATGCTGTGTTTATGCTAAGTGTGCGTTACTGTCATATCTAAAAAAACACCAATGTTGAGGGATTTCCTTGGTGGTCCAGTGGTTAAGACCCCATGTTCCCAATGCAGGGGGCCCAGGTTCAATCCCTGATCAGGGGATTAGATCCCACATGCTGCCAGACTTGGAAGAAAAGTTATAACCAACCTAGACAGCATATTAAAAAGCACAGACATTACTTTGCCAACAAAGGTCTGTCTAGTCAAAGCTATGGTTTTTCCAGTAGTCATGTATGGATGTGAGGGTTGGACTATAAAGAAAGCTGAGCACCGAAGTATTGATGCTTTTGAACTGTGGTGATGGAGAAGACTCTTGAGAGTCCCTTGGACAGCAAGGAGATCCAACCAGTCCATCCTAAAGGAAATCAGTCCTGAATACTCATTGGAAGGACTGATGCTGAAGCTGAAACTCCAATACTTTGGCCACCTGATGCGAAGAGCTGACTCATTTGAAAAGACCCTGTTGCTGGGAAAGATTGAAGAGGACAACAGAGGATGAGATGGTTGGATGGCATCACCGACTCAATGGACATAAGTTTGAGTAAACTCTGGGAATTGGTGATGGACAGGGAGGCCTGGCATGCTGCAGTCCTTGGGGTTGCAAAAAGTCAGACACAACTGAGTGACTGAACTGAACTGAACTGATGCTGCAAGAATCTCATGCCACAGCTAAAGATTCTGCATGCCACAATGAAGATCAAAGATCCTGTGTGATACAACTAAGATCTGGCACAGCCAAATAAATAAATGAATTTTTTTAAGTTAAAAAAAAGTCTATACCTTAATTTAAAGTACTTTATTGCTAAAAATAAAACAGTAGGATGAACCCTTTAAAAAGACAAACATAGCTTTTTAAAAGCAACAAAGAGCTAACATCATAGCAAGGAATTACCTGACCAAGCCTCAGGAGCCAATAGGACTCAGAGAGTCCAGCAAAAGGCAACCTTATGTGTGAGTGGATGAGTGGAGTACAAACTGTGTGGCTGAAATGCACTTTTAGGGGTCTTGTGAGGTTAAGGGGATAAAAGTTTGAGTTTAGGAATCACTAAGAATGGAGACCCAAATAAATCACACACACATCTTTAGCTGGGACCTTAATGGATTACAGTCTTGGAGTAAGGGTAAATCTGAGGTGTATCACATACACTTGAAAATTACCATCAAGTAGTCTGGGTGGCCCAGGGAATCTTGAGGCTAGGACTTGGAGTAAGGTGGTTTCAGACTGCTAGTGTCCTCATGAATTTGATAGAAAGAAACAAAAATCTTATGTGGAGGATGACAACATCATCTTAGCTCCCAAATTATTTCTATTGTACAAAAAATTTTTCAAATGCAATGTCCAGGATTCTACCAACAATAACCCGGCATACAAGGAGAAAAAGTATGAGAAAGAGAAAGCAGAAACAACAGCAAGAACAGACCACAGGCAATCTGTTTATACCGCTGTGACTTCACTCATCACACTGTGTTGTTATTATTTATCTTTCTTTCTCAGTGGGAATATTTCCTGGTTTCTTCCCCAGCGATTATTCCATTCTTTTCCCTTCCGTACACTCTTGATTTCAGTTCTGATTATACTGTGATACTGGAGAGGTTGACCCTTTCACCAGCTGTAGGAGTAGGGCGCATGAACTATCCACGGAATCTCTCTTCCTATCCGCAGGATTGACTCAGGGGTGAGCACGTGAACTAAGGCAGTCCAGTGGGTGAATCCCAGCCTGTCTGGGAGAAAATGCTGATATACAGACTCTACTCTTGAATAGAGAAGCATGTCCCTCTAAGAGCTGCTAGCTGCAACATTGAGAGTAGCTAACTCCAGGTAGAAATCAGTGCTGTGGAAGATCAAACTAGAAAGAAATCAGATCTTGAGTAACATTGTGAAGCTACTAGACCAAGGTTCACCTGTAGCTAGACCTGCTTCTAGAGCAGCACTGACCATTAGAAATATAATGTAAGTCACCTGTGAAAATTTTCTAGTGGCCACATCTAAAAAGTAAGAAGATTTCCCTGGTGCTCCAGTGGTTAACACTCTATGCTCTCAAAGCAGGGGGCCCCAGTTTGAGGCCTGGTTAGGGAATTAAAATCCTACAAGCCACATGGCACTGCCAAAAAAAAGAAAAAGGTGAAATTCATTTTAGTAATATAGTTTATTTAACTTAATATATCCAAATACTATCATTTAACGTATGTAATAAAGTAAATAATTACTAATAACTAGCTTACATTCTGTTATTCATGCTAAGTCCATGAAATCTAGTGTGTATTACACTAAACAACACATCTCAAATCAGACTAGGTATATTTCAAGTGCTGAATAGTCTTGTAGCTGGGGACCATCAAAGAGCTCTAAAATTTTCCTTTATTGAATCAATATATATCCTTAGAGCAAGGTTTAACTGCTTTGTGCATGCACGCTTGCTAAAGTCGCTTCAGTCGTGTTCAACTCTTTGTGACCCTATGGACTGTAGCCTGCCACGCTCCTCTGTCCATGGGACTCTCCAAGCAAGAATACTGGAGTGGGTAGTCATGCCCTCCTCCAAGGGATCTTCCCAACCCACAGATTGAACCCATCTCTTTTATGTCTCCTGCATTGGCAGGCAGGTTCTTTACCACTAGCACCACCCGGGAAGCCCTTAACTGCTTTGTTGATGTATAATTTATATACCATTAAATTCACCCACTCTAAATGTACGGTTCTAGGCTTTTTAATAGAACAAAAGTTGTGCAACCACCACCAGCCTCCAGTTTTAGAACATCGCCATCAACCGCAGAATTTCCCTTGTGCCCCTTTGGTGTCACTCTCTGCTCCCATCCACAGCCCCAGGCTGCTCTACTTTCTTTCTGTACATTTGCCTTTTCTGGAATTTCACATAAAGGGAATCAAGTAATATGTAGGGTTTTGCCTCTGGCTTCTTTAACTTAATGTAGTTCGTGTTTTTGAGGTTCCTCCATGTTTTAGCATAATGCAGTACATTTCTTTCTATTGCTCAATAATATTCTAATGTATGGACATCCATTGTGTTTATCCATTCACCAGTTGATGGACATCAGGAATGTTTCCACCTGCGGGTGATTATGACTAAAGCAGCTAGGAACATTCTTGTCCAAGCCTTTTTATGGATGTGTTTCTGTTTCTCTTGATAGAGTCTTAGGAGTGGAATTCCTGGGTCATATGCTAAGTTTATATTTAACCTGTTAAGAAACTGCCAGACTTCTTTCTTTCTGGCCTCACCTGGTAGCTTGCCCCAGGGTCTTATTTCCCGGACCAGGGATTGAACCAGGGCCCTCAGCACTGAGAGCATGGAGTCCTAACTACTCCACCACCAGGGAATTCCCAAAACTCACTCTTTCAAAGCACATAATTCAATGTCTTACAACTATCACCACTAATTCCAGAACATTTCCACCACTCTAAAAAGAAAATCTACACCCGTTAAGTGGTCATTCCTCATGCCTTACTTCCTTTCCCAACTCCTTGGAAGTCTACTTTCTGTCTTTATGGATTTGCCTATTCTGGACATTTTATATAAATGGAATTATGTAACACGTGGCATTTTGCATCTGGCTTCTTCCATTGAATGTAACATTTTCAAGTTTTATCCATGTTTAGCATGTATTAGTACTTTATTCCTTTTGTTTGTTGTTGTTAGTGGCTCAATTTTGTCTGACTCTTTGCAATCCCATGGACTGTAGGCCACCACGCTCTTCTGTCCATGGGATTTCCCAGGCAAGAATACCAGAGTAGCTAGCCATTTCCTCCTCAAGGGGATCTTCCTGACACAAAAATCAAACCCACGTCTCCTGCAATTCTCCTGCATCGTAGGGGGATTCTTTACCAGGAGCTCCTGGGGAAGCCAAGCCACCTCATTCCTTATTAAGGCTAAATAACACCCCATGTATAGATGTTGTTGTTCAGTCACTAAGTCGTGTCTGACTTTGTGATCCCATGGACTACAGCACTCCAGGCATCCCTGTCCTTCACTGTCTCCAGGAGTTTGCTCAGATTCATGTCCATTGAGTTGGTATACCATATTTCATTTATTCATATCCATTAGTTGATGGACGTTTGGGTAATTTCTACTTTTTGGCTACTATGAATAATGCTGCTATGAATATTTATATACAAGTGTTTGTATGGACATATGCTTTTAGTTCTCTCAAGTATATGCCCAGGAGTGAAACTGCTGGGTTATAGGCTTCCCTGGTGGCTCAGATGGTAAAGAATCTGACTTCAATGTAGGAGACCAGAATGGGTAGGGAAGATCCCCTGGAGAAGGGAATGGCTACCCACTCCAGTATTTTTGCTTGGAGAATTCCATGGACAGAGAAGCTACAGTTCATAGAGTCACAAAGAGTGGGACACAACTGAGCAACTAACACTTTCACTCTTTTCATGCTAAGCCCATGTTTAACTTTTTGAGGAACTGCCAAAATGTTGTACTGTTTCACATTCCCATCAACAATGTATTGGAAAAAAAACACAAAACAATGTATTGGGGCTCCAATTTCTCCATATCTTTACCAACACTTGTTAACATCTGTCTTCTTTCCTATTTACAGGCAACTGGTACTTCTTTTTTCATTGTGATAAAATAATTACATAGCTTAAAATTTAGCATTTTAGCAATTTCAAGTGTATAGTTCAGTAGCATAAAGGACATTCACATTCACATTGTTCTGCAACATTTATCAACACCATTCCTCTCCAGAAATTTTTCATCATCCCAGTCTGGAACTCCATATCTGTTAACTCCCATTTCCCTTCTCCCCCCAGTCTCTGGAAGCCACCATTATACTTTTTGTCCCTATGAATTTGGCTACTTTAGATATTTCATATGACTGGAATCATGAAATATTTATTCTTTCGTGACTTGTTTGTTTCACTTAGCGTAATGTCCTCAAGTTTCATCCACATTGTTGTCTGTGTCAGAATTCCCTTCCTTTTTAAGGAGGAATGATAGCCCATTGTATCGCTATATCACTTTTGTTTATCTATTCATAAATCTGGATGGACATTTGGGTTGCTTCCATATTCTGGCTGTTGAGAATAACTGCTGCTATGAATGTGGTGCTTTCAATTTAGGGTATATACCCAGAAATGGAATTGCTGGATCATATGGCATTTCTGTTTAACTTTTTGAGGCTTAGAGCCACTTCTATAGGACAAGGGCCACTAGTTAAGGACCCTTGGCCCTTGAACTACCTTACGTTTGATTGGTCTGTTTACCTTTTAGAGGGTTTTCCCTTTGTGTGGAAACCATGACTCAACCATGTTTTGAAGTGATTTTATTTACAATGTACTTTCATTGTTCAGAAAAGAAAATAAGAAAGTCCCCTTTAAGGATTCATAAGGATTAACGAAGGGAAGCACCTGATCAGCAGCAACAGCTCAGGGCGGGGGTTACTCACCAATGCGTTCGGCTCACTTTGCTCTTCTCTTCAGCAAGCTTTTTCTCCTGATCGAAGGCTGCATAGGATGGGGCAGGCTCAGAGCTCTCATCCAAGCTCTGGCTGAACCAGAAAAGTGGGCTCTGATTAAAAGCTGTAAAAAAAGTAAAAAAAAAAAAAGCGCGTGCCTTTTACCTTGGGTACTCCCAATCAATGCCTTCCTCTTTCTGCAAGTATGGGAAGGGGTTTGGGGGAGTGTTTAATATTGTACTTTTGTCAGTATATTGTGGTGGTAAGGAGAGGGAGGATGAGAAGTTAAAAAATTATATGTGGTAGTACTAGTGATACAAATAATAATAGCTACCATTAATATAACAACCACTGCAGAATGTCTTTGAGGAGCAATGTTGCCCCCCATGAGGACCACTGAGTTACCGAGACCAGCTGTCCTGGTTGGCCTGAGATAAGGGTGGCTTCCTAGGACAGCAGATTTTCGGTGCTAAAACAGAGAGTCTCAGGCTAACTGGGGTGGTGATTCACCCAAAGGCTAGTCCCCCACTTCCTAGTTGTGCAACCCTGGGCTGGTTCCTTTACTTCTCTAGCCTGTTTCCCTAGAGATAAGATCCTCAGAGACAATTATATCTAACTCACACATTTGTTTTGAGGATAAAATAAAATCTATGCATAAAGCATTAAGCCCAGTATATGGCACAGTAATAGCTACAAATACATGTTAGGAATTATTACCTAAATTATTATTTTTTTTTTTTTGCTGCTGAAAGACCCAATAGCTTTATTTTTAATTGGAGCATAATTGCTTTTCAACATTGTGTTTGTTTCTGCTATACAACAATGTGAATCCACTATTTGTACACATACATCCCCTCCCTCTGAAGCCTCCCTTCCACTCCTAAATTCTTCTCTAATTTAATCTTGTAAGGTTTGTTTGTTGTTTTGGGGAGCAATTTTTTTGTTTAAATGTACAGTCCATTTACATTCAAAAATTTATATAATAAAAGCCAAAGATACAGCGAGACTGAAAGAGCCCCTTCAAATCAAGGCCAATAGATTTCTAAAAGTGTGCTTTCCTGGGGCCTGGATTAAGAGGGTGGGGTCATGGTTTACTTGGGGCTGGCAAGCTGAGCCCTGGGTGCAGATGGCTCCTCCTTCCCTGTTTCGAGTAGCTCCTAAATTAGATGATTTTATTACGCTCATTTTACACAATTGGAAACAGAGTAAAAAGCACAAAGTCTCCCAGCGCCCTTGTCAGCTTTTCTGGCACTAGCTGCTAGCCATCCTAATTTTGCTAGAGGAACATGAGGAAGAGTTAGAAATCACAAGCTTAGATATCATAGCCCAGCTGCTTGCCCAGCATCCCAGAATCAAGGGAGCCTTTAGGAGTTGGGTCTAACCCCTGGCTTTACAAATGGAACCGTGAGGCCCAGAGCTGGAACTGCTGTCCCCAGCATCCAGCTGCTGGAGAAGAACCCAAGTCACCCCACTCCCAACGAGGTGTCCCCTCTAACATTGGTCAGGACCAGACAGACTGCGGTCCCTGGACAGCTCACTAGACCTAGGGACACAGGCCTGCAATGGGCAAGAATGGATTTAGACAACGTCCTCAAGTCTGCATTTCCAAATGGGCTTGTTTTCCCACGTGAAGTTGTGTGGTTTTTCTGTGGAGACAGCACTGACTCTGAGGCAGTCCGCTGTCTGCCTGCAGGAGTCTGAAACAGGAAAGAGAAGGCTTCAGCGCACCTGCGTGTCGAGGTCCACAGGTGAGTCCAGATGCTGAACTCACCAGTCTCTTCCCTCACCTCCAGATACTAGAAGCAAAGCTGCTCCGGCAGGAAAATCCAGAGTGGCCTTCTAGAAGTGAATTTCCCTCTATAGGACAAATTCTGTAAGATGGTGAAATGCTTGGCCTGGCCTGCAGGACAGGGATGGGAACCCAGCCTGGCTGCGGCTCATCGGAAGCTCATCTGGGCTGTGCACGATCAGATCAGAATGCTTCCTTGAGCAGGAAGGCCTCCATTTCACCATCATCCCAAACTGGCATCTGGCCTTTATATTTACTTCTTTGGGGTTTACTCCCTCTGGGCTCTGGCACCTATAGGCAGATTGCTCCTTTTATTTCTTGTTTTTATTTTTTGTATACATGTATGGCTGGATGGCATCACTGACTCTATGGATGTGAGTCTGAGTGAACTCCAGGAGTTGGTGATGGACAGGAAGGCCTGGCGTGCTGCGATTCATGGGGTTGCAAAGAGTAGGACACGACTGAGCGACTGAACTGAACTGAACTGAACTGATGCATTTATTTATTTTGGTTGCGTGGCGTGATTCCACCACCAGGGCCCCAGCCGTGAAAGCGCCAAGTCCTAACCTCTGAACTACCAGGGAATTTACCAGATTGCTCTTTTTAAAATGCAAATCAGGTTTCATGTTCCTCCTGTGCTCACTACCCACCCAGTGTTGACCTGTGCAGCTCAACCTGCACCCCATCCTTCACATACCCCCTTTTGTTTCTGCTCTAGACACTGGTCCAGCCATATTTGAGCTTTTCCAAGTTGCTTAGAGGTGCTACTCTCTTCTCTTCTCTCTTCCCTGTTAACCTTTCCCCATCCCTGTTACTTAGTGTTATGCTGGATGCTGTCACAAATCTCAAACTTTTCAGCACTTAACACAAAAATTGGTTTTCAAATTCTCATGAAAACTAAACATCTGGTGTTTCTAGATGTTGGGTGATCGGGCTGGGGGCAGGGTTGCCATTTTCCATGTGTGGCTTCCAAGATTGCCCTGGGCATTGACACCGCTGTGAGCACAGTGGGAAAGAGCATTGGATGAGCACATGAAGAGGTTTCTATGGATCAGCACACGTCATTTCTGCTCAGGTTTCACTGGCTAGAACTCAGCCACGTGGCCACAGTTAGCCGCAAGTGAGTCTGGAAAACATATTCTAGCTGTGTTCCCAGGGAAGAAAGAATGGGTTTTCGTGAACATGTTGCAACACCATCCTTGAGGCATCCGTCTGGGTCACTTTTGTAGAAAGTAATTCCTAACTCATTGAGTGGGTTGAGTGGCTTCTTGATTGAACCATCACACTTGGTACTCAATCCTTTTATGACCCATGTTTAGGGTAGGGTATGAAATTTGTTTATTTATACATTTTCTGCATTAGACCGTGCATTAGTTTCCTATTGTTTCTTAACAAATTACCATAAATTTAGAAGCTTAAAACAACCCACACTTATTGTCTTACTGTCTAGAGGTCAGGAGCCTGAAGTGGGTCTTACTGGGTTAAAGTCAAGGTGTCATCAGGGCTGTGTTCCTCTCTGGAGGTTGTAAGGGAGGAACTGTCTCCTCTCCTTTTCCAGCTTCTAGGGGCTGCCTACATTCCTTGGCCTATGGCCCCTTCCATCTTCAAAGGAATCACAGCATTCTACCTCTAATTCTACCATTACATCTTCTCTGATCCACCTGCTTCCCTCTTCTTTAAAAAAAAATGGTTTTTTTCATTTATGGTAGCTGGGCATGGACATTCTCTAGTTGCAGTGAGCAGCAGCTACTCTCTAGCTGAAGTGCTCAGGCTTCACACTACAGTTGCTTCTCTTGTTATGGAGCACAAGCTCTAGGGCACTTGGGTTCAGCAGTTTTGGCTCATGGGCTTAGCAGCCCCATGGCATGTAGAATCTTTCGGGACCAGGGATCAAACCCATGTCCCCTGCATTGGCAGGCAGATTCTTGGTCTAACCACCGGACCACCAGGGAAGTCCTGTCTCCCTCTTGTGATTACATTGGGCCCATCTGGACAATCCAGGATAAACTGCCCAACTCAAGAGTCCCTTAATCCCATGTGCAGAGTCCCTTTAGCCTCATAACATATTCACAGGCTCCAGAGCTCAGTCCATGGACATTTTTGTAGCGCCATTATTTTTCCCACTACAGACTGTTAGGCTCTGTAAGGACACTACGTAGGTCCTCTTCGATGTGCCGGGTGATGGAATGAAGGGAAGTCACAGCCTCTCAAGCTGAGCTCCACGCTGCGATGACCCTGCCAGGATCTCCCTCAATCCACTCCCTGCTGGTCTGTCACACAACCAGCAGCCCAACCATCATCTTTCCTACTTCCCCATATGTGATTTACAGAGAATGTACCGGGCATGTCTTTCATGTCCCAAGGCAAAATTTTGAACATTAATTTTTTATTGTGGTATAATATAATTGTGTGTGCGTACATGCTCAGTTGCTCAGTTGTGTCCAACTCTTTGTAACCCTAAGGACTGTATCCAGCCGGGCTCCTCTGTCCATGGGATTTTCCAGGCAAGAATACTGGAATGGGTTACCATTTCCTTCTCCAGGGGATTTTCCCAACCCAGGTATCAAACCCTGGCCTCCTGTGTCTCCTGCATTGTAGGTGGATTCTTTACTGCTGAACCATCAGCGAAGCCCTATACTGTAATTCTTTCATTCATTTAAAAACTCCACTGGGTTTCTTTTTTTTTTTTCCCCCACTGGGTTTCTTTTTTTCCCCACACCATGGCATGTGGGAATCTTTGTTCCCCTACCAGGATTGAACCCGTGGCCCCTGCAGTGGAAACGCAAAGTCTTAATAACTGGACCACCAGGGAAGTCCCTGTCCACTGAATTTTGACAAATATATATATACCCATGCAACCACCACCATAATTAATATATGGTATGTGTGTTTACAGTTTGTTTTGCTGTTTTGGTATACAGTTCTAAGTTTTAAGATCTGTGCAGATGTGTGTAACCATTACTGCAATCAGGACATTGAGCAGTTCCACCGGCCCCCCAAATTTCCCTGTGTTCGCTTTTGTAGTTACAGCCTTCCCTCTACCAACTTAACCTTTGGCAATCACTGATCCGCTATCTGATCCTATGGTTTTGCCCAAGGCAATTTCTAATCATGATTACCTAGGTAGACATTTTATTAAAAATAATTGCAACCTATGCCCACCTATGCCCTTAGCACAAAAAAGGGAGGATGGAAAAGATGACTGAAGATCTTCATCAGGACTATCGGGGTCCCCTGGCTGCTGCTGGACTAGTTTTTGCTTGCTTGCCAAAGGAAGACAATGACCCAGTTTACCTCAGTCAGGAAATCACACAGCAGGAGTGAGGGAATCAGCTGATTTGGCATTTTCAATGGACTTCAAAGTTGAAAAAGATCTGTGGCCTGCACTGGAAGGATGGTGAAGATGCGATGACTTCACATCTGCTAGTAGGTTTCGGTTACAATTACAGAGAACTAGATCAAATACCAGATACAACATAGAATTGAGGTGATATGCACATAACATAAAATTAGCTATTTCGAAGTATACAACTCAGTGACATTGAATATACCCACAGAGTTGTGCAACCACTACTATCAAGTTCCAAAATCTTTTCAACACTCCAAAAGGAAACCTCGCTCCCTTGAGCAGTCTTCCCCCACCCCCACCATTCTCACTCCCCAGGCCTAAGCAACCACCAACCTGCTTTCTGCCTCTGTGGGCTTACCTCTTCTGGATATTTCCTGTAAGTGGAATCCCAATACACGACCTTGTGTTTCTGGCTTCTCTCACTTCGTGTAATGTTTTTGAGCATAATGTAGCACACCATCACTTCCTTTCTTCTTATGGCTGAGTAATATTCTATTGTGTGGCTACACTGTTTTTCTAGTCATCCATTAATGGACCACAGCACAGAACTTGCCTTTTTTCAGGCTTAAACATCTCTAAGACTATTTCTGCTTCTCAGAGCTTCATTCCAATATCACCCCCAGGGTCATGCGATGAGTTTTCCCATACATATTCTTATGTAATATAACAATTTTGTAAAGAAGGGATCACCCTCCGTTTTACAGATTCAGAATCTGAGGGACAGAAGGATGAAGTGGCTGGATGCAGGTGGGATTCCAAGCCTATAGTCTCTCTTTTCATCCCTGCTGGCGTCTCTGAGTGCAGACGACTGAAAACAAAGTCCATGTGGAAAGCAAACTCCTTGTGAAGAATTTCAATGCAGTCTAAACAAATGGAGAAAATCCTTGAATTCTGTGTCCTTCCACGGGTGATGCTGAATACCCTCCATGTCTCTTTCCAGGCAGACGGCCAGCGTGCCAGGCACACAGCTCTCATCGTTTCCCTTTCTGATACCCTCTCATTACTTTTAATTGCATCTGAGTCTCTCTAGCATTTTGTATTTTGATTCCTAATCCAGGGCACTTCTCTGCCTCCCACTGGTCCAGCACTGCACTTTCCTCTCTCAGAGCTCTCCAGAGAAGTGCCCCCAGGAAAATGGAGTTGGTCTCCAGTAATGAATTCCTCTCTATAATGAATAGTATAATATCCGAGTCCCCGCATATTTACATAGCAATCTCCACACAAAAGCAACATTACAAAGGGAAGATTTTTAAAAGAATGCCATCTCAGCTCTATTTCCTATAGTACTAAGAGCACTGTGGGAATTACCCTGACAAGAAGACAAAAAACGACTTCCAGGGATGCTGGGTTAGAGACAATAGCTACACCAACCCCATTAATGTTTAAAGTCAATGGAGCATAAAACTGCTTTTCTCTACTTACAGGCAGGCATCATCTTACAGAGAGGAGAGGAAAAAAATTACCATTTAACTCTGCTGAAATCCATAAGACCTCCCCTAATTTTCATTCCCCTTGAAATTCTCTCTAGTAAGTGTCATCAGAATGAAAATGAGACTCCTCTCTCTCTGAGGTCAACGGCTTTCAGTTCACATCCATAAAGTATGTGAAGAGCCCTCCACAGAGATGCAGGAGGAAGTCTGCACGTTGGGAAAGGATCTGTCGCCAAAACCTGCAGAACTAGTTGTGGGGTCACCCCTTGGGATCTGGGAGGCTTTGGACTGACTTCAAGCAATCCCAGGTCCATAAGCAGAAGGCAGAATTCAGGGACCAGTCAAGTTCAAGGAAGTAATGCCTTGGGGGTACATTTTACTTAGTGGGCTGCAAGGGGGGAAATTTAACATGAATGTATTAGCTGTTACCCTGAGGGAATGGCTGGAGTTAAGCCAGACCTCTGTTAGTAAACCACTGGACCTAATCCCACATTACTTTGGTAATGCCTGACAAAGCCTGTTCTCATTATCTCATTTGATCCTGAAAGCAATCCTCAGGGGGAGGCAGGGCCAGGATTATTTTTTTCCATTTTACAAGTGTTTTCACTTGTAAACTGATTTGCCAGAAGCCACACACCCAGACGTGGCAGGAATGAGACTTGAATCTGCTTAGGTCTTTGTACAACCTGTTCAGATCTTTTTTTTCAATTGATCATAATATTCCCAGTCACACCCAGACCTTACAGCCTTCGGCTTACCCAGCAGCTGGGAGCTCATCAGGAAAGAGCTTGTGTCTATAGTACCCAAACACCTCTGGGCCAGTGAAGAAATACAGCCCTGCCTGTATTCCGCTGTGCCTGCAGCCTCGGGGTGGGAGGGTGTGGCATCATATTATCTCCCTGCACTATTGACCAAAATTAATCCAGATGGATTTGAAGAAAGTCAAGACACTAGGAAAGTCTCAGGAAAATATAACTGAATATTTAATAACTTTCTGGAGGCCAGACTCTAAATTTAGCTTTGTATTAAAAGTTTCATAGGAAGGGACTTTATATGGATATGACTATTTTAAAAGTTTAAGTTTTAGTGAAAAATAAAAAACTACACAGGGCCAACAAAAATGGAAGAAAGAGTCACAGCAAAATATGAAAGAGAAGAGTTAGTTTCTGGTATGTAGAGGAGTTATGCAAATACAAAAAAAAAACTCAATAGGAAAATATTATGAGACAACTATTCCCCCCAATAAGAAGTACATTGGTTAATAAACGTTTAGAAAACTCCTCTACCTAAGTAAGATCAAATAAATAAATACGGAAATGAGTTATCCATATCACTTACAAAACCAGAAAAAAAAAGTAACTGTAATACTCAAGTACTCGTGAAGGCACAGTGAATACCATATGCTTACACATGAATGACGGAGAATAAATTTACCCAACTGTTGGAAGGAAAGCAATTTGGTACATTTATCAGAAACTTAAAATATTCATATCCTTTGACCTGAATTTCCATTCCTGGCAATATGTTCTTACGAAAGAATCAACACGGAAAAAATTTCTGCGCACAAAAATGTTAATCATATACTTATTTACAACGGTGAAAGAAGGTAAACAGCAAACGTTAAAAGAGCTGTTTAATAATTCATGGCACAGTCATTTCATGGGTACTTACGTAATCATTAAATGTTCTCAAAGCGCAAGCAATAACGCGAGCACCATTTATGGTATAATGCTAGAGGGAAAGTGAATTACGTTGTATACGAATGGCTGTTTGCATAACACTTTTCATAGAATAAGGCTGGAAAAGAAAAATTCTAATTTGTAAACCATGTTTGAGTTCTATAATTAGAGTTTTTTTTTTCCATTGCCCTATATTTCTATTTAAATCTTTTTTTTTTTTTTTTTTTAATGAACAAAGTCAGCTCTTCTTTAGCCGTACGGTGGCGCGTCCTTCTCTCGCGCTGGGCCTGAGGGCCGGAAGCCTGGGCGGAGGGGGTAAGCTCACAGACCCCACCTCAGGTCGATCAGGCCCGCCAATGCGACGTCGCCCCCCCCAGCCCCAATTTCCCCAGCCCCACCCTTTCCGAGCCGGCCGGTGGCAGGGCCCGCCCCTCCCCCACCACTCCGGGTGCGCGGGGGTAGAGCAGGGCCGGCCCTAGCCGTGCTGACACGTGGGAGGGAGGAAACGTCCGAGGAGGAGGGCTTGGGTATGTGGGTGGGTGTGTCCGTGAGTGGGAGAATCCAATACAGGCCTCCTCAAGAGCCTTCATTTTCTTGTGCTGCTGATCGGGCCGGGGAAGTACGAAGTTCTCCCCACTCCCGGAATCCACGCCTAGGCAGACACCGAGCGCAGACACAAGAAGGCTCCGGCTGCGTCCCTGCCCTTCCCGCGACTGCCCGCGCCGCGCCGCCTCCTCGCGTGTCCCCCCCTCCCCGGCGCGGTGGTAGGGCCCGGCGGCGACGTCACCCATTGTTTACAAATCAACCCGAGCCAGTAGGATTCCGGCTCCCGCGGCTGCAGGCGCGCGGCGCGAGTGCCTGGCGGGCTCCGGTTACCGCCTCGGCTTTGGCCTCGGCACCGCGCCCGGCTTCGCCGCGGCCCACGGAGCCCCCCGGGACAGCCGAGCCGCCAGCGACTCCCGCACAGCTCCGGGTGCCGGCGCTGGGGGCCATGCCGTGCCGGAGGGAGGAGGAAGAGGAAGCCGGCGAGGAAGAGGAGGAGGAGGAGGACAGCTTCCTACTGCTGGAACAGTCGGTGACTGTGGGCGGCTCGGTTGAGGTGGACCGGCTGGTGGCCCAGATCGGCGAGACGCTGCAGCTGGACGCGGCGCAGGACCGCCCTGCCTCCGCGTGTGCGCCCTCGGGGCCGCCACTGCAGCCCCCGCGGCCCCCGGCGGCGGTGAGAGCGGACAAGGCCCGGGCGCCAGCGCAGCCGCTGCTTCTACCGGCCGTGTCGGTCGAGGCTGGGGGCCCGGCGCCCCCGGGGGCCTTGCGCTGCGCCCTCGGGGACCGCGGCCGCGTGCGGGGCCGGGCTGCGCCCTACTTTGTGGCTGAGCTCGCCGCTGGAGCCAGCACATTACCCGGGCCGTGCCGGCGAGGATGGCTGCGGGGCGCTGTCACCTCCCGCCGCTTGCAACAGCGACGATGGCCCCCAGCTGGGGCGCGCGCCAACGACGACGACCCGCACCGGCTTCTGCAGCAGTTGGTGCTCTCGGGGAACCTCATCAAGGAGGCCGTGCGGAGGCTCCAGCGAGCAGTCGCCGCGGTGGCAGCCACAGGCCCCGCGGGTCCCCCCGGACCGGGGGCTAGCCGCAGCCGACCGGATCCTGTCTCCCTTCAACCCTCCGGCGCTTTGCACTGACCCAGGGCCCCTGGAGGGAGGAAAAGAAGCTGCTACGCGGACCCTACGGCGTCCTACTTACCCCAACCTTGAGCTGAAGCCGCCGTTGCCGTTCTTGGAGCGACCGCCTAGACTGCAAGGAGGCGCGTGGAGAGAGACCTCAAGCCGAGAAGTTAGTGGCCCCGGCGAGACTGTCGGAGAAAACTTGAGCGTGGAGAAATACGCGGGCCTGGGCGCATTCGTGTCGCGTGAGAATTAACCCCGGCCCCAGGGACCTGGGACAAAACTGGGAGAACTATGGCAGCTATTTGCATCAACTTGTACCTGACTTAACCCTTGGGGATGTCGTGTGCTAGGATTGTTTTAAGATTCGGCTTCAAGGGGCGAGAATCGTGAGGGCTTTATAACAATACTTGAAAACTGATGACTCGAATACATTTTCTTTATTTTCCGGTGGAGGAGCTTAGTGAAAATGGTGCTACAATCGCTGTGCAAAGAAATTCCAGGGAGAAGAAGAATGTAAAAGCTTGGTGGTGGGTGGGTTGGGATGCCAGCCCCCTTACTCTCCCACCTTATCTGATGACTGATCGAGGTGGGAGATGGGAACTCCAGTTGTCTGGGGCAGGGAGGTGGAGAATTTTGAAGGTGGGTCGACTTGGATGTGGACTTTTAAATGCCTTGACCTTGCCACCTGTGATTCAAGGTCATAGTGTGCTGTAGGTGGAAGGCTGTGGGGTTCCTGGGAAAGCTAACTCACCCCTGTGTCTTGTCTTTTCTCTTGTTCCAAGAAGAGTCCTGTTTATGCTTTGCTACCTCTTGGAGCGGACATATAGATGTAAGGAGAATTACTTGTTTTTTCCGTGCTTTCTTTCTATCCAGAACTCCTCCGGTGAGGCCACTCTTGGCCATACCCTGAGCTTTCTCAGAAACGGTCATAAACAATCCCTTGAGTCTCTCCTGTCCTCCTGCCTGGCCTTTCTTATTCCACCCTTTCTGATGTCTGCACTGCATGGATGAGACCCTGGCTGTTTGTCTGCTCTATTTTGGCCCTCAGTGGAGCCATGAGCCTGAGTCTCTGAGGGTCCTCACCTCTCTGTTTCCTCTAGGCACCAGCTCTTTGTGAGTGACAGAAACCGTGTTTTAAATGTGACTCTCCGAGAGGAGAAACTGCTGGTTTTACCCATGTGAAACTTAGGAAACTTGAGGGCGCTTTAAATAAGGTGCCACCTCCAAACTTTAAGGGAGCTAAACTAACTTTTTTAAAAAAGATTCAATGGCTTGCTCATCCTTCAGATGTAGCTGTTGAGGTACACTTCGCACCGGAGTGTCTGAAATTGTGGTGGTCCTGATTTCTAGGATTTCTTAATTAAAATGTCTGCTGAATAAATTGGGTTTTTGTTTTGGAGCCTGGTTTGGCTTTTTGGTGGAAGGCGGGGGAAAGAAAAGCACATAGGTGACACCTTTCATAATGAAGTTATAATGGAGAGGGCCCTTGAGGGGGTCGAGGTGGAGACTGGTGGAGCTGCGGTCCAAGAGTGTTTCTGGGTCGATATTCCACAAGGTAGAAAAATTCAGTCCAGGTTTTAGAAAACATGCTAGGTGGGCTTTCAGCTCCCTTTGTGGAATCAAAACATATTCCAGAAACTTTCTAGGCTGGAGGGAGGACAGAGGCCAAGTGATTTGCTATACCTGGAAGAGGGTGGAGGAAGGTGAGTTTGCTGAATTTTTTGTATTTAAAGAATGGGGAGGGTATAGACAGAGCCTCACTATTTTGATCTTGGACACTTGACCCAGTCTTGAGCTGTGGCCTAGAGAAAGGATAATAGGGTTTTATAGCAATGTCCCTGGTAGTTGGTGTGGTTTGAGCAGGCAGAGTTCAGTTCATGAAAGTGGCCCTCCTGGGTCCCCTGCTCTCCATCCCATCTTCCCCTGGCATGGGCCCCCTTCCCCCAAGGAAGCCTTACTTGGTACAGCCCAGCTCTGCTAACTGGCCCCAGGGGCACCTGTCCTGCACAGCACCTTCCCACATGGGCTGCAGGGGAAGGCTAGTGCTCAGTGACTCAGTTTGACTCAGTCCTGCTGCTCACCATGTGTGTCATACCAGGCAAGTGACAGCTCTGCATTTTGCTCTCATTTATAAAACAATACTGCTAAGTGTAATGAGGATCTGAGATGTCCGGACACTTTAGGGCTGAAAAAATAACTGTGGATTCTTACCATCACCACTGCGCCCTCTTTCAGCAGGCCCCTATTTGTCTCGTCAGTGTGCTCCACATGTCCTAACACTTCAGACACCCCTTGATCTCCACCGTGATCACAGTCATTGCCACCTCTTTTGCGTCCGTATTCTATAAGTCCCTTTTCCTGAACGCCTTCCAGAAGGCCACCTCCACACACCTTCCAAATGATCTGTCTCTGCTGTTATCATTACGGGGTTGGCACTTGACACGCGTGCCAGGTACTGTTCATTCCATCATGGCTTTATCATTCGTTATGATGTAGGCACTATTTTCCCCATTTAATAAATGAAGACTCTGAGGTCCAGGAGATTTAAGTGATTCGCTGCTGAAGTCACCACCTTTTAATAAGGAGCTGGGGTTTGAACTTAGGCCCTCTGGCTCTAGGTTCTCCTGCTGTTCTTAATCAGAGCATCCAGGCATGCTGTGTATTACCTCCACAAGGTGTTTTTGACAGCATTTTCTCCCATGTTGGATTTATTAAATTCTTAAGAGCCTTGAGAATTTAAGCCTTAAAAACCTTGACCCAATAAATACCTCAACCCTGTAGCGTCACCATTCTCACAAAGTTTTCTTGCAGGCCAGCCGCATACATGCAAGGCGCTGGGGATCTGGGATGAGACAAGGTTTCAGACATCCTGGAAGAGCCTGCAAACAGGTTTGGGGCTGAGACCTTCACATAAGTTAATAGGAATTGTGTTAAGAGAGGCACAGATAACCGATGGTAAATGGCTGCTCCTTTTAGAACCTTGTGCCTTCTGTAAGATGAGGGCATATGGCCAAGATGGTGAGGTCTCACCCAATGCAAACGTCTTCTACATCTGCAGCATGGCCTGGAATGAAGTTAGAATGGTGACTGGACCAAAGGACCTGAAGATCTACAGGCCTTGACAAAGCAAGGTAGAGAAGGAAACAGCCCCATTCATGCAGAACTCTGCCAGGGACTTTTAACAAGATGGCCCTTCACTGTTGACGCTGGGGAGAGGTAGGAACTGGGCGTGGCAGAACAGAAACTGAGCTCATGGCTTTTGAGGCAAATCTCTTAACCTCCTTTTTGAGCCTACCCACACTTTTCCTCTTGAACCTCAGCCCCAGCTACTGATCAACCATTTGCAAAGGCTGTAGAGAGCCGAGTCCTGGCCCTGGGCCTGGGAAAGGGTCTCTGTGCAAAGGAGTCAATGGCCGTTTCACGTGCTGCAGCTTGGGCTAGCCCATTCCTAGCACTTGACCCAGGGGTGATTGTGGCTGGCATATTCCCAGTCCCTAGGAATAGGTAGAACTAAGGACATGGACACGGGCAGAGCTGAGACAATTCTATCTGCTCAAGGAGCCGAGGCCTAGGTTTCCCTGGTAACATTCTGCAAGTCTTCAGTCCAGAAGGACAAGGGCAATAGGGAAGTTGTAAGAAGCTGGTTGTGTGGTGGTGGGGGGTTGGGGTTGATCAGGCATCTCATGTGGAAAGTTACAGCAACAGCGGCCTGCTGCCTCATCTACAATTAGGAGTTGGAAGAGCGATCGGGGCTGAAGATAAAGACTAGGTGCTTAGTGCTAGGATGGGTGGATGGAGCCTGGGAGACACTGATGGTTCGGAAGGAAGAACACCAACCAGTATACATAGCACTTACCAAGTGCCAGACTCTGTTCTAAGCACTTTACAAAGACGAAGAGTAGAACCCAGAGGCCAAGGGAGGCTAAAGGGTGAACTGTAAGGGATGGTTGGGTGTGTGTTATCTACATACATGCACAGGTGCACACATACAAGCTCATGCAGAGCTATAGGTACGTGATCTCTATATAACCTCCGTGGTCAGGTCCAGGGTATATGGAATCAGATCTTGCTCAGTGACCTTCACTATCTTTCTTTAATCCTGAAGTTATTCCACTTCTCTTTATCAGCACCATTAAGCAGTGTGTTTTGAACATCTACACTGTGAATCCTTGCCCTGCTTAACCCTGCTGAAGAGAAGTCCTATTTATGGTGAATTTGGAGAAAGGTGGTGGTGTCTCTGGTGTCCAGGGAAGATTTTCAGGAAAACCTAGGAAACCGAATCTAATTCAGACAGTAAAACAGAAATGGGCAAAAGGTAGGGCAAAGGTAACAAGGTGATAACCAGCTTGTGATTCTTTTTTAACCCATCCAAATCAATAAGTCAAACAAACTCCCTGAACAGCCTATCAATGGGGGGTGGTGAATTTTACCTCTTGTGAATCAATTGAGGAGGGGGAGTAGTTAATAAGCTCCTTGATTTCAGATTTAGATTTCATTATGCTGTGGAGTATGGTACAGAGAAGAAAGACTCGTTCACACAAAAACATATCCAGCCATCTCAGGCATGAAGGGTTATACAAAGTTGTTTCAACAGCCAACTGGTCCCCAGTCTCTCTGTGGTAGGACAGTGTGTGACTTAGAGTGCTATCACAGGGGACATCCACCTCTAAGGTCCCCCTAGGCACCCATCCCTTCCTATCTCCTTTAGGAGCCTCATCCTTTATAGCATCTTCCCTCTAGTTCCTTCCTTTCCATGTCTTCTATCCACATTTGGATGAGTGCAGGTCTCTCCCGCTTGAGCAAACCTTCCCTTGATTCTCATTTCCCTTTTTGGTTGCTGTCTCTCTTACTTCATCCTCTCCAAACTCCAGACACCACAATTCATCGTCTGTGCCCCAAGTACTCTCTCAGCCTCCACAAGTCTGTTGAAACTGCCCATTTGTTTGCTTTGCAAATATTTACTAAATGCCAATACCCAGGTGTTGTTACTAAATGCAACCTATGTTTCAGGCGGTGGCCTAAACATTTTTACTATCATTAACTCAATGAATCCTCCCAACCCGATGAGGCAGGGACTTTATTATTATCAGACTTGGAGGTGAGAGAGGTGAAGTAATCTGCCCACATTCACAAGAAGAAGCTTTAAAAAAAAAAACAAACAAACTAGGATTGTGACCCAGGCAGAGACATCATTTTAACAACTACCTGCTACTGTGCTGAAGGCTGTGCGTTTTCTTTCCGAAATGTGTCCCTTCTTGTCCTTTCCTTTCTCTCTGAGCCCAGACCCTTATCTCTTGTTGCCTGGATGCTATATAGGCATCCAACCGACTGTAAAGGCTCCCTCTCCACCACAGTCCATCCCCTACACTGTGTCGCCTGATAATCTGCCTGAAACTTGTCACTCCTGCTGTCAAAGAATAAAATAATCTCTTTGGAAAAAGAAGACATTCACATATGAGCCCCTGAGATAACCCTATAATGACAGTAAATAAAATGAAGAGTGAGAACAAGATGAACTTGAAGATCACCTCCTGTGAAGACATTGCAGTTTTCTCAGTACAAATTATAGATGGGGGTGGACAGGGCAGGCATGAAGACCTTCAGCTGAGTGCTGAATTTGAATTAGAAGGGTTTCTGATAGGAATGGTTGGGAAGGGAAGGTTGAGAAGGGAAGGGCTATCCACTCCAGTAGTCTTGCCTGGAAAGTCCCATGGACAGAGGAGCCTGGCAGGCTACAGTCCATGGGGTGGCAGAGATTTGGACATGGCTGAGCAACTAACACTTTCACTAATGGGAATGGAGGATTTAAGAGCTGTGTCCTCCAGTTGCTCTGCCCACAAACCCTTGCTTTTGTTAACATTCCCTACTGCCCCTACTGTACAAGTCTCAGTCCTGAGCTGTTTTCAAGTTTCCATTTGAAGAAGACCTCAACCCTCTTCCTATTAAATCTCTTCTAGGCAATGGCAACCCACTCCAGTACTCTCGCCTGGAAAATCCCATGGATGGAGGAGCCTGGTAGGCTGCAGTCCATGGGGTCGCTAAGAGTCAGACATGACTGAGCAACTGCACTTTCATTTTTCCTTTCATGCATTGGAGAAGGAAATGGCAACCCACTCTAGTGTTCTTGCCTGGAGAATCCCAGGGATGGGGGAGCCTGGTGGGCTGCCATCTATGGGCTCGCACAGTGTCGGACACGACTGAAGTGACTTAGCAGCAGCAGCAAAGTATTCCCTTCCTCTACCCTGCCCCGGTTTCAATCCTTGGATTGGGAAGATCCCTGGAGAAGGAAATGGCAACCCACTCCAGTCTTCTTGCTTGGGAAATCCCATGGACAGAGGAGCTTGGCAAGCTGCTGTCTGCAGGGACGCAGAGTCAGACACAACTGAGTGACTAAACCTACCCACCTACCTACCTACCTATACTTCCCTTAGCACTTTATACAACAGGAGTGCATGTTTAAGAAACGTCTTATCCTTGGAGCAAACAGGTTAATGCCTTTGAAGAAACAGATTGAAGAGGTCACTAAGAGGCAAGATTTTTCCACAAAAGACTTAAAGTAGTAATCTTAATGGAGTAGCTTCTAGGAATGATGTTTTGTTTTGCTATTAGAGTGAAATTAGAGATCTAATTTCACCTTCACTCAGTTTTTCAAGGCAGGGGCTATTTTTTTTTTTTTTAACTTTTTTATTTATTTGGCTGCACTGGGTCTTAGTTGCAGCACCACACAGGATCTTTTAATTGCAGCACGTGGGATCTAGTTCCCTGACCAGGGATCGAACCCAGGCTCCTTGCATTGGGAGTTGCGGACCATCAGGGACATCCCAGGGTAGGTGCTCTTCTTACCCCATTTTGCAGATGAGTTAATGGAGATGATTGAGGTTAAGGATCCTGCCTGCAATCACACACTACCAATGCAGAGCTGCCTGCACAGCCCACGTTCTTATCCATTACACCTCCTGGGAAACACTGTTATGGGCAGGTCATTTGTTCTGTCTTCAGTTATGGTTGGAAAACCAGGAGGAAGCGCTGCATGGGAGAGTTTTGCTGCTTTGCCTGCACCAGCGTCCTCGGTGTTGAAATGGAGTGCACCTCTGAGTGGAAACCTCTCTCTGCTTCCATCTCTAAATGAGGCTTTAGCACTAGCCCACTGAAGGCTGAGCTCTCCCGGGGCTGACATTCTGTGATTACTGAGCATTGTGGAAGGGTGTGTTGGGGGGAGCTAATTGAGTGAGTTAGTAATTTGGTTGCCAGGGTAACTCTTTCCTGATTGGAAGGAAGGGATCACAGGGTTTGACACAGACTTTGCTGGATAGGAAAGTGGTGTCTGATGTACTCTCCATGTTTCTGCTTCTGAGCTGGAAAAGGAAAGAGCAAAAAAATGGTAACATTGAATTCAAATATTGTAGCATTTATGCCTAATTTAGAATGAAATCTTGGGGTGGCAGACTTTGGAGTTATTTGTGAAGTATGGCTTTCTTTTCTCCAAATCACTTGTCAATTTCTGTGTTTTTGTTTATTTAGTTTTTTTTTTTTTCATTGAGTTTATAGCTTTGGTCTTTTATCTTACCCAGACCGTTTTCTGTGGACAGCTGTCTTCATAGGATGCTGAAGGTGAGAAAATGGTTACAGCATACCTAGCTTTCCCTAGCTCAGCCTAGGTATCTGGGGCATGGTTTTCCGTGGTTCCAATGGCAGGATCATCCCTTTGGACAGCTGCAGGGGTGTCAGTCACATTATAGTATATGTAAGTAGTTGTGCAGTGAGCAGTATCGGACTGTGTGTGATGGCATCAGGCTACTGGAAAGAGGACTGAACTGGGAACCCAAAGACCTGGTTTGACTTTGTAAATGACTTTCTAGGCCATTCTGCCTTGCCCCCTTCCAACTATTTTTCCACCTATGCCACTCAGTCATGTCTGACTCTTTGTGACCCCATGGACTGTAACCTGTCAGGCTCCTCTGGCCATGGGATTTCCTAGGCAAGAATACTGGAGTGAGTTGCCAATTTCCTTCTCTAGCGGATCTTCCTGACCCAGAGATTGAACCCCAGTCTCTTGTGTCTCCTGTATTGGCAGGCGGATTCTTTACCACTGTGCCACCTGGGAAGCCCTTTTCTACGTATAAAATGGTCTAATTTAAAAAAATTATGTAAACCCTGACTTATCCCAAAAAAGGTCTTGGGGGTGACTAGTAAGACCTTGCAGCATTTTTCAAAATGGACAGTGACAATTATAAGGTTGTAGTGCAGTTAAGGCTTCCCCAGTAGCTCAGCTGGTAAAGAATCCGCCTACAAAGTAAGAGACCCCAGTTCAATTCCTGGGTTGGGAAGATCCCCTGGAGAAGGGATAGGGCTACCCACTCCTGTATCCTTGGGCTTCTCTGGTGGCTCAGACAGTAAAGAATCTATCTGCAATGCAGGAGACCTGGGTTCAATCCCTGGGTTGGGAATATCCCCTGGAGGAGGGCATGGCAACCCACTCCAGTATTCTTGCCTAGAGAATCCCTATGGACCGAGGAGGCAGGCAGGCTACAGCCCATGGGGTCACAAAGAGACAGACAGGCTGAGCCACTAAGCACAGTGCAGTTAAAGTACCTCATGGTAAGCATTGTGTTCTCCAGTATTCCTTTTTGAAGAAGGGGGTTGTATTACGTGAACCCTATAGTTGAATCTAGCCTTAACCATCTTTACAAGAAGCCAGCATGGTTTGGACAGTAGCATTGAATCACAGCCAACTTGATCCTGGATTGCTCCTAACTCCTTGACCTCCAGGAATACCACCCAGGTTAAGAAGCAAGGACCTTAGGGGTAGAAGCAATACCAGGGGAATTTGACACCTGATCAGGTTCCTCTTGCTCAGTGCCTGGAGGTGATAGCCCACTGCATTATTGGAGCCCGCCCCCCCATCCCTCTTCAGTTTGTATTAGAGCCTCCAGAGTCACGATTCCCTTGCTAGGTAGCACGTGACTGACTCCCCCACAACCCTTTCTGGGGAGGTTGAGGGAGATGGCTGCCTTGGTGTACTCTGCAGTTACCATTAGGGTCTGTGTGTGCATTTGGAGGGAGAGAATGAGGAGGTATAAACAAAAGGCATTGAGTCCAAAAGGGAGTTAGGAAATCAGGGTTCTAAATCAAATAGCATTCTATCTGGAAAGCACTCTTCGGGTCATGGTGTGCCTTTGTTTCACGACAAACCAAGGATCCAGTCGATTGGCTACCAAGGGACAGTCCTGGGAAGGAAGGGGTAGGGACTAGACTATTTTATCTCCAGGATGTGCCAGGCACAAGGAACTTGTTTCCTTATCATCTCATTTCTCATCTTTTATACAAATGGGGCAATTGAAGCCCATAGAGGTTAAGCAACTTGTCCAAGGTTCCCATTTAATAAGGGGACTTGAACTCTGGATGTCCTGTTGTCCAGCATGGCTTCTTCCTGGAGGAAACAGACTGAAGTAACTGAGAACCAGAGGGATAGAGATGGGCTGTTGGGAAGAAACAGGGAGTAAATGTGCCAAGGGCAAAGAGAGGAGTCCCTTCATACCCGCCACCCCACCCCCAAGCAGCTTTCCCACTGCACATTTGCACCCTGAGTACCCCCTAACCAAGAGCTGACCCCAGCTCTTAAAGGGCCACCTTGTGGAACAAGTCCACTTAATAACCACAGTAGAAAGAAAAAAGCCATAAGCTTCCCAATCTGCAGTGACTGACTGATCTGATGTCCTTTGCTAATACAGTCAGGGGCAGCTTCTCCAGCACTGACTAGTAATCCAGAAGCTCTAAGGTTTTAGTGAATGGGACTGGTCCAAATCCTGACCTCACTTTCATTTAATTTCATGCCAGCACCAATACACACCCAGCCGGCGCAGACCCTAACTAGGGAGCTGCTCAGACACAAAGGCGCTCTAATTACCATCCACAAGCCAGGCCTGACAAGGATTTCAAGTGTTTTCATGTTTATGGAGATCAGAGAAATGTGTTCTGTGCATCTTTCCCACCGCCGACAAGTATAAAACAAAACCAAACAAAAAAACCAACACATTTATTAAAAACAGATATTTCAGTTAAGTTAACATCCTATAATCAGGATAGCCACAATTCCAGACACTCCGGTGCGAAGTGTAGGTATGTCAATAGCCACATCTGGATGACGAACATGCCATTGAATCTTATAAAAACTAAAACATCAACAATACCGTCTTAGAGCCTTTAGACTGCGTTAACATTGTTACGAGCACTTCACCAGGTTCACAATGGCAAATTCTGCAGCTTCTCCATTCGGAGGGTCACATTTTTTTACTCGGTTTCCTTCACTTACAAAGGCAAGCTGGCACGGCTGGGGGGAGGGGCAGAAGGAGGAAATCAACTCCATCTATCCAGGGAATTGCAGCTGTTATTGCAAATGGCCCCGGAGAGCCCATTATAAGCTGCTGCGCTAGGCTGTGTGTCCCTGGAGTGCCCCATCACGTGGTGTCTCCCAGCCCCCAGCCTGGGCCCCCAGGAGCGGCAGCGCCACCAGCTAGAGTTGGACAGCAGAGCGGAGGGGA
The DNA here is from genome assembly GCF_001704415.2 of Capra hircus. Taxonomy (NCBI): domain Eukaryota; kingdom Metazoa; phylum Chordata; class Mammalia; order Artiodactyla; family Bovidae; genus Capra; species Capra hircus. The sequence continues at coordinate 33,047,540 of NC_030833.1, forward strand.
AGAGGAGGGACTCGAGGCCAGTTCTCCGGGCAGTTTCCGTCAAAGTCCAGGGCGCGGCCGCCCGCAGGAGGCACCGGCGCCTAGCACGTCGCCACCTCCCTCAACCCGCGGTGGCAGCGGTGCCCTTGTCCTCAGAAGACTCCAGCACTTGCAAAACACCGCGTACTACTCCGAGTACAGGCAGAACCGGGTGACTCTGCCCTGCTAGAGCCCCGCAATCTCGTTTGCGCCCAGGAAATGGTGACCTTGAACCCGAGGAGGGGCGGACAGACTGTGAAAATACACATTTAAGAGGACCGCGGGTTCGCTCCGCGCCGCGCCCTCACCTTTCCCCAGGACCTCTCACCCCCACGTCCAATTAGCATCCCAGGTGCTCCGCCTTCCCCCGCCGCTCTGAGAAACGCGGACAGTCGCAAAGCGGGTGGGGTGGGGGTGTGCAGAGAAAAGGTTACTTCTATTCAGTTCTCCAAAATGTCCTTTCACGGTGCCGCGTGTTTTATACCAAGAACAAGCACCTCAAAATACACGAGATAGGTGTTTTGTTTTTTTTTAAAGTGTCGTAAAATTTCAAGTCTGGCAGTTTGAGGTACTCCCTTAAATGATCTACAAATGTTCCCCTCTCCTAAAGTGAATCAGGAACCAGCCTTGGAAAGGTAAAGCAAGTAACTGGGGTCATCCTTGTCCTTTGGGCGCTCCGCGATCCTGTGAAGCATGGACTCCGGCCACGTGGTTGCCAGGTTAGAGTACCCCAGAGGCTGCGTGGAACCGCACGCTGCGCCACCAGGGCTGGTCACACCAGTGAGGAGTCCTACTGACTGCGAGCTTGGGGTGCACTCTGTAATCTGCCTTCAGTGGCACCAACGAAGTCAACCACGTCGGGGCCCTAGACCTCAGTTCCCGCGAACACATTCTCAATTTTTCGATTCCTCATCTTCATATAAGGTATTTTCCCGCTTCCGGAAGTGCGACTTCACCAGTTTGAGTAGAGATATAGCCCTCAGGGGAACCCCTTGCTCTTCAGGCAGAGGCTCGCGCAGTGGCCACTCTCGAGGTGTTAGCTGCCAGGGACTAGAACGCTGTCGCCTGTTCTGAGCTGCGCCCTCCTCCCGGACGGGCCGGGGTCGCTGCAGGCCGCGCGAGGGCTGCGGGGCGAAGGGGGCTCATGCACTGGGGCCGACAGAGGGCCCAGGAGCTGGCGCTGGGGGAGCTTTGCGTGCAATTGCAGCCGTCGCGAATGAAGCCTCCGCACCGCCTCCTTGATGAGGTTTCCCGAGAGCACGAGCTGCTGCAGGAGCCGGTGCGGGTCGTCGTCGCCGTTGCGGGCTGTAGGCTGTAGCCCGCGTCGGTGCTGGAGGCGGCGGGAGGCAGCGGCGTCCCGCAGCCAACCTCGCCGGCAAGGGCCCGACAGGGGCTGCGGGGAACCCCGTTTGTCTGCTCCCAAAGGCCCATCAAGGCTGGGCTGAGGGGGCAATGGGGACAGCGCGCTGGGGCCTGCGGCGAGCTCCGCCACAAAGTAGGGCGCAGCCCGGCCCCGCAAGCGGCCGCGGTCCCCGAGGGCGCAGCGCAAGGCCCCCGGGGGCGCCGGGCCCCCAGCCTCGACCGACGCGGGCGGTAGAAGCAGCGGCTGCGCTGGCGCCCGGGCCTTGTCCGCTCTCACCGCCGCCGGGGGCCGCGGGGGCTGCAGTGGCGGCCCCGGGGGCGCGCACGCGGAGGCAGGGCGGTCCTGCGCCGCGTCCAGCTGCAGCGTCTCGCCGATCTGGGCCACCAGCCGGTCCACCTCAACCGAGCCGCCCACAGTCACCGACTGTTCCAGCAGTAGGAAGCTGTCCTCCTCCTCCTCCTCTTCCTCGCCGGCTTCCTCTTCCTCCTCCCTCCGGCACGGCATGGCCCCCCGCGCCGGCACCCGGAGCTGTGCGGGAGTCGCTGGCGGCTCGGCTGTCCCGGGGGCTCGGTGGGCCGCGGCGAAGCCGGGCGCGGTGCCGAGGCCAAAGCCGGAGCCCGGGCGGACGCGGAAGCCGGAGCCCGCCAGGCACTCGCGCCGCGCGCCTGCAGCCGCGGGAGCCGGAATCCTACCGGCTCGGGTTGATTTGTAAACAATGGGTGACGTAGCCGCCGGGCCCTACCACCGCGCCGAGGAGGGGTACTCCGTACATTTGGGGGCCGGGGCAACCTCTGGGCAAGAGTCCTGGGTGAAGCCTTGCTGCCTCTGAGCTTTACAGCCCTGAATGCTGTCTGCGGGGGGAACTGGGGAGCCGATCTTCGCTCTCTGAGCCTGGCATGATTGACATTTCCAGAAGATGGACACCGGCGTGGCCTCTGTTGGTTTCTTCCACACACAAGCACAGACACTTACACCCACACACCCACACACTTCTCTAGGCGCGTCAACGTGTCTGGTTTTGGCATTTACGCTTTTGAGGTTAGGGATGCCGGCATTTGGGAAGTGATGGCAGCGTGAGTGAGGCGAGTGATGGAGAGAAGGCGTCAGGCTAGGGATCTGTCTGGAGATTAGGGAAACGAGGCTGACAGATGAAAAGGAAGGGGACCCTGTGGTGCGATGGGGGTGGCCGATTGGAAATTGGCAAAGAAAAGCCACTGATTCGTGTTTTTTTGATCGGGAGCGTGGGTATGTGGGGACCTGGACAGTTACTGTAGAGGAGGTTGCTCGTCTTGGGAGGAGCGGCGAGCTAGAAAGTTCTTTTAAGAAGAATGACTCAACCCAGTAGGGGAGTATCCTTTCTGAAATGGGTAGCAGGAGAGGAAGACGGTCAGCTATTTGGATGGAAATGGAGACACGGCCATGGTAACCCTCCAAGATATCCTGGTTGGTTTAATGATTAACCAAGACTTCATTTTTTAAAAGAGAGATAGAGAACGATTCTTTATCATCGTATTGTTTGGAGTTTTAAAACCTGTATTAAAACTCCCAAACCCCTCAGGCCTAACTTCTGAACATTAATTACCCTTGTAGGTAGATTTTTGGTGGACCAACCTTTATAGGGGAGGGATAATAGCAGGGTGATTGAAATATTCCAAAATGGGATTATGGTAATGGTGGCACAACTCGGTAAATTTTCTAAAAATCATTTATTGAAAAAAATTTTATTTTTAATTTAATCATTGGCTCAATGGACATGAGTTTGAGCAAATTCCAGGAGACAGTGAAGGACAGGGAAGCCTGGTGTTCTGGAGTTCATGGGGTTGCAATGAGTTGGACATAACTTAGCGACTGAACAATTTCTTATTGAAGAGTAATTGCTTTACAATATTGTGTTGGTTTCTACCATACATCAACATGAGTCATCCATGGAGTGAGTGGAGTGAAGTCGCTCAGTCGTGTCCGACTCTCGACACCATGGACTGTAGCCTACCAGGCTCCTCCATCCATGGGATTTTCCAGGCAAGAGTACTGGAGTGGATTGCCATTGCCTTCTCCGTTTGAACCGGGGTCTCCCGCATTGTAGGCAGACGCTTTACCATCTGAGCCACCCATATGTCCCTTCCCTCTTGAACCTCCCTCCCGCTTCCCACCCCATCTCACTGCTCTGCATTATCACAGAGTGATTTGAGTTCCCTGGGTCCTACAGCAAATTCCCAATGGCTGTTTTATATATGGTAATGTATATGTTTTCATGCTACTCTCTGCATTTGTCCCACTCTCTCCTTACTCCATGGGTCCAAAGTCTGTTCTCTATGTATGCGTTTCCATTGCTGCCCTACAAATAGATTCATCAGTACCATTTTTCTACATTCCATATGTATGTGTTAATATCCAATATTTATTTTTCTCTTTCTGACTTACTTCACTTTTTATAATAGGCTTTAGGTTCGTCCGCCTCATTAGAATGGACTCAAATGCATTCCTTTTTATAGGTGAGTAATATTCCATTGTGTGTGCATTCCACAACTTCTTTATTCATTCGTCTGTCAGTGGACACCTAGATTGCTTCTGTGTTGCTTCTATGTCCTAGCTATTGTAAATAGTGCTGCAGTGAACGTTGGGGTACATGTATGTTTTTCAGTTATGGTTTCCTCGGGATATATGCCCAGTAGTGGGATTGCTGGGTCATATGGTAGTTTTATTCCTAGTCTTTTAAGGAATCTCCGTACTGTTCTATTAGTGGGTGTATCAATTTTCATTCCTACCAACAGTGCAAGAGGTTTCCCTTTTCTCCACACCCTCTTCAGTTTTTATTGTTTGTAAACTTTTAAATGATGGCCATTCTGACCGCTGTGAGGTGATACCTCATGGTAGTTTTGATTTGCTTTTCTCTAATGATGAGTGATGCTGAGTATCTTTTCATGTGTTTTTTAGCCATCTGTGTGTCTTTGGAGAAATGTCTGTTTAGGTCTTCTGCCCACTCTTTGATTGGGTTTCCCTGGTGGTTCAGAAGGTAAAGCATCTGTCTGCAATGCAGGAGACCCAGGTTCAAGCCCTGGGTTGGGAAGATCCCTTGGAGAAAGAAATGGCAGCCCACTCCAGTATTCTTGCCTGGAAGAGTCGGACACAACTGAGCGACTTCACTTCCGCTTTTTCATTAGGTTGTTTGTTTTTCTGGCATTGAGTTGCATGAGCTGCTTGCATATTTTGGAGATTAATCCTTTGTCAATTGTTTCCTTTGCTATTATTTTCTCCCATTCTGAGGGTAAAAGCTCATTTAATTGGCATGTAAATTACATGTCAATAAAGCTGTTTTAACAATTAGCCACAAAGTACACACATACAAACACAGAAGCCAGGCAGTAGAGAGCTACTTTACAGTATGGAGCAGGGGACTAGCATTATTTGGAAAGAAACTGGAGCCTGGGGATCCGGGTAAGTAGAAACAAGGGTCTTGGTGGGCAGTTCCAAGATGCTAATAACAGGAGCAAACCTTTAGGGAGGAGTGGTATGGAGGGAAGAGGTGGGAAGTTTTGTCAAGTTTGGAGGGAAGAATGTGAGAATAAAGGAAGAGGCAGTATGAAGAAAGCGAATGAATTTTTAAATCTTGGAATTCTGGACTTCTACAGGGTGTCTTAAAAATCATCACCTTATTTCAGTGGATTCCTTAGGATTTTCTGTGTACAAGATCATATCTGCAGACAGATGAAGGTTTATTTCTTTCTTTCTAATCTGGATGGGGTTTGTTTTTCCTGCCTAATTCTCTGGCTGAAACCTCTAGAACAAGACTGAAGAGAAGTGGTGAGGGCAGACATCCTTGTCTTGTTCCTGATCTTCAGGGAAAGTATTCAGTCTTTTACTATTAAGTATGATGTTGGCTCTAGGTTTTCATAAATGGCCTTTTCTCAGGTTGGGGATGTTCCCTTCTTTTTCTAGTTTGTTGAGCATTTTTTATTATGAATGGGTCATTTCTCTTTATCTTTACTTGAGTTATAATTGATGTATACCTTATGTAAATTGAAGACATTCCTTCATTTGTAATTATTAGTCATTAGAGAGTGGTCAACGCAGCCAGTTATTAGCTAGAATATGCTGAACTTAATTAAAATTTTTAAATGGAAATAATTAGCAGCAGTTTAGAATTTTTGTTTTGATTTTTTTGGTTCAAAATATTGTAAGTCTCATGCATCGTTCTGTATGTGAAAATGGTACAACTACTTTGGGAAAAGGTCTGGCAGTTTCTTACAAAACTAAACATACACCTGCCCTGTGATATAACTCCAAAGCTAGATATTTACCTAAGAGAAATGAAATCATAGGTCCATGTCAAGGCCTATAGGCAGATGAATATAGCAGCTTTATTCATAAAACCATAAATTGGAAAGTGCATAAGTGATTTATCAACAGGTAAATGGATAAACTATAGCACATTCACATGATGTTGGTGACAACATACTCTTTAGCAGCAAAAAGGGCTGGAGCATCGCCACAGGCAGTAACGTGAATGAACCTCCAAAACAGGATGGTAATTGGACTTCCCTGGTGGTCCAGTGGCTAAGGTGCCATGCTCCCAATGCAGGGGGTCCTGGGTTTGATCTTTGGTTAGGGAACTAGATTCCACATACCACAACTAAAGATTCTGCAAGCCACAATGAAGATTGAAGATCCTGAGTGCTGCAACCAAGCTCCAGTGCAGCCAAATAAATAAATGTTTAAAAAACAAAAAGAGTATGCTAACTGAAAGAAGCCAGACAAAAAAGAGCATATATGGCTTAATCCTCCTTATTTGAAGTTCCAGAACAAGTAAAATCAATTTATGAAAACTGATTGCCTTTGGAGAGGTTGGGGCAGTAGCAGGGACTGACTTGGAAGAGCCCTGAAGGAGATTCAGGACATGGTGGGAATGTTCTGTATCTTGATATCTTGATTCCAGGTTTCCCAGGAAAGTCATTGAATCCTACACTTAGAATTCATTGTATGTACATTTTACGTGAAAAGAAAAAAACTGTTCACAAATATTGATTTCTAGTTAATAGACACCCTGAGTGAGGTATACTGATGTTTGCAGTTTATTCTCAAGTGCCCAAAACCATGAGATGGATTGATACATAGAAGGATGGTTAGGACAGGTAGGTATATGATAAAGCATGTATAGTGACATGCTAATGTCACTGTATAATCGAGCAATTCCACTCCTAGGTATATACGTGGGAAATTTGAGAACATAGTCATTCAAAAAGTTGTACCCAAGTGTTTACACAGCAGCATTATTCATAATAGCCTCAAAGTAGAACAACCTAAATGTTAAGTAGCTAATGAATGGATGAATAAAATTTATCTATTCATATAATGGAAAATAATTTATCATACAAGGTATGAAATATTGTTATATGCTACAGTATGGTGAACCTGTATACAGTATGAGTGAAAGAGTTGGACATGACTGAGCGACTGAACTGACTGATGGGTGACCCCTGAAAGTGAAAGAAACTAGACACAAAAGGCCACCTATTGTATGATTCCGTTTATATGAAATTTCCAGAATAAACAAATCTGTAGAGACAGAAAGTGGATTAGTAGTTGTCAGAGGTTGGGAAGAGAGGGGAATTAAGACCAATTGATAATGGGCGTGAGATTTCTTTTGAGATGACAAAAATGTTCTGGAATTAGTGGTGATGTTTGTACTACATAGTGAATACACTTAAAACCACTAAAGCGCACAATTCAAAAGTTTACACTTGATTTTATTTATTTATTTTGCTGTGCAACTTTGGGATCTTAGTTTCCCGACCAGGGATCGAACCTCAGACCTTGCAGTGGAAGCATGGAGTCCTAACCACTGGACTACCAGAGAGTCCCCCAAAGTGTATACCTCAAAAGCCACTTTAAAGTGAATTTTCTGTTATGTGAAGTATAGCTCAATTTTTTAAATGCTAAGAAATATTAATGGTAGAATCTAGGTGCTGAGTAATAGGGTTGTTCACTATTAAATTCCTTCCAATTTATTGACAGTTTGGAACGTTTTAGAGTAAAATGTTAGAGGGGAAAAAAAACAAGCCACAGAAAGGGAGCAAGTATTTTTGTGACTTCTTTTAGAATTAGCCAGGGCACAGGGGGCGCTGGGCTGACTGTTGGGAAGGAAGGCAGGAGGAAGTGTACACCCTGCCAGCATGTTGCCTAATGCCTGACAGGGCAATGGTGTAGATTCACAACCCAGTGTTAAAAAGATGTAGACAGCCTACTGCGGGTTGACTACATTCTTGCCCACTGTGGAGGATTTCAAACGATATGGCAGGAATAAGACTTGCCGCTGTTTTAGAGGCCAGCAGCACCCTTGAGCAATGGGCCTCCGAAACAGGAAAGCAGGCACAGGCTTGTTCCTATACCCCTCCTTTCATTGCCTCCCAAACCGGCGGCTCTAGAAGCTGGGTTGGTCAGGGAGGAGGAATTGGTACAGAGAAAATTTAAGAGATTTAGGGGACTCACATTGAGATGCGAGAAGGTACTAATGAGTTATTAAACACCTCTCTGTAGAGTAGCAGCTGAGAAAGCTGGAAACACCAGGGAAGGCAAAATTTGAAAATGTCTTAGAGGCTGCTCATAGGGTGCGAAAGATAACTGCCCACAGGTTAAACAGGGTGCTAGGAACAGTTAGATCTGTAACTCGGTAGTTAAAATGGATTAAAGGACTGGGCTAACAGTGATGCAGTAATGTGGAATATTTTGCCATTTATAAAAGTATAAAGGACTCAAGATTGGAAAGGTTTTGAGGGATGTGGCCCCAGAGGTAGAGACTTGAATAGTGTACTGAGTTGAATAGGAGCCCCTCCGAATTCATTGGGCTTCCCAGGTGGTGCAGTGTTAAAGAGTTTGCCTGCCAATGCAAGAGACACGAAAGATGTGGGTTTGACCTGGGTCAGGAAGATCCCCTAGAGTAGCGAATGGCAACCCACTCTAGTATTCTTGCCTGGAAAATTCCATGAACAGAAGTCTAACGGGTACAGTTGATGGGGGTCGAAAAAGGGTAGGACACGACTTAGCGACTAAACAACAGCTACCACCAAATTTGTGTCCATTGACAATCTGTAAATGTGAACTTTCCTTGGAAACAGGGTCCTTGAAGATGTAATCAATTTAAGATGAGGTCAAATTGGATTAGGGTGGGCCCTCATCTAGTGACTGGTATCCTTTGAAAAAAGGGAAGTTTGGGGACTTCCTTGGTGGTACAGTGGCTAGCAATCCGCCTGCCAGTGCAGGGGACATGGGTTCAATCCCTGGTCTGGGAAGATGCCACCTGCTGCGGAGCACCTAAGCCCACACACCATAGCTACTGAGCCCTTGCGCTAGAGCCAGTGAGCTGCAGCTGCTGAAGCCCGAGCGCCTAGAGCCTGTGCTCCGTCCACAGCAAGAGAAGCCGTGGCAATGAGAAACCTGAACACCGCGACTAGAGTAACCCCCACTCACCGCAACGAGAGAAAGCCTCCCTGCAGCAATGAAAATCCAGCACAACCAAAAACAAACACATAAATGTTGTAAAAAGAGGGAAATTTGGACACAGAGACACGCAGGCGGATGCCGTGTATGGACAGAGGCAGAGATTAGAGGGATGCTACCACAAGCCAAGGAACGCCGAGGACTGCCAGCAACTACCAGAAGCCGAGAGAGAGCATGGAGTAGCTTCTCCCCCGAGTCCCCAAGAAGGAACTGACCCTGCCAACCGGCACCTTATTTACATCAGACTTTCGGCCTCCAAACCTGTGAGAAAACAAGTTTCTGTTGTCTTAAGTCATCAAGTTCGTGACAATTTATCACAACAGCCCTTGGAAACTAGCGCAAATACTTTCGAGGAATTGTTTAGAATGTGTAAGCTATGGAGAAATTTACTGAAGATTCCTGGGGGTAGTTCTGAGACTCAGTGGAAAAAACTGAAGGTCTATGAGTGTCTCTGATGGATTTTGGGTTATGCTTGGCCCAGTCAGGTCTGCCATCAGAATAGAAATAAAGAATAGAGAGATGTGATCCTGGCTTATGTTTCTCTGCTTCCCTGTGCTCAGTTTTAACCTGGGAGGCTGTCAGGATACACAGCAGTCTCCCTCTCAGTAGTTTAGGAGGGCTGTCCTAAGAGTAGGGCTTCTGTGAGGGGACAGTTAAAAAAAAAGTCGGTGGCGGGTAGGGGGGACCTTCTCTGGCAGTCCAGTGGTTAAGACTCTGTACTTCCAATGCAGGGTGCATGGGTTTGATCCTTCATCAGGGAGCTAAGATCCTACATGCTATGAGTTGTGCAATCTAAATAAATTTTTAAAAATATATAAAGAATGAAGAGATGACAAGGAGCCATTACACTCTCATTGTATTTTAATCATAGGTAAAAAGTGGCCATGTAGGAACACATCTCTACAGGGACTGTTAGGGTGATCCTACATAGGCTGATGCAGTTAGTACTCCTGTTTCTGGGACTGCAGAAAGGGCAGTACTGCCCTTGCCAAACCATGGTAGTGAGAATAGAAAAGTAGATACTCGAACTCGCAGGATGACTGGCTGCAGGTGTCAGAGGAAGGCAGTCTCAGACCTGCAGAGGCTTTGTGTGTGTATCTGGATGCCTGGGTGTCAACAACATTGAAAATCAGGAGACACAGGGTAGCATAGTTCAGTATTTCAGAAAAAGACCTTAGGACTTCTCTGCTGGTCCAGTGGTTAAGAAACTGCCTGCCAATGAAGGGTTCAATTCCTGGTCTGGGAGGACTGCACATGTGGTGGAGCAACTGAGTCCGTGCACCACAACTGCTGTTTGTGCTCTAGAGCCTGCATACAGCAACTACTGGAGCCCACGTGCCCTGAAGCCCGTGCTCCCCAACAAGAGAAGCCACCACAATGAGAAGCTCGTGCACTGCAACAGAGTAGCCCCGACTCACCACAACTAGACGAAAGCCTGCACAGCAATGAAGATCCAGCGCAGCCAAATGTGAATAAATGAATACAATTTAAATAAAACCTGCAAGGGTGGTTTGGCGGGCAATGCCAGTCAGGCAAGGCCTATGAGATGTACTCAGATCAGGAAATGAGACAGATAATAGTAACTACCACATATTGATTATATTTTTATCAGTTTTATTTAGATATCATAAAATTCACACATTTAAAATGTACAATTCAGTGGTTTTTAGTATTTTTAACAGTTGTGCAACCAGCACCTGGAGAAGGCAATGGCACCGCAGTCCAGTACTCTTGCCTGGAAAATCCCATGGTTGGAGGAGCCTGGTAGGCTGCAGTCCATGGGGTCGCTAAGAGTCGGACACGACTGAGCGACTTCACTTTCATTTTTCACTTTCATGCATTGGAGAAGGAAATGGCAACCCACTCCAGTGTTCTTGCCCAGAGAACCCCAGGGACGGGGGAGCCTGGTGGGCTTCCGTCTCTGGGGTTGCACAGAGTCGGACACGACTGAAGCGACTTAGCAGCAGCAGCCGCAGCAGCAACCAGCACCAAAACCTAATTTTAGAGTATTTGCTGCATTCTAAAAAGAAATTTTGTACCCATTAGCTAAACACTTTATTTTAATTTTTATTAAAAAAATATTTATTTATTTATTTGGTTGAGCTGGGTCTTACTTGTGGCTGCAGCATGTGAGATCAAGTTCCCTGACCAGGGATCGACCCTGGGTGCCCTGCATTGGGAGCTGGGAGTCTTAGCCACTGGGCCACCAGGGAAGTCCCAAGAGCACTTTAAAGAGATTATTTTCTTTAGTCTTCCAATAACTTCTTCATTTAGTATTATCCTCTTTCATGGACAAGAAAACTAAGGCCCAGAGTTAAGAAAAACTTGTGCAAGATAACACAAACTGCCAGTGCCAGAGCCAGGATTCAAACTTGGTTTTGGTTGATGCCAGAGGGTGCCCTTCTTAAACCATTACCCAGGTTCTGTAATCTGTTCTTCTAACTCTGCCTGGTTCTTACTCCCTAAGGCCTGTTTCTTGCCCTCAGGGCTTCTGCCAATTGTCATGTCCTGTTTCTGGTCCCACCAGCCATACCCTTCATGTTTCCTTGCCTGGGTTCCTGCAAGTTGCTTCTGGGCCCTACCCTCTTTCCATTGAATCCACTCTTCTGGCAGATCAACTTCCTAATGCCCAGTCTTGCTCAGATTACCCACCACCCCCACTCTGAATAGGTCCACAGTACCTCCTGAATAAAACCCTTAGCTTCTTAACATCATATCCAGAACTCAGAGGCCTGGTCCTGGTCCACTCTTCCAACCTTCTCTTGACCTCACAGAAGCCCTTTGCTCCTATCACACTGGGTCCTTGCCAGCTTCCACATGTATCTAACATGATCCTGTCTCCCTGTATTTGGTCCTGTTCTTTCTGCAGAGAGTACTATTCCCCCAAATTTCTATCTGTCTAAATCTTACTTGGTCCAGCTATAAACCTCCTCCAACAGGGGGTGGTTCCTCCTGGCCTCTGCCTTCTCACCCCATTCAGCTCACCCAGTGGGGCTCTTACTACATACTTTCTGTACTACATACTTTCTGTATTAACTTGGGTTGGTCCAGACTGTAAAATCCAGAGAGTCCTTTGATTGACCGACCAGAGAAATTTGCCCACTCTCTTTAGACAGAGACAGCATCAGTGCCACCCAAAACACACAGAGAATAGGGGAGCATAGAACCCCTAAAGAGATGCTGGGTGCATTGAAACAAAGACCTATGTCCAAGTATAGGTGGGATGTACCTTTTCCATAAGACCTGTGTAACCTCACTATTTTACTTAATACCTCTTTGATATATTTGGTTCACGTGTTCCTTTATTCATTCAAAAATAGTTACATAAGCGAAAACCAAATATAGTCCTTAACTCATAGAACTTACAGTCTAGTGGGAGAAGCCAAAACTAATCAATAATAAAAGGAAACCTAGAAATGCTGCAAAATGTAACCTGAGACATAGTGATTGAATCTCGAGAAGGTTTTCAGGTTTTCTAGTTCACACGATCCTGTAAATTATTTTAGCTGGGTGACGAGCCTTTTATTTCACAGTTAAACTGGTCCTTTAAATTTATATGTTCCAGAAGAGGTACCTTTGGATTTAATTCACGCTGAAGTGTGAATGAGCAAGGAGCCCTCTCTTCCTAAATCCTTGAAAGAAGATAGATCCTGTGGTTGAGGATGACTGCAGAGGCCTAAGGAGGCTAAAGAACAGTTTCCTTTACTTTCTGATTTTGACTGAGGGACACTTGGAAGCTGGCTCTGAAGGATCCTGTCTAGACGACAGGAGAGGTGTGGAAGTCATAAGGCCTTTGCTGACCTTCACTCTTCTTAGTAGCTATAGAAGCTTCATGTGCAAAATTTATCTGTGTACCAAAACAACCTGCACAAGAATGGGTTATAATGGCAGGAAGAAAGGATCCCTCCCAGCTTCAGCTCACATGACTGTGGAGATAACATCCAGCACGGAGAGTTCATAATGTACTGGCCCATTTCTGAACATCACATACATGTTACTCCTTTGAAATTTACCGTCAGCACCTGGGGCCTCCTCACCTGAGGTCTGGGGTGTTTTTGATTAGAGCACCAGAGAGATTCCAATTCAAAATGATTCATTCGGTTTGCAGGTCTTCCAACTCACCCTGCAAGACTGAGGACCGCTGCCACCTCCCTCAACTCTGCCCCACGCCAAGCCTGGCTGCTTGTAATACTTTCAGGCTTTCAGAGAGTTTGGTCTTTGCCTCTGCTGTGGCCCAGAAGCCTGGCCCTCTTGCCCTCCAGCTACAGTCTGAGTTTTTGGAGAGTAGGATCCATGGCTTATTCAACACTGTAGCCCCAGATGGTGACTTCCAGTGAGTAATGCTCCAGGACTGTGCGAGCTTCCAGTCCTCTTCTCTGCCAGCTTCTTACCTCTGACCTTATAGTCCTGGCTAGGGAAAACGACCCTCAGAACTTTCACTCTGGGTTCCAGCCCCGGACTTGTTTTTAGCTGTATAGAACCGGTTCCTCTCCTTCCCCTCACTGAGTTCCCTCCCTGGATTTCTGGCCCTGTGGCCAGTTTTGAAGAGGATTCCATAGCAAAGCTGGACAGTTTTTTTTTTTTTTTTCCAACATGTGAAATATGTAGATGTTAGTCTTTAGTGTGTCTGAAGGAGACAAGGGTTAAGCTTTGCCCCAGCCCAGAGTAACCATGTGCCCCAGGAAGTAAACTTTTGGGAATGATTTGTAGCACACATTTGTCCTTTAATTTTTCCCCATTTTTGCCGGTGATCCCCCACTGGGTGAGCTTTGTTGGGAGACAGAGCTCTCCCCCAGGAAGAAGGGTAGAGGCAAATGACCTCTTCTTCTGATGACTCTGCCTCTCCAGGGGGTGACTTGGAGACACATGGACAGGTGGGAAATCAGCAGAGGGTTGACTGCTGAGAATCAAGTGACACTAAGTGGACTGACCTTGGCTGGGTTTCCTGTTCCTTAGCCCCCTTCCTTCTTGCCAGCTCTTCAACCTAGTTTCATTCCAATGAATCCAGTTTCTGTTATGTTAGCCAAAGTTAGTTTCCAGAGCTTGCAGTCTGGAAGCTTGACATAAATCTGAATGTACATCTGCAGGGGATGGTTTAAATAAACCAGGGAACGTCTATAAGATGGAATACTACATAGCAGTTAAAAAGATCAATGGCAGGGAATTCCCTGGCGGTCCAGAGGTTAGGACTCCAGGCTTTTACTTTAGAGGATGTGGGTTTGATTCCTGGTCCAGGAACTAGGATCCCACAAGCTTCGAGATGCGACCATAAGAAAAAGTTGAAAAAGTTATGGCAGATCTAGGTGTTCTGACATGGAAAAATCTCTAAGATGCAAGTCTAAGTACCATATGTACAGCATTTCACCATTTATCTAAAACTTAAAAATTATGTATTTCTCTGTGTATGTATGTGTTACCAGTAGAATGAGAAATCATGAGAGTGATGTTGTTTTGTTATCCTGTATGTTCAGGCCTACAGCAGTGGCTGGCACATTGTAGGCACTCAATAAATATTTGTTGAATAAATGTATTGCATAGCAAAAGATCTGAATGAACACACATCAAACAGAAAATAGGGGTTCCTTAAAGGAGGGACAAGAATTATTTGTATTTTTTTAAAACAAGGTCTATGTCTTCACGTATTATTTGTATTGTTAAACAATATAAAAATAAAAGAACTAAATATGAACAGGTGATTTAAAAGCCATTAAAATGTCGATTTCAAAGACTATCATAACAAATACAAGTTAGTTGGCAAGGAAAGGGGGAGAGAATGGGTATTCCAGATGAGTATATGATATTTTGGTAAAGTTGCTGGCCTGTTTGACAAGAGAACTAATCATTACATTTTTTAGGCCTTTTTCCTTTTTTTTCAAATGTTCAATAAGCAGCCTCATCCCGTCCCTAACCAGGCTTAATATTGATGTAAGACTCAGAAAAGCTTATTGTACACATGATATTTTTATATTATGACCTAGGCATCAAAATGTCCCGCTTTAATTCAAGGAGAATGAACAGCAGGAGCAAAAGTGGAAAACAGAAAGTTGCATCTGGGAATTCCAAGTCACTTGCTTGTTGGAGGGTGGGAGTGGAGAGGACGATGTTGGAACTGCTGTCCTGGGCAGATCCTCCTCCTCTTTCTCTTCCACCTTGTTCCTTCTTTTACTTTCCTCCTGTATTTCCTCCTCCTTTTTCTCCCCCTTCCCTTGAGGCGAGGGCCTGGAAACACAAAGATGATTCAAATAACCTCTCTGCCTTCAAACTCCAGATCTGTTGGGATAGGTAGATGGATTTGCAATCATATTTGTGGTGGACTCAAGTCCACGTCTCTGCTCTTCAACCATCCTTTAGATCCCTGGCCTTCTTCCTTTCTCCACATTTCTGAATTCCTGCCAATCTGTTCTCTACTTCGATATTTGAAAGTGAAGTCGCTCACTTGTGTCTGACTCTTTGCGACCCCATGGACTATAGCCTACCAGGCTCCTCCATCCATGGGATTTTCCAGGCAAGAAAACTGGAGAGGGTTGCCATTTCCTTCTCCAACTTCGATATTTAGACCTTCATAATTCTAAACTGTGTTCTGCTGTATATGACTCATGTGTTTATTTGTCTCCCTGAGTTTACTGTAATCTCCTTGAGGCCTGGGGCCACTTTTCTGTGGCCTTTTGTTCAGCCAAGCAGTTGGAAACAAGATGACTTTCTGAACTTTCATGAATGCCTGCTGTACAGCTATGCTTATCATCACGCTGACAATCAATAACTCGACAGGGCAAGGACGATTTCAGGAGAGCCGTGACATCCTTGCAGAAACAGGGTGTGCAGGCTCGTCAACTGTGGGCTACTTTTACAGCACTCAGTCAGCAATGATACTTGCTTTTAATCAGAAGTCACAGAATAACAGTTGGTTTTGAGGAGGAACCCTCCCTTTTTCAGGGTAACCGATTAAACTGTAACTACAAGTGCAATGTATGGTCCTTATCACACAGTAATGGAGATAGAAGGGCTATCTGAGAAGGGAGTTCAGCTTTTTTTTTTTTGGCTGCATGATGCAGCATGCCAGATCTTAGTTCCCTGACCAGGAATTGAACCCACGCCCCCTGAAGTGGAAGGGTAGAGTCTTAACTACTGGATCACCAGGGAATTCCTGTGGAGTTTAGCATTCTTAATACTTACCGTCTCATCGTGAACATTTATCTAGACCTAGTGTGCGCTAGGCACTCTGCTGTGAAGCAGCTCTTCAGAGGTGATCTCATTTAATCTTCACAATACCTCTCTGAGGAGTATTATTGTCCTCACTTTACAGAAAAGGAAACAGAATCAGAAAATCAAGTAACTTGTCTGGGGTCACACAACTCGAAGTGATGGAGCCAAAAATTGAAACTAGGCTCACTAACTTTACAGCCTAACTTTTAACTATAGTGCTGTAGTTCCCCAAATATTAAGGACATTGTGTAAAAAAAAAATCATCAAAACAGATGAACCAGAAATACAGTTGTATGGTATTCTTCTAGTTGTAGTGGTAATAGTTTAGTTTTGAACATTTCATTTGTGTGAAAGCATCAATTTAATTCAGTCAATTAATTGATGTCCTGGGTGTAATGGGACCAGGAATAAAACCTAAAAAACTTGTTCACACGTCAGGGAAATGGCAGGATTTGAGCCTTGGGTTCCCTTCTTCGTATATGCAGAAATTATACAACCCGGATTTTCCAAGGTTGCCTGGGGTTCAGTGAAAATTTTCACTGTTTGTTGAATTTTGCCTTTCTTTTCATGCATTTGCACAATTAAGGACATTTTGTTAAACATAAAACTAAATGCAATTTTATTTAGACACTTTTAGCCAAAATTCATCAATTGAAAATCTATTAGAACACATGATTGATTCAATTTTTGGTTTGGATAACAGAGTCTGAGGATTTGCTTATGCATTTGTCCAAAAAAAATTAATAAAAGGCCACTATGTGCCATATGCCCCAGGGAGCAAAACAGATGTAGCCTCTACTCACGTGTGGTGGGAAATCTAGTTGGGAACCCTCACATGAAATGGTCACATAAACTATATAAGTTGTGGTGAGAGGTATGAAGGAAGAGTTCAAGTGCTATGTGAAAGTTTAGTAGGGGAACTGATTTATTCAGAGGGGGCCATGGAAGGCATCTGAATAAGTGTCTTTTGTTTATTTTGGCTGCACCACTCAGCTTGTGGGGATCTTAGTTCCCTAACCAGAGATCAAACCAGGCCCCCCACAGTGGATATGTGAGTCCTAACTACTAGACTACCTGGGAATTCCCTGAACCAGTGACTTTTAAACTGAGATGTGAAAAACAATACTGCAGGCCACCCAGGAAAAGCAACAGAGCAAAGGCTTTTGAGAAACTGAAATGTATGTGGATAGAACTTAGTGAAAGAAAAGGACAGTGCTGGGTGATCTTCAGGTGAAAGGTTGTCAGAGAGAACAACAGGAAAAATATCCATAGAAAACCCCAGCAGAGGAAACTAACACAGAGAAAGAAATTAATGCTTTAAGTTTACAATGGTCTAGCATCTACTGCCTCAGTTAATCCTCACCAGAAGCCTGTGAGGCAGGGAGGGAAAGCATAATTATGGTTCTTTCTCTCTTTGAGGATTAAAGCTCAGCCAGGGACAAAATTATGCAGGTTTTGGCTCCATGATTCAGATCAGAGAGGCAAACTGTGGCTTCCCTGGGAAGCCAGAAGGGAGCGGGTGGAATGAAGAAGTGACCCACTGGTATGCCGTCTGAAGAAAGCAGGCTGTGAAACAAATTTAGTAAGTACTTCTTGGCTGCCACTCTGTACCTCTGTATCAGGACAGAAAACTCATCTTGCCATTTTAGAGAGTGACTCTTGAAGTCACTTTCACGTTCGACAATTCTGTAATTCTGAGACTTACACATCAGGACAGAATTTGAGCGTAAGCTGTATATTTCTGACTTGAAGCTAAAAGTCGGTGGAATCCGGAGTTAATCAAAATAAGAAACTACAACTCCCCGCAGGCCACGGGGCTGGGTTTCCCAACGCCCCCTCCTTGGCCCCTCACCCATTTCTTTTCCGCCACTACAGGGGGCCACTAATGACGGTTCGTTATTTGAATAGACCAATAATATCATGAAGCTATTCGGGTAGAGGAGGGGCGGGCAAGTTATCCAATCGTATAAAAAAGGGGGTAACAGTTTAGCCAATCCAGAGGCATGAGGGCGGGGCCAGGGTTGGGGGCGGTGAAAGAAGTTTGCTGACTAAGATGGCGACTGAGGCGCAGAGTGAAGGGGAGGTGCCAGCCCGGGAGCCTGGCCGGAGGTGAGCCCAGTTCTTGGTCCAGCTGCCTAGGAAACGAGGCCGTGGGCTGGTCGTACTGACGCCTTTCTCTTGGGTCACGGTGACCCAGGGGGCCAGGCTTTGTTCCTTTTTTTCTGCGGCGTTTCTCATCTTTGCGGCTGCAGGGACTGAGGCTCGGTGGTCTGGCGCCGGCGCTGGCCACAGCCAGGACCCTGCTTGATCCTGCCGATGCTATTGGGAGGTCCACTAGCGGGGTTGGCTGCAAATCGACCTGTTTGTGGTGGCAACGCTGCGTGCCTTTGCGCTGAGACTCATCTTGATGGTGAGGAAACAAGCCCAGAGCTGTTAAGCTAATTCCCCAACGTCGCACAGCGTTGGGAGAGAACGCTGTCAGTACTTTTTAATCTCTTCCGAGGCAGTTTATATGATTAATTCGGAGCACAGATTTGAGTGTCGTTTAGATATGGATATGAGTCCTTGGACCAGTTAAACATTTGAAAAATTTTATAGTAGTGAAAACACTTAGCATGAGATCTGCCCTGTTGGTAAAATTTTAAGAGTATAGTGAGTGCTGTCGACTGTAGGTAGTGTTGTGCAGCAAATCTCAAGAGCTTATTCATTCTGCTTAACTGAAACTTTAAGTAAATAGTAACTTCCCATTGCTCTTCTCCCAGCTGCTAGCAAGCCCCATTCCATTCTGTAATTCTGTGACTTTGGCTATTTTAGACACCTCGTGTAAGTGGATACCTCATATAAGTGAAATCATTTGCCTTTCTGCAACTGGCTTATTTCAGTTAGCATAATGTCCTCAAGTTTCATCCATACTGTCACATACTGCAGAATTTTCTTTTGTAAAGGCGAGTAATATTCCACTCTATGCATATACCATAGTTTGCCTGTATCTATTCATATGTCCATGGACATTTAGGTTGTTGCCACATCTTGGCTATTGTTAATTGTGCCTCAGTGAACATGAGACTGCTAATAATTCTTTGAGATCCTAATTTCATGCTTTTGGATAAATACAAAGAAAAGATTGCTGGGTCCTAGGTAGTTCTATTTTAATTTTTTTTTTTTGAACTTCTAGGCTACCTGCTGCTGTTGTTTAGTCTCTTAAGTTGTGTCTGACTCTTTTGCAACCCTATAGCCCACCAGGCTCCTCTGTCCATGGGATTTCCCAGGCAGGGATACTGGAGTGGGTTGCCAGGAGATCCTCCTGACCTAGGGATCAAACTGGTGTCTCCTGCATTGATAGGTGGATTCTTTACCACTGAGCTATGCACTGCCCTATTTTGTTTTCCTACCAACAGTGTACAAAGGTTCCAGTTTCTCCAGGTCCTCACCAATACTTTTTTTTTTTTTAATCATAGCCATCCTGACAGGTGTGAGATGATACCCACTGTGGTGAGGAACAAGACAAGGCTGCCCACTCTTGCCACTTCTGCTCAACGTAGTATTGGAAGTCCTAGCCAGAGCAATTAGGCAAGAAAAAGAAACAAGGAGGGATTGAAATAAGAAAAGGAAGAATGAAGTTATTCCTCTTGGAAGACATGATTTTGTATGTAGGAAATCCTTAAGATGCTAACAAAAAAAAAACTATTAGAATTTATAAACAGGTTCAAGTTGCAGGATACAAAATTAACATACAAAAATCAGTTATGAGTCTATATACTAAGAATGAACTATCTGAAAAGGAAATTAGGAAAAGAATCATAATTATAGGAGCACTAAAAAGAATAAAATACTTGGGCCAATTTTTAAACTTCTCTCAGCTTCAGTTTCTTCATTTGTAAACGGACATAATGATGTCTAGTCCACAGAATGTCAGTATTAAACCAGACAATCCTTTTAAAGCTGTCAGTGCTGAACCTAGTAGTTAGTAACCACTCCATACTTAATAGTTTTTTGTTCTTCTAGTAGAGGAACTAAAGAACAGATCAGAGGAATCAGTTTAGGAAATCATTGCTTTGTTTCTACAGAGTGTTTTCTCCCAAGTTAGCACACTCCCAAGTTAGCTTTTCCTAGAAAGAATTTCTAGGTGGTTTTACCCCAGCTTTAAGAACTTAGATGTCTTAATTGAGAAAATATATATTGAAATTCAGTGAAAGAAAAAGTGAGGTCGTTCAGTTGCGTTCGACTCTGTGACCCCATGGACTGTAGACTACCACACCCCTCCATCCATGGGATATTCTGAGTACTGGAGTGGGTTGTCATTTCCTTCTCCAGAGGATCTTCCCAGCCCAGGGATCTAACCTGGGTCTCCCACATTGTAGGCAGACGCTTTACCGTCTGAGCCACCAGGGAAGTCTTAATTCATTCTGGAATTCAGTAGAGTGAGCTTATTTACAGTGTTGTTTGTTGAGTCTCTAAGTCAAGTCTGACTCTTTTTTTACAAAAATTAATTTTTTTTAATTGAAGGATAATTGCTGTACAAAATTTTGTTGTTTTCTGTCAAACCTCAACATGAATCTGCCATAGGTATACATATGTCCCCTCCCTTCTGAACCTCCCTCCCATCTCCCTCCCCACCCCACCCCTCTAGGTTGATATAGAGCCCTTGTTTGAGTTTCCTGAGCCATACACAGCAAATTCCTTTTGGCTATCTATTTTATATACGGGAGTCTGACTTTTTTGCAACCCTATGGGCTTTAGCCCGCCAGGCCTGTGTTGTATACATTGCCCCAGTGTAAATGAGTAAGTAAAACTTTTGGTTGGTATCTGTTGGTGCTGTTTGTATTGAATAGGAGAATCCACATCCCAGAAAGCTGGGTTTGTGTGTAGGACCTGGACTCCTTACTTAGCACAGATGGGAGTGGTTGATATTCCATATTTCATATTTTATAGGGAAGAATTTTCCCCTCTTGGAGCTGCCTATAAATGGTTGGGTCCTTTCTTCCCCTAGAAACTGTAGAGGGAATTGATGAGTTTGATTAGATCATCCTTTAGCCTGCTCTAAAATCTTGAATTGTGATGAAAATCTGAAGAAAAAATACCATTCGACAGCAGGAATAGTTTGAATTTCTTTAAAGGATATTGCTATTTGAATTTAAATTTGGGGCAATAGTATTAGTTACATAATCAGTCTATTCACAGACTGTTATCTGAACCTGAAGTAATTCATAGAGAAGTTGAGTTTTCTAAGGTCTTTTTGAGGGCAGGTCATGTATGGATGTGAGAGTTGGACTGTGAAGAAAGCTGTGCACCGAAGAATTGATGCTTTTGAACTGTGGTGTTGGAGAAGACTCTTGAGAGTCCCTTGGACTGCAAGGAGATCCAACCAGTCCATTCTGAAGGAGATCAGCCCTGGGATTTCTTTGGAGGGAATGATGCTGAAGCTGAAACTCCAGTACTTTGGCCACCTCATGTGAAGAGTTGACTCATTGGAAAAGACAATGATGCTGGGAGGGATTGGGGGCAGGAGGAGAAGGGGACGACAGAGGATGCGATGGGTGGATGGCATCACTGACTCAGTGGACGTGAGTTTGAGTGAACTCTGGGAGCTGGTGATGGACAGGGAAGCCCAGCGTGCTGCGATTCATGGGGTCACAAAGAGTCGAACACGACTGAGCAACTGAACTGAGCTGAACGTGTATATTTTTATTATGTATTCCCAACAATTAGGTTTGTGTAGGTAGGCTACAGTTTACTGGCCAATACTTTGGCTGCTTGGTGCAAACAGCTGACTCATTGGAAAAGACCCTGATGATTTTGAAAGATTGAAGACAAAAGGAAAGGAGGGCAGCAGAGGATGAGATGGTTGGACAGCATCACCAACTCAGTGGACATGAACTTGGGCAAACTACAGGAGATAGTGGGGACAGGGAGGCCTGGTGTCCTGCAGTCCATGGGTTCACAAAAAGTCAGACACGACTTACTGACTGAACAACGATAACAAGGTGGTCAGTAGTGAATGAATAATAGTTTTCGGTATTTTTAAGACAAAAATATTACCTTGTGATAAATGCCATGCAAATTACTTTATGCTCTACAGATATTAACCTTTCTAATCTTCTGTTGGTGGTATGGTCCCTTGTAGTCCATAAAGAAGAGGAAAGAATTGTCTGATTTGCACAAATCAATATATATTTGCAAGTTGAATGGAGAATATATGATCATCTGTTTAGAACTGTTTAGCTTTCTAGTTCTATTTCTTCATTATTTTAAGCCTGCATCTAATGAGGGAAATCCACAAATTGAAGCTATCTATTCTACCAGTAGTAGTATAAAAATAATAGGAAAAAAAAGTAGAGACTCTCAAGGGCCAAAGAGAGAAAAAACAAAAGCAGGAAAAGAATTATAGCCACCTACCCACATAATTGGCAGTAGGGAAATATGGCTCAGTATTTTTTTAGTTGAAAAGAGGCATAAAAAGAAAGTCCTAACTATTATTAGATGAAGAGGGGAAATTGATAACAAAGAGTCACAGGCTTTTTAACCTCAATATTCCCTGAAAAAAGAAACCCACTGTGAACCAGAAAAAGCAAACAAGAACATATAGGAGTGGAGGGAGGCAGAGCAAGTCATGGAAGTGATAGCATTTGTGAAAAGTTGGAGACAGTTAATATACCAGCAGTGTCTAAGTTTTGTAGCCCTGCCCATGGGACTTAGAAATAGTAGGAAACTTGGGAACAGACTTTGGGATAGTTACATCCCAGTTTGGAAATGTTTTTGGAGGATAAGGAAGGTGTCTGAAGATGGGGAAAGTGCCCTGGATCCTGCTGAATCACTACAGTGTAGACTTCGTAAAGTCCCTTTTTAAAATTACATTGTTCTTTTCTCTTAGAAGACAGCAGTGTGGCCCTTCAAGAAAAGTGATAGACAGAACCTGTTGATCTTAGGAAGAATTTTCTATTCTCACTTGTAAAAGTAGAAAACATGGTTTAAATGTTGAATCCAGTTTTTTTGGCCGCTGAGCTGTGAGGCGTTCGAGATCTTAGTTTCCCGAACAGGGATTAAACCTGGGCCCATGGCAGCAAGAGCCCCGAGTCCTAACCACTTGACCACCAGAGAACTCCCTGAATCTAATTTTTTATTTGTACTGTCAAATTCTGTGAACCGAAATGAGGAATAGGTTCTTTAGGGATCTTTCTTGAATCAGAATCTTTTTATTTTGTATTTTTATCAGTTTATCTGGCTTAGAGAGTTTATTTACAGGCAAGGGCACTCTTGATGGAAGGAGAGGGGAAGAAGAAAATATAATTTTAAAGTTAATCTTTATAAACTGGTCAATGGCCTACCTTTCTTTGCCTCGAACCTTTAGCTTTAGAGTTTGTAAGGTTAAACAGTGTTGAAGAAGGAGGTTTCTGGGTGGTTGTGTGGAAGGTCCTCAGAGAGCAGCAGTCTTTTTGTTACTGCAAATTCAAAAAACTGTTTTATGTGTTAAACAGATTTAAGGACTGATTCCTTCAGGTTCGTAAGCCGACTGATAAGGCAATTTAGGTAATTTGCATAAAGTATATAAATGAACTTATTTACAAACCAGAAGTAGATTCATAGACATAGAAAACAAGCTTATGTTTACCAAAGGAGAAAGAACACATACTATATGTAAAATAAACAACAAGGACCTGTCCGTCAATAGCACAGGGAGCTATCTCCAACATTTTCTAATAATCTGTAGTGGAAAAGAATCTGAAGAAAGAATACGCGTACACACATATATAACTGAAACACTTTGTCTGAAACATTGTAAATCAACTATGCTTCAGTAAAAAGAAAAAAAAAGAATATACCTGATCTGTATGTCAGGTTGTCCCATTTTATGTTTGAAAGAGACTTATTACAGTTGATTGATTAGATTATTGCTTTCTTTTGTTATTTAATCAGCACTTATCAGTACTTTCTTCCTGAAGATACCTTCTGGCTACCTTGAGTAAACCCTATTAATTACATTTTTTTAACCATGTTTCTAGAAATGCCAGAGTCCATCTATTTTGTGCTGATTTTTTGCTAGTTTTACCTGATATATCAGTCAGGGTTCAGCTAGAACACAGAAACTATACAGTAATTTGAACAAAGAAAGTTTAGTATAAAGAGTTACTGATTCTAACAGGGAATTGGAGTAACAAGGGATTGGCTAATAAATAAAGAGATCTCTAAAGAATTACAGATAGAAACCAGTGTCAACTATGCACTGCATATGTATATCAAATCATAATGGTGTACACTTTATAAATACTATATCTTATCATTTTGTCTGTTAATTATATGTTGATAAAGCTGGATAAAAAGAATCCACTATAATTCTTAGGGCTGAGATAGAATGTGCTAAGAAGGGATAGATACCCTAGGCCAGAGATCCCACGTTGGAGCCACAGAATAGCAAAGAAATAATGTGGTAGAACTTGTTGGAAATTCACCTTCAGGAACCTTCCCGAAACCCACCACTGTAGGATACTCGGGAAAGCTGTTCATAGGGAGATGTCTCAGGGATTGGGGGGGTGTGGGGGTAGAAAGCAGCTGGCTGCTATAACCTGGAGCCTGTCAGTGGAGAAGTTGTGCACGCTACAGGAGCTTGCCTAGAGGAGCAGCCTGAAATCCTAAAGGGAAAGGCCCTGCCTCCTGCTCTGTCTCTGCAGTGTTCTTTGTCAGTAATGCTGAATATTGTACCAGCTAGAAAAGGAAGTATACTTAGAGGCTTTGGCTCCATTTTTGCAGAGTAGGCAGTGATGGATGAGAGGCAGTAAGTTGGTGACTGGCACATGGAAAATCATCTTATCTCCAAGTTCCTGGTTTCCCTTGCTGCAACACTACCTAGGTCTGTTCTATAGAGAAGTATGAGGTGGAAGCTTCCATAAGCCTCTTATCCTTATCCATCAGAGGGCAGGCGGAATGAAAACCACAATCACACAAAACTAATAAAACTGATCACATGGACCACAACCTTGTCTAACTCAGTGAGACTATGAGCCATGCCATGTAGGACCACCCAAGATGGATGGGTCATGCTGGAGAGGTCTGACAAAATGTGGTCCACTAGAGAAGGGAATGGCCAACCACTTCTGTATTCTTGCCTTGAGAACCTCCATGAACAGTATGAAAAGGCAAAAAGATAGGACACTGAAAGATGAATTCCCCAGGTCGGTAGGTACCCAATATGCTACTGGAGAACAGTGGAGAAATAACTCCAGAAAGAATGAAGAGACAGAGCCAAAGCAAAAACAACACCCAGTTGTGGATGTGACTGGTGATGGAAGTAAAGTCCTATGCTATAAAGAGCAATATTGCATAGGAACCTGGAATATTAGGTCCATGAATCAAGGCAAACTGGAAGTGGTCAAACAGGAGATGGCAAGAGTGAACATCGACATTTTAATAATCAGTGAACTAAAATGGACAGGAATGGGTGAATTTAACTCAGATGACCATTATATGTACTACTGTGGGCAGGAATCCCTTAGAAGAAATGGAGTAGCTATCACAGTCAACAAAAGAGTCCGAAATGCAGTACTTGGATGCAATCTCAAAAACGACAGAATGATCTCCGTCTGTTTCCAAGGCAAATCATTCAATATCACGGTAATCCAAGTCTATGCCCCAACCAGTAATGCTGAAGAAGCTGAAGTTGAATGGTTCTATGAAGACCTACAAGACCTTCTAGAACTAACAGTCAAAAAAGATATCCTTTTTATTATAGGGGACTGGAATGCAAAAGGAGGAAGTCAAGAGATACCTGGAGTAACAGGCAAATTTGGCCTTGGAGTACAGCATGAAACAGGGCAAAGGCTAATAGAGTTTTGCCAAGAGAACGCACTGGTCATAGCAAACACCCTCTTCCAACAACACAAGAGAATACCATGCGTGGACATCACCAGATGGTCAGCACTGAAATTAGACTGATCATATTCTTTGCAGCCAAAGATGGAGAAGCTCTATACAGTCAACAAATACAAGACCGGGAGCTGACTGTGGCTCAGATCATGAACTCCTTATTGCCAAATTCAGACTTAAATTGAAGAAAATAGGGAAACCCACCAGACCATTCAGGTATGACCTAAATGAAATCTCTTACGATTATACAGTGGAAGTGACAAACAGATTCAAGGGATTAGATCTGAGAGACAGAGTGCCTGAAAACTGTGGATGGAGGTTCATGACACTGTACAGGAGGCAATGATCCATCCTCAAGAAAAAGAAAGGCAAAATGGCTGTCTGAGGAGGCCTTACAAATAGCTGAGAAAAGAAGAGAAGCAAAAAGCAAAGGAGAAAAGGAAAGATATACCCATTTGAATGCAGAGTTCCAAAGAATAGCAAGGAGAGATAAGAAAGCCTTCCTCAGTGATTAATGCAAAAAAATAGAGGAAAACAATAGAATGGGAAAGACTAGAGATCTCTTCAAGAAAATTAGAGATACCAAGGGAACGTTTCATGCAAAGATGGGCACAATAAAGGACAGAAAGGGTATGGACCTGACAGAGGCAGAAGAAGAGGTGGCAAGAATACACAGAAGAACTGTACAAAATGATTTTCGTGACCCAGATAATCACAACGGTGTGATCACTCACTTAGAGCCAGACATCCTGGAATGTGAAGTCAAGTCAAGATGCTTAGGAAGCATCACTATGAACAAAGCTAGTGGAGGTGATGGAATTCCAGTTGAGCTATTTCAAATCCTGAAAGATGATGCTGTGAAAGTGCTGCACTCAGCATGCCAGCAAGTTTAGAAAACTCAGCAGTGGCCACAGGACTGGAGAAAGTCAGTTTTCATTCCAATCTCAAAGAAAGGCAATGCCAAAGAATGTTGAAACTACCGCACAATTGCACTCATCTCACACTCTAGTAAAGTAATACTCAAAATTCTTTAAGCCAGGCTTCAACAGTATGTGAACCGTGAACTGTGAACTTCCAGATACTCAAGCTGGATTTAGAAAAGGCAGAGGAACCAGGGATCAAATTGCCAATATCTGTTGGATCATTGCAAAAGCAAGAGAGTTCCAGAAAAACTTCTGCTTTATTGACTATGCCAAAGCTTTTGACTATGTGGTTCACAACAAACTGTGGAAAAATCTGAAAGAGATGGGAATACCAGACCACCTTACCTGCCTCCTGAGAAATCTTGGCCTATCTACGCAAGCCAAGAAGCAACAGTTGGAACTGGACATGGAACAACAGAGTGGTTCCAAATCCAGAAAGGAGTACGTCAAGGCTGTATATTGTCACCCTGCTTATTTAGCTTATATGCAGAGTACATCATGCAACATGCTGGGCTGGATGAAGCACAAGCTGCAATGAAGATTGCCAGGAGAAGTATCAATAACCTCAGATATGCAGATGACACCACCCTTAACGGCAGAAAGTGAAGAAGTGCTAAAGAGCCTCTTGATGAAAGTGAAAGAGGAGAGTGAAAAAGTTGGCTTCATACTCAACATTGAGAAAACTAAGATCATGGCATCTGGTCCCATCACTTCATGGCTTGGGAATAGATGGGAAATCTATTTAATAGCAAGTGAAGTCCGTCAGTTGTGTCCGACTCTGCGACCCCATGGATTGTAACCTACCAGGCTCCTCCATCCATGGGATTTTCCAGGCAAGAATACTGGAGTGGGTTGCTATTTCCTTCTTCAGGGGATCTTCCCGACTCGGGGATTGAACCCAGGTCTCCTGCATTGTAGGCATTGTAGGCAGATGCTTTATCATCTGAGCCACCAGGGAAGTCCTTAATCTATATAATCTATATATTTATAATATAAAAGATTATACATTATATGTTATATAATATATAATTTAAAATGTATATTTATATATAATATTATATAATAACTATAATTATAAAATATAATGCTGCTGCTACTGCTGCTAAGTTGCTTCAGTCGTGTCTGACTCTGTGCGACCCCATAGATGGCAGCCCACCAGGCTCCCCCGTCCCTGGGATTCTCCAGGCAAGAACACTGGAGGGGGTTGCCATTTCCTTCTCCAATGCATGAAAGGGAAAAGTGAAAGTGAAGTCGCTCAGTCGTGTCCAACTCTTAGCAACCCCATAGACTGCAGCCCACCAGGCTCCTCCGTCCATGGGATGTTCCAGGCAAGAGTACTGGAGTGAGGTGCCATTGTCTTTTCCAATATAATATAATATAATATTAATATTAATATATAGAATCTATATAAAAATCTATGTAATATTTATAACCTATTCCCAAATATATGAGAAAACAATGGAAAAGGTGAGAGACTATTTTTTTGGGCTCCAAAATCACTGCAGATGGTGACTGCAGCCATGAAATTAAAAGACACTCCTTGGAAGAAAAGCCATGATCAACCTAGACAGCATATTATAAAAGCAGAGACATTACTTTGCCAACAAAGGTCCGTCTAGTCAAAGCTATGGTTTGTCCAGTACTCATGTATGGATGGAAGAGTTCAACTATAAAGAAAGTTGAGCGCTGAAAAATTGATGCTTTTGAACTGTGGTGTTGGAGAAGACTCTTGGGAGTCCCATGGATTGTAAGGAGATCTAACCAGTCAATCCTAAAGGAAAGCAGTCCTAAATATTCATTGGAAGGACTGATGCTGAAGCTCCAATACTTTGGCCACCTGATGTGTAGAGCTGACTCTCTGGAAAAGGCCCTGATGCTGGGAAAGATTGAAGGCGGGAGGAGCAGGGGGTGGCAGAGGATGAGATAGTTAGATAGCATCACTGTTCCATGTACATGAGGTTGAGCAAACTCTGGGAGATAGTGAAGAACAGGGAAGCTTGATGTGCTGCAGTCCATGGGGTCGCAGAGTCAGACACGATATATTGACAGAACAGCAACAACAGCATGGATCTTTGCAGTTTCAAACTTGCGAAGATCCCAGCAGATACGTTGTTTACTGATACCTTTTCCCTCAGTTAAAACAGTATGTGTCTTTGAGCAAGCGACTTTAACATTTCTTGTCTTTTTGTTTGGGGTTACTGGTATATAGTTATATGAGGTTTTAAAAACTGATGTTTATAATGATATGAAATATGTATAATTTAAAAAATAATTTTATTTATTTAAGCCCATGCACAGTGAGCATGCATGCTTGCCAAGTCTCTTCAGTTGTGTCCAACTCTCTGCGACCCTGTGGACCGTAGCCTGTTAGGCTTCTCTGTCTGTGGGATTCTCCAGACAAGAATACTGGAATGGGTTGCTATTTCCTCCTCCAGGGAATCTTCCCGACTCAGGGATCAAACCCACATCTCCTGCGGCGTCTGCACTGCAGGCAGATTCTTTCCTGCTGAGCTTATGGCCGTGCTGAGTCCTTGTTGCTCCGTGGGCTCTCCTTTAGCTGTGGCGAGGGGGGAGCTACTCTCTGGTTGTGGTGCATGGGCATCTCGTTGTGGTGGCTTCTCTTGTTGCAGAGCGTGGACTGTAGGGTGCACAGGCTTCAGCAGTTGCTGCACATGGCTCTAGAGCACAGGCTCAATAGCTGTGGGTTGTGAGAAACTAGGGAGCACTGGAGAAATGGTATGGAAGGGAGCAGAGCAAGAGAGTAGATGAAAACGAAAAAACGAAAATATGGGGACAAGAGGGTGACTTCCTGTAGAGGCTGCCAGCCACAGCCACAGGGGCAGGCTTTGGAGGCAGCGCTGATGAGCCCTGTAGGATGGGGTCTTGGAGGATGGAAACTGTCTGAAGGAGGAGGTTGGGAGTCAGAGTGTTCAAGATGAGTACGGTCAAACTCTGTCAAACCCTTCTCATCTTTAAGACCTCCTGCAAGTCTCAACTCCTTGTGTAAGAGTGAAAGATTCTCTCCTACCTCTGAATGCTTAGAGCTTTCATTATACCGTGCATTCGGCAGTTAATGATCTTGTTATTGTCTTTTGTGTTACAGACTTTAGTGCCTACTGTAGGAAAACTGTTGTTCTTTTCGGTAATTTTAAAATATAGTGATAGATTAAAAAGGAACAGTTTTGTCAGACGTTCACAAGTTTTGTGTTCTACTTCATAAATAATTTTAAAAGTATGGAGTTAGTGACAATACATTTTATAATGGGAAATGTGTTAGTATCAAACTATAAAACTGTATAAAGCCATAGCTTTAAGATAATCAGATGAAAACATAAATAACAATATCAGTTATGAAATTAAATACAGGCGATTTGTCAAGCTGAACTGTGAGACTGAACAATTGCTGTATGTGTCTTAATTACATCAGTACACTTGGGAAGGGGCGAACTTCATTAATTTAGGAACTATAAAGAATGACATTGGGGTTACATAATGTAGAAGTTCTTCGCTTGTTTTATTTTTATGCTGAACACAATTGCAAGGATAAATCCAAGAATGTTAAAAACAATGAAATTTAAAAAAATCTCACCAAATAACAGGAAACTAACAATTAGGAGAAGATGAGAAGCCAAGGAAGTGTACAGCAATTTGTATTTAGTGACATTCTTGACATTATCTCCAAATACTTTCTGCTGTCTACGAAAGTCAAACGTTAATCAGAGAAAGCTACGTGCACTATAATAAGCCCTTTGAAATCTGACTCTTTTTTTTTTTTTTTAAATCTGACTAGCTTTTGTATGGTGAAGTCTATTTATCATTTTAAAGTTTTCTGAATTTTGGAATCCCTACAGTCTCTCATTGGTGGCAATAATAGTTTTTTTTTCACTCAAATAACAAGGTCTGCTTTAATTTTTTTCCTTTGATCAGGTCATTTTGTAGTAGCTATCCTTGTGACCAAGCTCTCCTTATTAGATCTGCTATTCAATCTGCTGCTTTTGTCAGGATGACCCTAAGCAAGAGATCAGTCATTTTTCAATCTGGATTTTTCATCAAATAAATACGGCTTTTAAATATTAAAAATAAATATACCAGTATGAAGCATACACTTATGTCATTGTGTTAAATTTTCATTAAAATTTAAATTGAGAGTGTGTGTATTAAGGTGTGTATGGAGGATAAAGCCTAAATTTTTCAAAGCATAACTATTTTAACTGACACAATAGTTTCTTTTTAGGAGTTAAGAAATAAAAAGTGGTCCAGTAGTTAGGTCTCTGCTTTCACTGCCAAGGTCCCAGGTTCAATCCCTGGTTGGGGAACTAAGATCTCATAAGCCCCGAGATATGGCCAAAAAAAATAAAATAACTTTTTTAAAGTGTTGGGATGTCCCAATTAAAAGAAATTGGGATATTTAAATTTAAAAAAATTCATGCACCATAAAATTTCATATATTAGAATCCATCTTTTCAATATCACATATCTCAACAGTTGGTGTCATTCAGAAAGTGTTGAGTGAGAAAACCCAAAGTGGTGGTTGCTTAAGATTTACCACAGTGGAAAAAGCCTCATAATTACTTCCAATTTCAAAGGAGTTTTAGCAAATACCCAAAGATCTCTTTAAAATAATAACAGTTAAAGGACTAGCATCTATGTGCAAATGCAGTGAAAGAAAAATTATTTGCAACCTAATTTTCAAGACCTCTGACAGGGGCTTCTGGGTGCCTATGTGCTAATTGCACCTATAGCTGACCATTTGTATTTTTGAAAATAGAGATAGTAGAAAACAAAATAGCATCTTATAGTATTCAGTGAAATTTAACCTTTTGGGCGCCACAGACTTAGTTTAGTTTGTTTTAGTTTGTTCCTGTACCTTACAGCTTCTTAAAATTACAAAGCACTAGGTAGATCACTGGAGAAGGCGATGGCGCCCCACTCCAGTGCTCTTGCCTGGAAAATCCCATGGGCGCAGGAGCCTGGTGGGCTGCAGTCCATGGGGTCGCGAAGAGTCGGACACGACTGAGCGACTTCACTTTCACTTTTCACTTTCATGCATTGGAGAAGGAAATGGCAACCCACTCCAGTGTTCTTGCCCAGAGAATCCCAGGGACTGGGGAGCCTGGTGGGCTGCCGTCTCTGGGGTCGCACAGAGTCGGACACGACTGAAGCGACTTAGCAGTAGTGGCAGCAGGTAGATCACAGTTTGAATTTAAATGACACGTGAGTAACTGATTCCTTGTTTGGCTAATATGTGCCTCAGAAAAGCAACTCACTTTCTTATGCTAGCTGATGAAGAGACTTTCTATTAGGTTCATTGGGTACTGACTAAGAGATTTAAACTCTTAAGAATTTTCAATATGTGAAGTTGTATAGATATGAACAGTCATGTGCCAGAGCAAAAACATTAGCAGTCTCTTGGATAGTATCATTCTGGACTTTGAAAGAAGTGGATTTATAAGTAGTCTTTTGAAAGGTAATCTGATCATAGGTAGAAATCCTTTGGTTTTAATTGCCTGAGACTCATGGCATTTAAAGTCTATAGGAAAAGAGTCTCCCGAAGCTTTGACTGTACTTTTTTGAGGGGTAAACAGCTTTTATGTAATGATAAGAGAGATACTCTTTTGTCAGTGAGCATCCTATAGAACTTTCTCCAAATAAATAGGGAATTTTTATGTTACTTTTCCAGTACAAGTAAACTTTCTTCCAATTGTTCGCCAGTCTTGATGACAAAAAGTAAGTGAAGTGGCAGCAACAGAATTAATACCAATTCTGTGACACCCAAAGGGATAAAAACTGACAAATTAAATATATGTTAATTAACTTGCATTATTGGTACTCAGAGGAAGACAAATTAGTCTTTTAGACTGAGAACTTTCCATTGTCATTTCATAGGGTTAAAATCTTGACCACATTTGCAGAATGTTTAGGTTAAGAGGGTGAACGATCAGGAATTCCTTCATGTGCCACTTTAATTCAGATAAAGTTGCTCTAATAGTCTGAAATGAGTTCACGTTGGGATCAAATAAAGGGGCCAAATATATTTTTGTAGACTACTGAAGTCTAAATTAGTGATAAGAGGTCCATATTACTAAACCCTGGACAGCTACTCTTAAGGGCAGATCTTGGGATGTAAGTGTTTCAAAATTTTTGTTTAAGGAATTGAATATTATTTCCTGAAAAACTGTGGTACTACTTATCAACCTAAACCTGTGTTATAAAAAACCTGCTGGCTTGAACACTTGGAGCCTGCTTTATCCTTTTTGTTTATGTACAACTTTCGTACCAGTTTAACTTTGGCAGGTAGAAAAAGGGAGAAATAATAGCCTCTTGTTTAATACTTGTATGTATTCATATCTAACAGCTCTTCAATAAAGTGACACATTTAAAGCCATGTTTCACAGCTAAGGTTGAAAACATAGTAAGAGAGTGCATACTTCTCTCAGGGTGGTAAGTCAGGTTTAAACAACTTTAAATATAGCTCATATTTTGAAAGATGTTGCCAAGATTGTGGTTCTTGGAGAACAAATCAAGTTAAGCAATTCACTAGGGAGGAAACATTTAGTTTTGTGGGTATGCATTTTTGGTAGTAGTCAGCCAAAAGATACATCTGTAGGATACAGGTTTTTTTTTTTCCCCCACTGCCTTGAATTTTACAGATTCATGGGTTCAAAATGCCTCAAAAGCACTTGCATTTCATTTTTATGTAATTGATTTTTCAGCTGTGGATTTTGTTTCCAGTCCTTCACTAAGCATATCACCTTACATGTAGAGTTCCATCTAGTGGTAAAAGTAATCACTGCAGACTATTGGTATTAAAAAATACCCTTTTTAAGGGATAAGTCTTGCCTCTGTTACTCTTTGGGATGGTTGCTTAGTATATGCCTTTTTTTTTCTTCTATTCTTATAGTCCTTTATTTTAATTAAAAAAATTTATTTATTTTAATTGGAGGCTAATTACCTTACAATATTGTGGTGGTTTTTGCCATACATCGACATGGATTAGCCACAGGTGTACATGTGTACCCCCATGCTGAACCCCCCTCCCACCTTCTTCCCCATCCCATCCCTCTGGGTTGTCCCAGAGCACTGGCTTTGAATGCCCTGGTATATGCTCTTAAATACTGAAGTCTTTGCTATCTCTGTTTGCCTTTATACTTAACTACTAATTCTCCTGGTACTAGCCATCTATGCAAAAACTTTTATGATGAGAAAATTAACCTTTATTATAAACTGTATTTTGATTTTCTATGATATTTACATCAAATTGTAGCAAGATTTAGGTCAAATCTATACTTGGTATTTTAAAAAAATTGTCATGAAAGATATTGGTTATACGTACAATATAATCAATACTCTTTCTAATACCCAGGTTCAACAAATCTCAGCATTTTCCATATTTACTTCAAATGAATCACTCCTGTTTCCCCACAGCCTAATACTTTTTCCCGAAACAGTGCTAGCACCCCAGAAACTCTCCTTATGCCCTCTTGTCTTCTCATAATCACTAACCCCCAAAGGTAACCATTATCCTGAATGGTAAATACATCTTTGCTTCTCTCTACAATTTGCTACTTAAGCAAGTATAATTCTTCCTTGCTTTACAATAGAGTTGAAAATTCATTTAATACACCCAACCTATTGAACATGATAGCTTAGCCTAGCCTAACTTAAACATGCTCAGACCACTCATATTAGCCTATAGCCAGAATCATTTAACACAAAGACTATTTTATAATAAAGTATTAATCTCATGTACTATATTGAATACTGTATTGAAAGTCAAAAACCAGAATGGTTGTAAATGTTTTGGTTTACTCTCATGACCTCGTGGCTACCTGGGAGCTGTGGCTCGTTGTTGCTGTCCAGCATCACGAAACAGTATTGTACTACATATCGCTAGCCCAGGAAAAGATCAGAATTCAAAAATTTGAAGTAGAGTTTCTAGTGAATGCATATTGCTTTCACACCATCATAGAGTTAACAATTGTAAGTTGAACCATTGTAGATTGGAGACTTATCTCTACAAACTATATTTTTTGTCTGGTTTTAAAATTTGATATGAATAGCACTATATAGTAAGTAGTTTGTGTGTCTGTGTGTGTGTATGAGAGAGAGAGAGAGAGAAGGACATCTTTTGCTCAGTTGTCTGTGAGATTCATTCATGACTGTGTATGTAACTGGACTGTGTCCTTTTTCATTGCTATGAAAGCTGCCATTATTGAAGAATCCGCCTGCCAGTGCAGGAGACACGAGTTTGATCCCTGATCCAGGAAGATCTCACATGCTGCGGAGTAACTAAGCTCATGGGCCGCAACTATTGAACCTGTGCTCTAGAGTCCGGGAGCGGCAACTACTGAGCCCTTGCTCTGCAGCTACTGAAGCCGGGGAGCCTGTGCTCCGGAACAAGAGGAGAAACTGCAGTGAGAAACCTATGCACTGCAATGAAGAGTAGCTCTTGCTCGCTACAACTAGAGAAAAGTGCAGTACACGGAAGACCCAGTACAGCCAAAAATAAATCAATACGTAAATAAAAATTTTTTAAAATTGCTATTATGTATGCCACATTTTAAAAACCATTCTGCTGGACATTTTGCTTCCAGTTTTGGCTGCTTAGAAATTAATGTATCAGTGAACATTCTTGCTTGGGATTTTTGGTGCCCATGTTGCTGCATGCACATGCTAGGCATGTTTTTAGAATTGTTGCTCATAGGGTATACATGTTCATTAATACTGTAGATAAGATGAAATAGTTATAGCCCCACTATCTGTATAAAAGAGTTACTTTATGGTTAGAGTTCTTTATAGTTAGAATTATTTTCTCTAATCCTTGGTATTGTCCATTTTAGCCATTCTGTTGGATGATAGTATGTCATTGATTTTTAATTTGCAGTTCTTTGATGTCTAGTGGTATTGAGTAGTTTTTAAAATGAGAGTTTCTTGAAATCTCATGCTTGTTTTTCTGTTGGTTATTTATTTATTTTTTCATTTTGATTGTACGAAGTCTGTATATATTCAGGTTATGAGCCTTTTTTGACCATATATATTGTAGATATATTTTCCCACCATATATTTTGTAGATATATTTTTCACTTTCTTAATGGTGTCTTTTGATAACATAGTTCTTATTTTAATGAACTCAAATGTATTGAGCTTTTTCTTTGTGGTTGCTTATTCAGCAATGCTGAAGAAGCTGAAGTTGAACGGTTCTAGGAAGACCTACAAGACCTTTTAGAACTAACACCTCAAAAAGATGTCCTTTTCATTATAGGGGAGTGGAATGCAAAAGTAGGAAGTTAAGAAACACCTGGAGTAACAGGCAAATTTGGCCTTGGAATACGGAATGAAGCAGGGCAAAGGCTAATAGAGTTTTGCCAGAAAATGCACTGGTCATAGCAAACACCCTCTTCCAACAACACAAGAGAAGACTCTACACATGGACATCACCAGATGGTCAACACCGAAAGCAGATTGATTATGTTCTTTGCAGCCAAAGATAGAGAAGCTCTATACAGTCAACAAAAACAAGACCAGGAGCTGACTGTGGCTCAGATCATGAACTCCTTATTGTCAAATTCAGACTGAAATTGAAGAAAGTAGAGAAAACCACTAAACCATTCAGGTATGACCTAAATCAAATCCCTTATGATTATACAGTGGAAGTGAGAAATAGATTTAAGGGACTAGATCTGATGGATAGAGTGCTTGATGAACTATGGACTGAGGTTCGTGACATTGTACAGGAGACATGGATCAAGACCATCCCCATGGAAAAGAAATGCAAAAAAGTAAAATGGCTGTCTGGGGAGGCCTTACAAATAGCTGTGAAAAGAAGAGAAGTGAAAAGCAAAGGAGAAAAGGAAAGATAAA
Organism: Capra hircus; assembly: GCF_001704415.2. Lineage (NCBI taxonomy): Eukaryota > Metazoa > Chordata > Mammalia > Artiodactyla > Bovidae > Capra > Capra hircus. The sequence goes on from NC_030833.1 coordinate 33,084,260, forward strand.
AGCATCTGAATGCAGAGTTCCAAAGAATAGCAAGAAGAGATAGGAAAGCCTTCCTCAGTGATCAATGCAAAGAAATAGAGAAAAACAACAGAATGGGAAAGACTAGAGATCTCTTTGAGAAAATTAGAGATACCAAGGGAACATTTCATGCAAAGATGGGCTTTATAAAGGACAGAAATGGTCTGGACCTAACAGAAGCAGAAGATATTAAGAAGAGGTGGCAAGAATACACAGAAGAACTATACAAAAAAGATCTTCATGACCCAGATAATCACGATGGTGTGATCACTCACCTAGAGCCAGACATCCTGGAATGTGAAGTCAAGTGGGCCTTAGAAAGCATCACTACGAACAAAGCTAGTGGAGGTGATGGAATTCCAGTTGAGCTATTTCAAATCCTGGAAGATGATGCTGTGAAAGTGCTGCATTCAATATGTCAGCAAATTTGGGAAACTCAGCAGTGGCCACAGGACTGGAAAAGGTCAGTTTTCATTCTAATCCCAAAGAAAGACAATGCCAAAGAATGCTCAAACTACCGCACAATTGCACTCATCTCACACACTAATAAAGTAATGCTCAAAATTCTCCAGGCCAGGCTTCAGCAATACATGAACCGTGAACTTCCAGATGTTCAAGCTGGTTTTAGAAAAGGCAGAGGAACCAGAGATCAAATTGCCAACATCCACTGGATCATGGAAAAAGCAAGAGAGTTCCAGAAAAACATTATTTCTGCTTTATTGACTATGCCAAAGCCTTTGACTGTGTGGATCACAATAAACTGTGGAAAATTCTGAAAGAGATGGGAATACCAGACCACCTGACCTGCCTCTTGAGAAATCTGTATGCAGGTCAGGAAGCAACAGTTAGAACTGGACATGGAACAACAGACTGGTTCCAAATAGGAAAAGGAGTACATCAAGGCTGTATATTGTCAGCCTGCTTATTTAACTTCTATGCAGAGTACATCATGAGAAACGCTGGGCTGGATGAAGCACAGGCTGGAATCAAGATTGCCGGGAGAAATCTCAATAACCTCAGATATGCAGATGACACCACCCTTATGGCAGAAAGTGAAGAGGAGCTAAAAAGCCTCTTGATGAAAGTGAAAGAGGAGAGTGAAAGAGTTGGTTTAAAGATCAACATTCAGAAAACTATGATCATGGCATCTGGTCCCATCACTTCATGGGAAGTAGATGGGAAAACAGTGGAAACAGTGTCAGACTTTATTTTTTGGGGCTCCAAAATCACTGCAGATGGTGACTGCAGCCATGAAATTAAAAGACACTTACTCCTTGGAAGAAAAGTTATGACCAACCTAGATAGCATATTCAAAAGCAGAGACATTACTTTACCGACTAAGGTCCGTCTAGTCAAGGCTATGGTTTTTCCTGTGGTCATGTATGGATGTGACAGTTGGACTGTGAAGAAAGCTGAGCACTGAAGAATTGATGCTTTTGAATTGTGGTGTTGGAGAAGACTCTTGAGAGTCCCTTGGACTGCAAGGAGATCCAACCGGTCCATTCTGAAGGAGATCAGCCCTGGGATTTCTTTGGAAGGAATGATGCTGAAGCTGAAACTCCAGTACTTTGGCCACCTAATGCGAAGACTTGACTCATTGGAAAAGACTCTGATGCTGGGAGGGATTGGGCGCAGGAGGAGAAGGGGACGACAGAGGATGAGATGGCTGGATGGCATCACTGACTCAATGGACGTGAGTCTGAGTGAACTCTGGGAGTTGATGATGAACAGGGAGGCCCGGCGTGCTGTGATTCATGGGGTCGCAATGAGTCGGACACGACTGAGCGACTGAACTGAACTGAAGAAAGATAGCTATAATTCATTAGGTGGACATATGGAACTGTTTTGGAGAAGGCAATGGCACCCCACTCCAGACTCTTGCCTGGAAAATCCCATGGACGGAGGAGCCTGGTGGGCTGCAGTCCATGGGGTTGCTAACAATCAGAAACGACTGAGCGACTTCACTTTCACTTTTCACTTTCATGCATTGGAGAAGGAAATGGCAATCCTCTCCAGTTCTTGCCTGGAGAATCCCAGGGACGGGGGAGCCTGGTGGGCTGCTGTCTGTGGGGTCGCACAGAGTCGGACACGACTGAAGCGACTTAGCAGCAGCAGCATAGTGACATAGGTGTCAATTTTCGCTTTTTCCCCCTATAGTTGTCCAGATGTCTCAGCACCATTCAATGAAAAGGTCATTCATTCCCCACTGATTTGTAGCACCTTATCCTGAGTCCAGTAAAGAAGAAAGGAAGTAATAAAGATAAGAACAGAAGTTAGTGAAATAAATACCAAGCATGTAATAGAGGAATTCAGCAAACCCCCAAACTGGAACCTTGACAATGGTAATAAAAATTGATAAATCTCTAATAAGATCCATAAATTTAAAAAAAATTACCAGTATCAGGAACAAGGATGAGCAGATCACTATGGAACCTGGACATGTTAATAAGTTCCTCAGAGGCTATTACAAACAAGTTTATGCCAGTAAAGAAATATACAACTTATCAAAATTAATACAAAAAGAAATAGAAAATTTGAATAGTTCTGTAACACAAAATAAATTGAATATATATAATATAATTAAAAACCTTACAAAGAAAACTCTAGGTCCAGATGACTTCATCAGCCAATTCCATCACTTAAGGGAGAAATGACAATAGCACTTAAACTTTTTCAGAGAATAGAAAAATAGGACACAGTCTCCAACGCACTTTGATAGGCCAGCACAAACTTGGTATAAAACCCAATGGAGAAAAATATAAGAAAGGACAATTCCATGATAATCTCACTTGGGACATATGTGGAGAAACCTAAACAAACAATCAGCAAACCAAACTCAGCAGTATATAAAAATGATAAAATATCATTACAATATTGGGTTTATTCTAGAAATACCCAGTTGGTTTAACATTAATTAGTGCCATTCACTACATAAACAAAGGAGAAAAATTATATGATTCTCAACAAATTTTCATAACACTAAGCACATATTCATGCGAAGTGCTGGGCTGGATGAAGCACAAGCTGGAATCAAGATTGCAGGGAGAAATATCAATCACCTCAGATATGCAGATGACACCACCCTTACAGCAGAAAGTGAAGAAGAGCTAAAGAGCCTCTTGATCAAAGCAAAAGATGAGAGTGAAAAAGTTGGCTTAAAACTCAACATTGAGAAAACTAAGATCATGGCATCTGGTCCCATCACTTCATGGCAAATAGATGGGACAGACAATGGAAACAGTGACAGATTTAATTTTTTGGGCTCCAAAATCACTGCAGATGGTGACTATAGCTATGAAATTAAAAGACACTTACTCATTGGCAGGAAAGCTATGACCAACCTAGACAGCATATTAAAAAGCAGAAATATTATTTTGCCAACAAAGGTCTGTCTAGTCAAAGCTATGGTTTTTCCGGTAGTCATGTATGGATGTGAGAGTTGGACTGTGAAGAAAGCTGAGCACCGAAGAATTGATGCTTTTGAACTGTGGTGTTAGAGAAGACTCTTGGAGTCCCTTGGACTGCAAGGAGATCCAGCCAGTCCATTCTAAAGGAAATCAGTCCTGAATATTCATTGGAAGGACTGATGCTGAATCTACAACTCCTAATCTTTGGCCACCTGATGCGAAGAACAGACTCACTAGAAAAGACCGTGATGCTGGGAAAGATTGAAGGCAGGAGGAGAAGGGGACGACAGAGGATGAGATGGCTGGATGGCATCACTGACTCAATGGACATGAGTTTGAGTAAGCTCTGGGAGTTGGTGATGGATAGGAAAGCCTGATGTGCTGCAGTCCATGGGGTCGCAAAGAGTTGGACATCACTGAGTGACTGAACTGAAGCACAGAGTTAGGATAATAAATAAATAACCCTAAGCAAACTAATAAGAAGATACTACCCTAATCTGGTATCACCTGAATCTGATAGGCTTCCCTGGTGGCTCAGCTGGTAAAGAATCTGCCTGTAAAGTGGGAGACCTGGGTTCGATCCCTGGGTTGGGAACATCAGGAGAGGGGAACGGCTACCTACTCCAGTATCCTGGCCTGGAGAATTCCAAGGACTGTTCAGTCCTGGGGGTTGCAAAGAGTCGGACATGAGTGAGCGACTTTCACTTTCACTGAATCTGATAGTTTATGCCAAAATGGTAGATGGGGGAAGATACCGTTTTTCAATTTGCTTTACCTTTTTAACTTGTAAAGTTAAGATTATTTTCATATTTATCAGTTATTTAGACCCTATTGGTCATATCTTTTGACTAATTTTCTTTGAGTGTTTTTCTTATAAATTTTAGTCATATTGGTAAGTTCTGAATACTAATCCTTTTTATGAATAAAAGTTTTTTTTCAGCTTATGGCTTATCTTTTATTAATACTTAAAAATTTTAAATTTATTTATTTATTATGAGTGAGTAGTGTTAATATGTTCACTTGAATAAAAAATCCAGAAAATGCAAAACGACATACAGTGGAAAGGTTCTCTCCCACTCCTGTCCTTTCATCCACTTCCCCTCTCTAGAGGTACTGTGCCTTCATTTTTCAAGGACTTTGTTTATAATATCATTTGTTGAACAGACATTTAAAATTTTGACTTAGTTAAATGTTTCAGTCTTTTGTTTGTGGATTGTACATTTTATGTTGTGTTTAAGAATGCTTTCCTCTGCCTCATTAATTTATTTTTTTCCAAGTTTGACTCTTTATATTTAGATCTTTATTCTGTCTGGAATTTATTTTTTGTGTAGGGACCTCTCTTGCCTTTATGTGCTTGTCCTTATACTCTTACATTGTGTGATTGTTTTGTCTAAGACAGTGTTCAATGTGATGGGAGACTGTTGTTGAGCTTCATCTACGTGTTGGCAAATATAATTAACTGGTCCAGTTTTTAATTTCTATTTTGTTCCTACTTGCAGATGAATGCTTAAGAGTCCTAAGAAATGCTGCCTTTCAGGCCACATAATGTGCCTTGTGTCCTCTAACTTATCTGGAATTTGTGTAGGCTGTGATAGGGCAAGGAAAGGAGGGTTTCTTTGTTACAGCAAACAAGGAGAAAGTTTTTTTCCTGTCTCTTCGATTTACCAATGCCTCATCAGAAGCTTTCAGCACTTATGTAAGAAATTAATTTTTTTCTTAAACTTGAACAAACTTTACAGTTCATTTTAAAATTAGTTACTGTAGAGGGAGGAAGTGGTTTTTGCTTAATAATAGTATTTATTTAATTATTTATTTTCTTTAGCCCTTCTCTTAAGTTCTTGACCATGTTCCTTGATATTCTTAGCTTTACATTGTGGTACTATGTATTCCATGGAAAGAGACTTTGTGATATGGGGATAATTTAAAACCATAACCTACTATATCTGTCTTTTCCTTCTCTTATCTTCCATTTTACTTCTTTTTTAACCATTTCTCTCCAGTTTTGTCTTACCACATACTCCACTCAGAAAAAGTGAGGAAGAGGACGAAAAAGAATTAGGTTAAAGAAATTAAAGTGAGACAAAACAAAAGTGATTTCATTTCACTTCCCAAATGATTATGGGAAGGAAAGGGAGAAAAAGCGGAAGGGGAAAAGAAACTGAGCTTGCTTACTGGTTACTTCTGGGTTAGGACTCCTTAGCTATCTTTTTCTTGTATTCCTTGTAAATAGGTAGGGGCAGCCTTGAACTTACTCATTCTCCCACCTCTTCTAACTGTGAGGGAACAGACTGCAAGTCAGAAAGGATTCTGTTGAGAAGCACTGTATGTAGGGTTTTGTGCTTCTGGCTCCTTTCTACTAGTGTATTTGATCCAATTTAGTGCCTGAAGGTCAACTCTGATGTAAGTTTTGGAATCTCAACTGAGTCTTACTCTGGATATTAATAAACTGAAGGTCTGGAGGTTATATGTATGTATGTATGTCTACTTTAGGAATATAATAGATGCTGTTAATGTTCATTTATATGTAGAATTAATTTGATCTAAATTTCTTTTCAGAATTAAGAGAGATGTGACGGCCGTAAAAGCTTAGATTTGATAAATTGTAAGACTCTTGGTGCTGATCCATTTCATGGTTTTCTGGCACTCTCAGTACAGCAGTAACTTCTCATTGGCAGTGATTATAAATAATAATCTATTGACTCATATCGTGACTGAAATAAGCCAACAGTTAAAATAAAAAGAGGCTTTGTCAATGACTTAGGATGAATATTCTTTTTAATTTTAATTGGCTCATATCATAATCATTGGCATCTTTAAATCACTGGCATCTTTAGCCTTAGTATGTAAAAAGGTTGAGGAAAGAGCATTTTTAGTTCTCTTTCTTAAGACTTTGGCTTGAGAACACATATTTATAATTTTTAAGTTTTATGTGAATTCTTATATTATCATTTTAGAGAAAAGAAAGAGATTTAGTAGTCACCAACTGAAGACTTGGGCTGTTGATTAAAACTAGGTAATAACTTTTCAAGGACATAGAGATGAACTCTGAAGTTTAACCACACCTTGTTTTCATTATACAAATTAAAAATGATCTTTGTAAAATTTCCCTAGCTGTCCAGCGGTTAAGACTGTGTGCTTCCACTGCAGGGAAACTAGGATCCAAACATGCTGTGGGGGAAAAAAAAAAAAGAGAGATCCAGGTAGTATTGGTAAAGTGTCTTAGAGATTAGTTGTATTTAATATGTAGAGGTATCATTTTTCCTGGAACAGAGGTTTGGTAGCTAGGGTGTTGTGGAAACTTGTAAGTTGTGATTGTTTTATTATGGGACTATTTGATCGAGTCAGGTAAATTTCAGCTTTGCCTGACAGATGTTATCAGTTGTTCTTTCTAGCTTGTGTTACATGTGCTCATTGGTTGTATAATAGATGACTGTTTATACAATAAGAATTAGAACAAGCCATTAGAGATAATTGATAATAGATACAAACAGACGGTGATATCTCTGCTACAAGAGATGGAATAATACAGTTCTTATATGTACATGTTAAAAGTAAAAAGAATTTAGTAATTACGTATTAGAAAACAATAAGGAAGAAAGTATTTCTGAGAGTCAAAGGAGCTTTTCCAGAAGTATAGCCAAGATAATGTAGGAGTGGAAAACCAGGTAAGATCAGGGGCCAACAGAACATATCTGCTGAGTATTACTCAGTGATAGAAGAGATAGAAGAAACAAAATATGAATTTTTTTCCAAGTGCCTTAGAGTGGAAGGACCTTGAGCAAACTTTGGACTTAGATGATGGGCCAGAGACATCCAGAACGAAGGATTTTAAAATAAAACCTATTTCTGAACCTGGGCAAGGCTGAATGAATATCTGTTTTGTATACCTGTAAGTGCCTTCCATTCTAGTGAAGGCTTTTGGTTATGAGGAACAGAATCCAGGGATACTTGGCTCAACTGAAAGGGACTGATTATAAGGAAACACCTGTCTGTGTAGGGACCTAGGAACCAAAAAACCCTAAGGGTAGAGTAAATGTCTTCAAAATGTCTGTTATACTAGATACAGTTTTATCTCTTCAGTAGCCTCATCCTTACTGTCATGTGGTTTCTGAGGCATTTGCCAGTAGCCCGACTGTGGTACTATCAGCAATTGATCACTGGATGGGAAATACCATATAGTGCTGGGTGTACTCCCAAGAGGGGGCTTCCCCGGTGGCTCAGTGGTAAAGAATCTGCCTGCAATGCAGGAGACCCAGGAGACACAGTTTCAATACCTGGGTTGAGAAGATCTGGAAGAGGGCTTGGCAACGCACTCCAGTACTCTTGCCTGGAGAATCCCATGGAGAGAGGAGCCTGGCAGGCTACAGTCCATAGGGTCACACAGAGTCAGATGTGACTGAAGCGACTGAGCATGTACATCCAAGAAGGCCTTAATTTAATAATTGCCCATTGCCATGTTAGGGGGAACAGCTGCAGGTCTGATGTTTTAAAAGTATTTATCAATGATGATGGTTTAGGGTTTAACTTTTAATAAGGAAATGTGGTCTACGTGGCTGCCAATTCTAAAATACTATTAGACTCAGGAGGCTGTACGGGTTTTATCTTCTTGTAAACTGAATGTGTAAAATTAAGAGGCAAATTCAGGTCATAACATAGAGGTTATCTGATGTCTTTTCTTTAAATTTCTGAGTATCTGTGTGGGTATAACCTAAACAGCAGCAAGTCCCACTTGTCTCCTTTGTGCAGTCAACAGATTAAGTATTAGGTTTTCAAAAGACTGGTATATGCAGATGAGCCCACAGAAAGAATGAATGATTGTGTTGTTGAGGGGGAATGAAAAACGCATATAAAAATGATCCTCTCAAAGATTCTTCTGTTTCATTGTTTTCAGTGAAGCTATCTGCAATTTTGTTATCTGCAATGACTCTTCCCTTCAAAGTCAGCCCATTATCTTCAATCCTGACTTTTTTGTGGAGAAGCTCCGGCATGAGAAACCCGAGGTGTTCACTGAGCTGGTGGTCAGCAATATTACAAGACTTATCGATCTGCCTGGAACCGAGCTGGCTCAGCTGATGGGAGAAGTGGACCTTAAGTTGCCTGGCGGGGCGGGCCCAGCATCAGGATTCTTCCGGTCTCTAATGTCTCTCAAGCGAAAGGGTAGGAATTGTGTTTGTGAAGGGGGCAGGTCTCAGTTGCTTCCTGGGCTCTACTCTGAACATTTGCACATTCGTGGAGGAGTTACTATTATTGTAAAGCATTTTTTTTAGTCATTTTTTTTCATTACATGAATAGTAAAAGTTTAAGTAATATTGATAAAAATTATAAAAATTACCTAGATTAATTAAAGCATATATGATTAGTTTACATAGTTATCAGGAGCACCTTGATTTTCATGCTCTATTAATACTATACTAAAACAATATTAAAAGAACAAAGTTACACAGCTGGTGAATGCAGTAAAGAAAGTTAGACCGCTTTCTAATTGCGGTAGTTCTCTAATGTTTCCATTCCATAGAATGCTTTGGTAAGGCAAGTATTAATACTTATGAATCACTCAAAAAACCTTCTCAGAAATAAGTTACTAGTTTTATATACATAAATTATGATTATTTATACTGTTTTTGATAAGATGTGAAAGAGATTCTATTTTGTTTTATTAAATATAAGGAAATCCCGAGGGCAGCAAAAAAGTTTAAACATAACAGATTAGACCCTATACCAACTCTAGTGGATAATCCATCATGTTCTGATACTCATGGGTCTAAGTTCTATTTTTTGTTTGTTTTTAAATTAAATATCAATATTCCAAGTATTGTTAATTAAAGAAGAAGATGGTCTTTGCCTTCAGGGAACCTACTATCTAAGATTAAACTTGCAGAGAGTTGATTGAAAGGTGTTCTGATTGCATTTTCTGATGCACTTCCAACCGTAAAGTTTTTTTGTGCTGACCATGTGAACATACTTGCTCAACTGTAACATAGGATGCTTGAGGGGTATAATGATTTTAAGTATGCTGATTTTGTACTGTTTGTGGAAAATATATCCTTGTTCTATTGTATGGCTTTTTTCAGAAAAAGGAGTAGTATTTGGATCCCCACTGACAGAGGAAGGCATTGCCCAGATATACCAACTAATTGAATATCTACACAAGAGTAAGACTACTTGAAATGTTTTCATTCTTTGTTAATGAACAGTTGTCAGTTTTCTGTTGGGAGCTTAATATCCTTGAGTTAGTAGGTGTCAGTTAACCGTTAACAGAGACACTAATCAATGATAATTTCAGGTGGCATGTTTCTCGATAAATTTCCTTATAAATTTCATCTCATGTATTGATTTGCTTTATACTCTCAAACACACACACACACACATATACACACACATTAGATAGTGTCTGTGAAATCACATTTCACCCTCGATTAAGAGAGGCATTTCTTCTGGCAGAAATACATTGCTTCTAAAGAGTCTCAACATTTATTCCAGGGATGATAATTTATCACCAAAGAGACCTTTCAACTCTAAAATTCTCTGATTAAAATACACTCAACTTAATTCCCTTTTCCCTTTTTTAGTAGTCATACTGGTTATGTCATTGCTTTAAGTACTTGGCACAGCTGAGTGTATATGCAGTGTGTGGCTTTATGTGATGCCATGATGAATTCAACACTAATGGTTATTTTTGGCTTGCTCTCCCTGGGACATTGTGCTGGGAGCTAGAGCAGAGGTTACCAACTGACAGCCTAAGGGCTTAAGTTATCTACTTTCATGTTTTGTTTGGCAAAGGATTAAGTTAAAAATAAAACTAGTTTCCAGTCTTTTAAAATGGGAAAAGTCCAGGTTTCCCGCTTTCTTTGGATAACAGGAAGATCTAGCATACTTGAGCCCTGTGGCCTCTGGGGTGCAGTCATCTGGAGCACAGGTAGGTGCTTCCCAGTTTGTTAGGGTTCCTGTTCATTCATTTACTGTTGCCAGAGTGGCTGGTGGGCATTTCAACTTGGAAACCTGAATTAAGGAGCTATTCAAAGAAATACATACCTAAGCTGAAAACAGGAACTTTCATACTTCTACCAGATCAAACTGAAACGTGTCTCATCTTTTTTAACCCTTAGATTAGGGTTTAGAATCTTTTTTAACCCTAGAGTAGGGTTTAGAATCTAGGTTGAAGGGAAGAATGGTTTAGTTGGAATGACTGAGCTTCTGGCAGTCTCTTAGATGGAAAGGTGATCTGACTGATTAGAGTTCTAATTCCTGGGATAGTGCAGAGACCCTCGATTCATTTTAGGCTGGGAAACTGTTTATAGAAGCAATGAACCTCTACAGATGAACTCAGCCCCTCCAACAAAGTCTGGGATGGCTCATGGGAAGGGGACTTCAGGAAGACGTGGCTTTCCTTCCAGCTTATTTTTCAAGCTCTATTGTATATAAAATAGATAACCAACAAGGACCTACTGCATAGCACAGGGAACTATGCTTAATATTTTGTAATAACCTATAATGCAAAATAATCTAATATATACATATGAGTTTCCCTTGTGGTCAGCTAGTAAAGAATCCGCCTGCAATGTGGGAGACCTGAGTTCAATCCCTGGGTTGGGAAGATCCCCTGGAGAAGGGAAAGGCTACTCACTCCAGTATCCTGACCTGGAGAATTCCATGGACTGTGTAGAGGGTCGCGAAGAGTCTGACATGACTGAGCAACGTTCACATATATATATATCTCACTTTGCTGTATACTTGAAGCTAACACAACATTTTAAATCAACTATATTTCAATAAGAGTTTAAAAAAAGACCGGATAAAATTCAGTCTGCAGATGTGCCTCAGGAGGTTCCGTGACTCCTGGGTGGACCATCTCTCAGCCTGGAAGATCTCCGGGTGCTCAGGGATGTTCAGATAAGTTTCCCCAGGGGCCAGTAGGTCTTAACTCCTCCTTCAGGGTCTTTGGAAGGGTCTTTCAAGTATAAAGTGGTCTTATAGATGACTTATTTTAATCATAATTCTCTATTTCTTTATTCCTGTCCTCTGTTCTTCTTCCATGCCAAACAGACTTACGAGTAGAGGGTTTGTTTAGAGTACCAGGGAATAGTGTCCGGCAGCAGATTTTAAGAGATGCTCTCAATAATGGAACTGATATTGACTTGGAATCAGGGGAGTTTCACTCAAATGATGTTGCTACCTTGCTGAAGATGTTTCTAGGAGAGTTACCTGAGCCCCTGCTGACACATAAACATTTTCACGCACACCTCAAAATTGCTGGTGAGTATCGGAGGTGAGAAGGGGCTGTAGGTACATTTATTTCAATTTAGTAAAGTCATCTGGAATATTCTGTTGTTTGTAAACAACAATATTGTATTGTTTGTAACTTCTGCTAATATTGGTTAACACTTCATGATATTTCTGGGCTCTCTGAATCCTCATAAGCATTGGCTAGTTACATTTGATTTAGTCAAATTTTTTTGTTGAATAAACCTCTTTGAAGATACAGTCTGGGTTTTGTTTATTTTTGTGTTCCTAATGGATCCTAGCATTGTGCTTTGAACATTTTAGTTGTTTAATTAATGTCTGCTTTTCACTGGATTGATTGACACACCCAAATCAATGGTCACAGTTCTGATGTATTTGCCTTGGTTTGGAACTTTTGCTAAGTATTAATATGCCTCAGTTGAGATCATCTCTACTGTTGGAAATTTGCTGTTTAAAAAATAATTTTGTTTGTTTTCTAAATAGGCAATACATTCTCACAAATTAAAATTCAAAAGTTTCCAAGAGTATGCAGTGAAAAGCCTCTTTTCCATCTCTGTTCCCTGGCACTCAGTTTTTCTTCCAAGAGAGAACCAGTACTATTGATTTCTAATGTGTCCTTACAGAGATGTTTTGGACACTTACAAACACCTGCATATATTTCTTTTCTCTCTTTTTATATAATGGTAGGGTGTTATACACATGGTTCTGTGGTTTGCTTTTTTTATTTAATGTGTCTTGGAGAATGTTCCATTTTCAGCTCATAAGTAGTTTCCTCTTTTCCTTTCATGCCTGTGTGGTAAGGAATTCATTCTTAAACTGCACAGCAGTTGCGCCGCTATAGGCTCTAAGTGCACACAGCATCAACATCCATACTGTATTTACTTAGTTTTCTACCCTTGAGCCTTTCTCTCTTGCTTCTAACCTTAAGGAAAATAAATAGAAGATTTTTTTCTTTTGAATAATTTTTACCGCTTAGAAAAAAATAGGTTTTGAATTTCTAAAGTAAGATTAGATTTTGTTAGCACTTCCAGGAACAATTTAGATGATTCAAATGAGAAAATATTACCAGAATATCATACAGCTTTATAGTTTCTTTTGGCTTCCCTCGCAGCTCAGGCGGTAAAGAGTCTGCCTGCAGTGCAGGAGATCCGGGTTCGATCCCTGGGTCGGGAAGATCCCCCGGAGAAGGAAATGGCAACCCACTCCAGTGTTCTTGCCTGGAAAATCCTATGGACAGAGGAGCCTGGTGGGCTGCGGTCCATGGGGTTGCAAAGATTTGGGCACGACGGAACGACTAACACTCGATATCATTATAGTTTTTTTTGGGGAGAAATAAAAGTTTTTAGATCTTTGAAAAAGATATGGAAAATATTGATAAGTTCTTTTTATAAGAGTTAACATGAATAATGCCTGCTCTGTTTGCTTTCCTGTTGAGTTAATTTAGTACAGTTATCTGAAACTTCCCCTCCACCACCCCATGATTCACTGGTCTTTGAGATCACACTAAGGTGTGGCACAGGTGTAGCATTTGATATGCCTTACTGATAACAGGGAGGGATTTTTGTTTTCAATTTCGTATTAACAGGAGACAGTTTCTAGAGATATTATTTGCCTTTCCTAAACCTGGAATTATAATTGAAGTTAAACAGCTTCAGTAACACACTGTAATCATTTTCAGGTCTATATGAATTATACCCAAATGTTTCTCAGTGTCTTTTGAAATTCTGATGATCTAGGGGAGAAGGCAATGGCACCCCACTCCAGTACTCTTGCCTGGAAAATCCCATGGACGGGGGAGCCTGGTAGGCTGCAGTCCATGGGGTCGCGAACAGTCGGAGACGACTGAGCGATTTCACTTTCACTTTTCACTTTCATGCATTGGAGAAGGAAATGTCAACCCACTCCAGTGTTCTTGCCTGGAGAATCCCAGGGATGGGGGAGCCTGGTGGGCAGCTGCCATCTACGGAGTCGCACAGAGTCGGACATGACTGAAGCGACTTAGCAGCAGCAGCAACAGGGACGGTTTTTAATTGATAGCCTGTATAGCCTGTGAGAGAAGCAGCCATGATTCTAACTCTGTAAGGAGCTGCCTGGATCATCCTGGTATCAGGTCATGATTCACTCTCATAGTATTTTAGCAGTAAAATATCTTGTTGAGAACGTGTGAAGGGGGTCGCATTATCAGAGATGTGTGTGGACTATTTTAATTTCTCTTGAGTATATAACTGGGAATGGAATTACTAAGTCATGTGATAACTCTATGTTTAACTTTTTGAGGAACTGCCAAGCTGTTTTCCACAGTGGTCACACCATTTTTTACATTCCCACCAGCAGTGTAGGAGAGTGGTGGGGTTTTTTTCGGCTCCACTGTATGGCATGTGGAATCTTAATTCCCCAACCAGTGATCAAACTTGTACCCCCTACAGTGAAAGCTCAGAGTCTTAACCACTGGACTGCCAGAGAAGTCCTTGTAGAAGAGTTTGATTTTCTCAGCATTCTTGCCAGCACTTGTTATTATCAGTCTTTTTGACTATAGCCACACCTTTGTCCTGGTGGCTCAGAGGTTAAGGCGTCTGCCTGCAATGTGGGAGACCTGGGTTCAATCCCTGGGTGTGGAAGATCCCCTGGAGAAGGAAATGGCAACCTGCTCCAGTATTCTTGCCTGGAGAATCCTATGGACGGAGGAGCCTGGTGGGCTACAGTCCATGGGGTTGCAAAGAGTTGGACACAACTGAGCTACTTCACTCACACCACTGATTATGAAGTAGTATCTCATTGGGGTTTTGATTTACATTTCCTTGATAGCAAATGATACCGAGTATACAAATGCTTATTGGCTGCTTGTATATCTTATTTGAAGGAATGTTTAAGTCTTTTGCCTATTTTTGACTGGGTTTTTGTCTTTTTATTATTAAATTATATTGATAAGATTTTGTTATTTATTTTGCTATAATCTGTGTTTATACTTGATTCTTTTTTTCCTTTCTCTTATTGGAGGATGAAACATAGTAGGAACATTGATTTTTTTTCTTTCTTGTATATTTTCCATCCCTTACGATCATCTCTTTTATCCTCAAGATTTGATGCAGTTTGATGATAAAGGAAACAAGACCAATGTACCAGATAAGGAACGGCAAATCGAGGCTCTTCAGTTGCTCTTCCTCATTCTCCCTCCACCCAATCGTAACTTGCTGAAGTTACTGCTTGATCTCCTGTACCAGACAGCAAAGAAACAAGACAAGAATAAGATGTCCGCCCATAACCTTGCCCTTATGTTTGCACCTCATGTCTTATGGCCAAAAAACGTAAGTGTTGGGGGGAACAGAAAGACTGCTTGGTTTTCTTGAGCTGGGTCTCATCTTATAGCTGTACTTTGTGTGGTTATCAAGGGTCCAAGTTCTGGTCTTCAGCTTTATAAGGTTAGGAACTTACTTTGTTAGATCATTTAAGAGTTATCAAACCGCCAATTCCTGTTAATCTCGCTTATAAATAAATCTGATAAACCTAAATTATAATTTTAGTGGAAACTCTTAGTGGAAGATAATAGCTACTAAATATACCAGAATACTCATGTTGGGTGGTCAATGTAAACTCCTTCTTAACATGAAAGCCTTGGGAAATCAAATTGATTTCTGAAGATCAGATGGTATGAATTTAAACCAGAGCTGTATGACCTTACAGGATAGTGTCACTGAGCTTTTAGATAAGAGCTTTCAGATAGAGCGATGCTGCCTTGTCCTAACTTTTCTATATCCTGTAGATGTACTCTCCTTAGATAAAGCTGAATGTCCTTCTTTTTTTTTCTTTTTTTTCAACTTTCAACTTTTTATTTTGTATTGAGGTATAGCCGATTAACAATGCTGTGGTAGTTTCAGGTGAACAGTGAAGGGACTCAGCCATAGATATATATATATATATATATATATATATATATATATATCCTGAATGTGCTTTAACTGAGACCACGGCCTTCCTAGTGACTTACGTGAGAAGTAAATTATATAGTCTTTTGAACTAATTCTTTTTTTTTCCCCGCTGAGGCATTTTATTTGTATGTATTACATCCCTAGAAAAAGAATCCAAGGATTTTCCCTCCTGTATGTTTTCGTCTTGCTTCTTCAGGGTCCATGATGCCCCCTGAGGTTGTCAGTACAATGAAACCAAACTGACGGGATGGGAGCAGGTTATTCTGCCATTTTTCTAGATCTTTGAGTTGCATAAAGATCAAATCTGGGGCTGATCACTCCACACTTATTTAGCCTGCCTGTGAGGTTCACAATTTTCCCAGGCCTGTGATCATCAGTGATTTCAAATTCACCAGTGTAACCATGCTTCATCATCACTGTTAGAAGCCTGACGATGACTTTGGAGCACGGCCTAATAAGAATCTGGCGTTTGCCTCTCTTTTCAGCATTATTGATACTCTTGAGAGTGTCAGCCAGGACATTCATGCACACCATTCTGGCGGCATGGAAAGATGGCGGAAAGATTAAACTAATTCTTGACCTGGAAGCCCGTAGTTTCATATTCCTGTCCATTCATAAAACAGAGCTTCTGCCCAGAGGAAGGTTGATGTGGGGAGGGATATGAGAGGAAAAAGACTACATACCAAGATTTGTCCATGTTAAGGGGATAAAACCTCATAACTGAAAGAGTTTTAGAACCAGCTCAATGAGACTGAAAATAAACAAGTGATCTATGACTATAAAGTTAAGAGGTCTTAGAACAAGCAGACATTAAGTAACAAAGATACATGTTGAGAATGCGGGCTTTGGGATAGTAGAGACGCTGAAGTGCTTAAAAAAGAGGCAGGGGAAACAGAAGGGAGTCAGTGACCATTTGACTATTTTTAAGAAACGGATGTCACCTTTAACATCAATTCATAGTGACAGTTCTCTTTTGTCTTTGGAGAAACTAGTTTCTCTGGAGAGCAATGTTCTTGGTAACTGGTATGGATTCTGTTCTTCTTGTGCCTTTTCCCAGGAAGGATGATCTTCAGCATACATGTCTAATTCTCAGGCAGAATTAGAAAAGGAAAATTGGTTCTCTTGGATTTCCTGGTCACTTCAGGGACACATGGTTCTTCCTAGGTTATATCATTTCAAGTGGAAACCTGCTGAACCAAAAAGTCTTTCCAGAATTAAACACTGTATTAGAGTCAACTTTCTTGGCGATAGATGCTATCATACATTTGAAAGAATTAGCTTATTAATAAGTAAATGGGAGTATCTGCCTTCCACTTCCCAGTTCTTCATCTCTCTTTTTTGCTTTCTTTTGCTCTGAATAGGCCACTGCAAATGACCTTCAAGAGAATATCTCAAAATTAAATGATGGGATGGCTTTTATGATTAAACACTCTCAGAAACTTTTTAAGGTAGGTAATAAATGGGATTTGGATAGTGAGAAGATAAAGAGATGGAGCAAGGTGGGATCCTGAGAGGGCTGTAAAGATGACTAAGTAAGAAAGGCCCTGACTGGAACTGGAAACCAAATTAGACAGTGGTAAAACTGAGAGGGAATGACCTAGGTAGGGAAGAATATGAAGGTACCTGGGAGCTGAGCAGGGCTCCACCTCCTGGACTGTTGGCTCTGCCCTTTGAGTCATCCTTCCTTTTTCATGAAAAACAGCAGATGTTGGAAGCAGAGTAGTGGTTTTATCCTGCCTGCTTCCTGCCAGTTGAAATTTGACAGCCTCCTTTTATCTTGTATTCATAGTCATTTTTAGTACAAACTAGCAGTGTTTCTGCCAACGTAATTTTCTTAATAACTTTGTGGGTCTTTGTGGATTTTAGTGAGATTCACTCAGAAGATAAATTTGAAGATAAACCCTTCTCTTCCATGGACTCCTGCTGAGAAGGCTGAGGGACAGTACCTTTCAGCTTCCTGGAGGCCCTCTGGTTGTATTGAGAGGCTCTGGGAGGCACGCCTTTACCCTTTTGAAAGGGCTCTTTGTGTAACTGAATGTTTTTGACCTTTTGATGTTTCCAGTATTTTAGCAAAAGGTTTTGCAGTCACATCCTTGGTCTTTTCTTTAGAGTGTACTTTCCTGATGGTGAATTTCTTAATTTTAGTGTCTTTTGCCGTCTGGAAAAGCTGAGAATTTTTAAGACCCCTCTGTTCTGGTTCCTTGTTTTGCATTTGTTAAAAAAAAAAGTGGTAAAATACATATGACAACATTTACTATATGTGTACAGGCCAGTGGTATTAATTACATTCATACTGTTGTACAAACCATCACCACCATCCATCTTTTGAACTCCTTTCATCTTCCTAAACTAGAATGCCATTAAACAATAAAGTTAGTTTAGTTGAAAAACTAAAACTCATTAAACCATAACTCCCCCATTCACCCCTTCCCCTTGGCCCTGGCAACCACCATTCTGCTTTCTGTCTGTGATTCTGACCACTTTAAGTGCGTCATGAAAGTGGGATCAGCCATGCAATATTTGTCTTTTAGTGACTGGCTTGCTTCCTTTGCATGCCTTCAGGGTTCACCTATGTTGTAACATTTGTCAGAATCTCCTTCCTGTTTAAGGCTGACATTTCACTCATTGCATAGGCCACATTCTGCTTATCTGTTGAGGGCACTTGGGTTGCCTTCATGTTTAACTCTTGTGAATAATGCTTTTCTGAACCTGGGCATATCATTTACATTGTATTTACAACTACATAGCATTTATATTGTATTAGGTATTATAAGTAATCTATAGATGATTTAAAGTATGCAGGAAGATTATGTAGCTTACACCATTTTATATAAGGAACTTGAGTATCTGTGGATTTTGGTATCTATGGGGAAATCCTAGAACCAATACTCTGGATTCCGAGGCGCGACTCCGTACCAGAGATGGAATTGTTGGGTCATATGGCCTAACAGAACTGCCGTACTGTTTTCCATAGTTGATGCACCGTTTTACCTTCTCACCAGCAGTACACGAGAATTCCCACTTCTTTGCTTCCTCAGCAACACTTGTTATTTTGTTTTGGGGATTTTTTTGATTGTAACTGTGTTATTGGGTGTGAGGTGGCAACTCATTGTAGTTTTGATTTGCATTTTCCTAATGATTAGTGATGTTGAACATCTTATCATGTCTTTATTGCTGATTTGCATATCTTCTTTGGGGAAATGTCTATTCAAGTCCTTTGCCCATTTCTTTTTTTCTTTTTTGGCCATGCTGCGTGGCTTGTGGGATCTTATCATCATGACTAGGAATTGAACCCATGCCACAGGAGTGAAAGTCCTAACCATTGGACTACCAGAGAATTCCTGCCCATTTTTGAATTGGTTGTTATTTTTTGTTACTGAGTTGTAGGTATTCTTTATATGTTCTAGATATTAATCACTTATCAGACATATGATGTGAAAATATTTCTTTCCACTGAGTGGATTGCTTTTACTTTGTTAATAGTGTCTTGCTGCACAAAATTGAAAAAATTTTTATGAAGTCCCATTTGTCCATTTTTTCTCTTGTTGCCTATGCCTTTAGTGGCATATGCAAGAAATCATTGCCAGATCCAATGCTCTGAAGCTTTTGCCCTATGCTTGAACAGTTTTATTGTTTTATGTCTTATGTTTATTTATTTTCGGTAATTTTTGTATATGGTATTAGGTAATGGTTCAGTTTCATCCTTTTGCATGTGGATATCCAGTTTTCCCATCATCATTTGTTAAAAAAACTGCCCTTCCCCATTGAATAGTCTTGTTTGTCACTCTTATTGAAAATCCATACATATGAGGGTTTATTTCTGGAGCCTCTTCTGTTCAGTTGGTTTGTATGTTTGTCTTTATGCCAATATCATACTGTTTTGATTACTGTAGCTTTGTAGTAAGTTTTGAAATAAGGAAATGTGAGTCCTCTAGCATTGTTCTTCTTTTTCAATATTGTTTTAGCTATTTGGGGTCCCTTTGACTCTGTATGAATTTTAGGATGGATTTTTCTATTTCTACAAAAACTATCATTGGAATCTTGATAGAAAGTGCTATAGATTATTTTGGGTAGTATTGACATTTTAACAGTAATAAATCTTCCATGAATCTGGGATGTCTTTCCATTTATTTATGTTGACTTTAATTTTTTTCAGTGAATTTTTATAGTTTTTATTGTACCAATCTTTTACCTCCTTGGTTAATTTCCAAGTACTTCATTCTTTTTGATGGTATATGTAGATGAAGTTGTCTTCTTAATTTCCTTTGTGGATTGTTCATTGTTGGTATATGGAAGTACAACTGATTTTTGTGTGTTGACTTTGTATCCTGTTACTTTGCTGAATTTACCAGTTCTAACAATTTTTCTATCAAATATTTAGGGTTTTCTACATATGAGATCATATCATCCGAACAGAGATAATTTTACTCCTTTCAAATTTGGTTGTCTTACTTCTCTTGCTTGCCTAGTTGCTCTGGCTAGTTTTAGTTCCTTTTTATTTAACAGTTTTTCCTTCAGTTTGTCTCTCTTCTTACTTTATAGTCTGCAAGGCCAACAGGAGAGTCTCTCTAGTGTGTGCTAATAAGATGGAGATTGAGATGTATTTTATACATATATAAAAAATATATTACATATATCATGTATTATAAATATAATCTCATAATTTAATCACAGTTGTTTAGCTCTATCATGTAACCCAGTCATCACGGGAGTAACACTCCGTCACCAGTATTCTATTGGTTAGCAACAAGTCACAAGTCCGTTCACACTTAGGAAGAGGGAGTTATGCAGAATGAAAACATGGAGGCCACCCTAGAATTTACCCATTCAGGATGGTGTGATCCAAAGTTCAGAGTATAGAAAACACAGGTCAGAATCTTTGGCTTAGTAGCCTGGAAAACAAAGGGTCAGGGCTGTATGGGAGGCTTAGGTGCCCAAGTCAAAGATTATGATCAATTAGAAGTCAAGATCTAGATACGTGAATTAGAGCAGTAGTCAGAGGACAACTGGAGAAAGCATAGTTTTTAATGGTGAGCAAAGGTCTCTCAAATTAGTTCTTATACGCCTCATTTAGAGGAAGAACTAGTTCCAAAGCATGATTTTATAGGAATAAGTTGAGAGGAACTGTGAATATGAAGAGTAAGGCCCTAGTTGTGAATCAGAATGGGGAATTTCTAGGTGCACTTCCTAATAGAACTCTCATTCTTTTGAGTTCTCTTGCTACCATTGTCATGGGGTTAACTTTTTGTGGCCCACCACTCATAAGTTGAAAGAGAGATAGGATCACAGAGATCTCATTGCATCTCACAGTTTAGCTTTCCCACCTTCTGATCTGTTATCTGTGGAGTCCATTCTCTTGCCCTTGGTCCAGCGTACACAATTCAAGTATACAGTGAAGTTGTACTTCACTGTGAAGGATTTTTTTTAAGTGACTTGAAACAGCACAGATTTATTATCTCACGTTTCTATAGGTCAGAAGTCTGGCAGCAATCTCACTGGGCTAAAACTAAGGTGCTGGCAGGGATGCATTCCTTTCTGGATGTTCTCGCAGAGAATCTGTTTCCTTGTCTTTTCCAGCTCCTGGAGATCGCCCATATTCCTTGGCTTGTAGTCCCCCTTCTCCATCTTCAAGGCTAGCAATGTTGTGTCTCTCTGATCCTTCCACTATAGTCATTTTTCCTTCTAACCACAGCTGGGAAAAGCTCTCTGATTCTAAGAACCCATGTGATCATGATTATAAGTGACCCTGCTTGGATAACCTGGGATGCTCTCCCACTGCAAGGTCTCTAACTTCATCACACCAGCAAAGTCTCTGTTACTTTACTGTGTCAGGTAACACGTCACTGTGGAGGATCATAGAATACGGATTATACAAGTCCTAGAGACAAAACGTGAGTACAGTATTCGGCTTGGTTCAGTTTGGTTTGGTTCAGTTGCTCAGTCGTGTCCGACTCTTTGCTACCCTATGGACTGCAGCACACCAGGCCTCCCTGTCCATCACCAGCTCCCAAAGTTTACCCAAACTCATGTACATTGAGTCAGTGATGCCATCCAACCATCTCATCCTCTGTTGTCCCCTTCTCCTACCTTCAATCTTTACTGGTATCAGGGTCTTTTCCAGTGACTCAGTTCTTCGCATCAGGTGGCCAAAGGATTGGAGTTTCAGCTTTAGCATCAGTCCTTCCAGTGAATATTCAGGACTGAATATTTCCTTTAGGATTGACTGCTTGGATATTCTTGCTGTCCAAGGGACCCTCAAGAGTCTTCTCTAACACTACAGTTCAAAAACATTAATTCCTTGGTGCTTAGCTTTCTTTATAGTCCTACTCTCATATCCATACATGACTACTGGAAAAACCATAGCTTTGACTAGACAGACCTTTGTTGGCAAACTAATGTCTCTGCTTTTGATTATGCTGTCTAGGTTGGTCATAACTTTCCTGCCAAGGTGTCACCATCTGCAGCGATTTTGGAGCCCCCCAAAATAAAGTCTGTCACTGTTTCCACTGTTGCCTCATCTATTTGCTATGAAGTGATGGGGCCGGATGCCCATGATCTTAGTTTTCTGAATGTTGAGCTTTAAGCCAACTTTTTCACTCTCCTCTTTCACTTTCATCAAGAGGCTCTTTCTGCTGTAAGGGTGGTGTCATCTGCATATCTGAGGTTATTGATATTTCTCCCAGCAATCTTGATTCCAGCTTGTGCTTCTTCCAGCCCAGCATTTCTCATGATGTTCTCTGCATAGAAGTTAAATAAGCAGGCTGACAATATACAGCCTTGACATACTCCTTTTCCTGTTTGGAACCAGTCTGTTGTTTCATGTCCAGTTCTAACTGTTGCTTCCTGACCTGGATATAGGTTTCTCAAGAGGCAGGTCAGGTGGTCTGGTGTTCCCATCTCTTTCAGAATTTTCCACAGTTTATTGTGATCCACACAGTCAAAGGCTTTGGCATAGTCAATAAAGCAGAAAGAGATGTTTTTCTGGAACTCTCTTGCTTTTTTGATGATCCAGTGGATGTTGGCAATTTGATCTCTGGTTCCTCTGCCTTTTCTAAAACCAGCTTGAACATCTGGAAGTTCACGGTTCACGTATTGCTGAAGCCTGGCTTGGAGAATTTTGAGTATTACTTTACTAGCGTGTGAGATGAGTGCAATTGTGTGTTAGTTTCAACATTCTTTGGCATTGCCTTTCTTTGGGATTAGAATGAAAACTGACCTTTTCCAGTCCTGTGGCCACTGCTGAGTTTCCCAAATTTGCTGACGTATTGAGTGTAGCACTTTCACAGCATCATCTTTCAGGATTTGAAATAGCTCAGTTGGAATTCCATCACTTCGATTAGCTTTGTTTGTAGTGATGCTTTCTAAGGCCCACTTGACTTCACATTCCAGGATGTCTGGCTCTAGGTGAGTGATCACACCATCTGGGTCATGAAGATCTTTTTTGTACAGTTCTTCTGTGTATTCTTGCCGCCTCTTCTTAATAGCTTCTGCTTCTGTTAGGTTCATACCATTTCTGTCTTTTATTGAGCTCATCTTTGCATGACATGTTCCCTTAATATCTCTAATTTTCTTGAAGAGATCTCTAGTCTTTCCCATTCTGTTGTTTTCCTCTATTTCTTTGCACTGATCACTGAGAAAGGCTTTCTTATCTCTCCTTGCTATTCTTTGGAACTCTGCATTCAGATGCTTTTATCTTTCCTTTTCTCCTTTGCTTTTTGCTTGTCTTCTTTTCACAGCTATTTGTAAGGCCTCCTCAGACAGCCGTTTTGTGTTTTTGCATTTCTTTTTCTTGGGGATGGTCTTGATCCCTGTCTCCTGTACAATGTCACAAACCTCTGTCCATAGTTCATTAGGTACTCTGTCTATCAGATCTAGGCCCTTAAATCTATTTCTCACTTCTACTGTATAATCATAAGGGATTTGATTAGGTCATACCTGAATGGTCTAGTGGTTTTTCCTACTTTCTTCAATTTAAGTCTGAATTTGGCAATAAGGAGTTCATGATCTGAGCCACAGTCAGCTCCCGGTCTTGTTTTTGCTGACTGTATAGAGCTTCTCCATCTTTGGGTGCAAAAAATGTGATCTGTTTAATTTCAGTGTTGACCATCTGGTGATGTCCATGTGTAGAATCTTCTCCTGTGTTGTCGGAAGAGGGTGTTTGCTATGACCAGTGCGTTCTCTTGGCAAAACTCTGTTAGACTTTGCCATGCTTCATTCTGTACTCCAAGGCCATATTTGCCTGTTACTTCAGGTGTTTCTTGACTTCCTGCTTTTGCATTCCAGTCCCCTATAATGAAAAGGACATCTTTTTTGGATGTTAGTTCTAAAAGGTCTTGTAGGTCTCATAGAACTGTTCAACATCAGCTTCTTCAGCATTACTGGTCAGTGCATAGACTTGGATTACTGTGACATTGAATGGTTTGCCTTAGAAACGAACAGAGATCATTCTGTCGTTTTTGAGGTTGCATCCCAGTACTGCATTTTGGACTCTTTGGCTTGGTACAAGTTCTAATTATTGCATTCTTTCAAACAGTGTCTAGTTTTGCTTTTCCTTTCTGTAGATCTCTCGTTTAGCGTCTCATCCTTGGGATTTTGATTCTTATTCACTATTTATCTTTGTTTCTAGGCTAGTGTGAGCACTCTTTGAGCCTCTGTTGATCTCTAAAGGAGACAAAGACTGTCTTTTCTTTCTGTCTTTCTTTTTGTGTGTGTGATTTGTTTTGGTTTTAGAACTTTTATCTTTGGATTTGAGTCAGAACTGTTGTCCTTGTGGGCACCTGCTTCACCGCTTCGGCTCAGTAGGTTCTTCCTTGAGCTTTTCCCTGGATGAAAAATGGTTGATTATTCTGTGCGCTCTATATTCTGAGAGGTCTTGCTTTACCCCAGATTGTTCGTCTTCTGTTTTTCTGTCTTTTTGTTCTCAGGTTCCTTGGGTGGACTGTTTATCTCTTAATCCTCAGATTCTTTGTTATTTCATTCTGTGTACTTTGTATTTTTTCACCTAAAATTATTCCTAACTACTTGAAGTTCTGTCTTCTACTATTATAAGTCCATCTGACCCAGTCTGATTTTCTCTCTTCTCAGTAGGAGTCACCACATCTTTTCTCAGGAATTATGATATATACACACGCACACGCACACGCACACGCACACGCACACACACACAGTTAAGGCCAATCCCCATTTTATATGAACTGGCCTTTTGTTGTTTTCCTGTGAACTGTAAAATACCTCAGACCCTCGGATTTTCATTTAAACCCATCTACTTTTGATTACTTTTGATTCGCTTTCTGAGTATCCCTTCAGCTCATAGTATCCTTTTGGGGCAATGGTTTTTATGTTTCTTAAGATTTTTAAATTATCTGTTTATTTTTGGCTCTGCCATATCTTTGCTGCTCTGTGTGGGTTTTTCTCTAGTTGTGGTGAGCAGGGACTGCTTTTCGTTGGGGTGCCCTGGCTTCTCGTTGTGACGGCTTCTCTCTTTGCAGCGCACAGGACCACGGGCGCTTGGGCCTCAGCAGTGGCGGCGCACAGGCTCAGTGGCTGCAGCTGCCAGGCCCGAGAGCCCAGGTGCAATAGTTGTGGCACTCAGGCTTAGCTGTTCCATGGCACGTAGACTCTTCCTGGGGCAGGGTTCAAACCCCTGTCCCCTGCATTGGCAGTTGGATTCTTAACCACCAGGCCATCAGGGAAGTCCTGTGGTTTTTTTTTTTAATGAAGTTTTAAAATAGGTGATGTGGGCTATCATAGTCTTGTTTGGAGGAAATTTCCTTTGGCCCTCTTCTGTAGTTTACCAAGGGAAAAATTAAACTAGATTACATAATGTCTTTGTCGTGAGACTCTTTTTTTTGAAAACTTCATTATGAAGTTTTTCAAATATAGAGAAAAGTTGAAAGATTGAAATAAAACTCTCAGATTCAATGAATGTCACCATTTGGCATGTTTGCTTTATCTCTTTATTTCATGCTTTTTATTTTTTTATTTTTTGGCTGAATCACTGACATGGTGTTTTGTCCTTTAAAACTTAAGCATGACTATATCCCTCCACTCTTCTGTCTATTCATTGTATTAAATTTTGAGCGTTTGCTATTGAAACTCCAACTGAGAATCTTAATTTATCTAACACACCCAAATAATTGTAATATATAGTAGAACTATATGTAACTTGGCTCTGTTTTCTAAGTATATAAATATATTATCATTTTTTCATAATTCAAAAAATAAAAAGCAAAGAAAAAAGTCAAATAGTAATACAGAAGTACCAATTAAGAAAAGGCATATATCTCCTAAGAATGCGAATATTCTCCTAATATTCACAGTGTCATTATCACACCTAAGAGAATTTATAACAATTTCATATCAGCTAATATTCACTTCATATTCAAATTTCACCAGCTGTCCTAAAAATGTATTTCATAGTTCCTTTTTTTAAAAACATAAACTAATCAAGGCTTATGTTTTGCTTTATTATGTCACTTTAAATCTAGAATAATCACTGCCCTTTTTCTTTATGTCATTGATTTGTTGAAGTATTCAGGCCTATTGTGTTACAGAATATTCACTATTCTAAATTTGTCTTATTGTTTTCTCAGGGTTGTTTAGCTTGTTCCTTTATCCTTTATCCCTTTCTCCGTGGCTCCTATAAACCACAAGTTGGGTCTAGAGGCTTGATTTGATTCAGATTAAGCATTTTTGGCAAAGATTCATAGGTGATATTTGTGTACAACATACTGCATCACATTGTATCACATTAGGAGGCGCAGAATGTCAGATTGTCTTAGTGGTGCTAGTTCTGCTAATTGCTGCCACATCTCAATTAGCAAGGTGCATTTTCCCCTTGGCAGTTAGTAAGTCACCTGCAGGGTGATCACCGAGTATAATGGTTTTAGCATCCACTGATAATCCTGCTGGCATCTGTAACTATATTGGATATTACGAAATAGTGATTTTCTAAATCTATTATTTAATCTTTATTAGCTGACTTTCATCTTTGGACAAGAGCTTTTCTTCTCTCTTATTTAAAAAAATTAATTTTATTTTTTGGCCACAGCATGTGGCATGTGGGGTCTTAGTTCCCCAACTAGGGATTGAACCTGTGTCCCTGTCACTGGACCTCCAGGGAAGTCCCCTCTTATTTTCTGTTTTTATGAGTCTCTGTAGACTCATGGATTTTTAGTTATTCAAAGTGTTAGTCAATTTCTATTGTTAATTTTGATATTCAAATTGTACTGAATTTGGCCCATAATAGCCCTTGCAAGCTGCTTCCTGCTGTGTCTTTTTGACAGGACTCCATTAGTCTTTGAGTGTTTCCATTCTGGCATAAATGTCCCCAGCTTACTTTGTACTTGCTCTGCCCTGGGCCTGGAATCAATTATTTTCTTCAGGGAGTCTTAGATTATTCCACTGACACTGGGGGTACCTATTTATTGTTTCTTGGGTGACATTGCTTCTAGGCTCTTTGAAGGCAAGGAAGTAGATCAAAAATTTGTTTTAAAGGAAATCATTATTTCATAGTGAAAGTGAAGTAGCTCAGTTGTGTCCGACTCTTTGCGACCCTGTGGATTGTAGCCTGCCAGGCTCCTCCCTCCATGGGATTCTCCAGGCAAGAATATTGGAGTGGGTTGCCATTTCCTTCTCCTGGGGATCTCCCCGACCCAGGGATTGAACTTGGGTCTCCCACATTGCAGGCAGATGCTTTAACCTCTGAGCCACCAGGGAAGCCCTAGTTCACAGTAGTATTTCCAATTCAGATTTAATACTACAGAGCTTTTTTTTTTTCCTTGACTTCTTTTACTTTATACTTATATAAATTTTTACATTGCAAATTCTAGCATTTATATATGTTATTTGTTTTATCCTGCAATATAACAAATTAGTTTCAAAATAATGCAACTATTACTACTAATAATAAACTTCTGTATATCTGCTGATTGAAGTTAAAGATTTCCTTACAGTTCCATTTCCCTTGACTATATCTTACTAGGCTGTATACTGTATAGTCAGAATACAGTTTTTTTTTTTTTTTTTTTTGAATACTGAAGAAAGATATCTTTATTTGTGGGTCAAATATTAAACATCAATACATATACATATACACACACAAATATATTAAATCGGCTTTAACTGTACCAACAGTCCTCACTGTATAGTACATGACCTACTGGGGGAGCTGACTCTCTCTCAAGGGGTCCACAAAGTCAAAACTATTTTTATAATAGTATGATAATATTACTGATTAGTTTTCATGTTGATATTCAGGCTGATGTTATAACAACCACAGAAGATGAAATGTCTGGTTTCCTGACATGAAAGAAAATGGTGGCCCGCAGTTGCACTCATATTCATATAATCTTTACCACACATCTTCACAGTTAAAAAAAATGATTTTGCTTAAGAATGTCTTCTTGAAGCAGTAAACATTACTAATTCCATTAATTCTTTTCCTTTGAATGGTCATATTTTTAAAATATTTTAAATAGATAGGAGTACTTACTGAAATATTTATGTTTATTTTTTTTTTTTTTAATTTTTTTTTTAAATTTTAAAATCTTTAATTCTTACATGCATTCCCAAACTTGAACCCCCCTCCCACCTTCCTCCCCACAACATCTCTCTGGGTCATCCCCATGCACCAGCCCCAAGCAAGCTGCACCCTATGTCAGACATGGACTGGCGATTCAATTCTTACATGACAGTATACATGTTATAATTCCCATTCTCCCAAATCATCCCACCCTCTCCCTCTCCCTCTGAGTCCAAAAGTCCGTTATACACATCTGTGTCTTTTTTCCTGTCTTGCATACAGGGTCGTCATTGCCATCTTCCTAAATTCCATATATATGTGTTAGTATACTGTATTGGTGTTTTTCTTTCTGGCTTACTTCACTCTGTATAATTGGCTCCAGTTTCACCCATCTCATCAGAACTGATTCAAATGAATTCTTTTTAATGGCTGAGTAATACTCCATTGTGTATATGTACCACAGCTTTCTTATCCATTCATCTGCTGATGGACATCTAGGTTGTTTCCATGTCCTGGCTATTGTAAACAGTGCTGCGATGAACATTGGGGTACATGTGTCTCTTTCAATTCTGGTTTCCTCGGTGTGTATGCCCAGAAGTGGGATTGCTGGGTCATAAGGTAGTTCTATTTGCGATTTTTTAAGGAATCTCCACACTGTTCTCCATAGTGGCTGTACTAGTTTGCATTCCCACCAACAGTGTAGGAGGGTTCCCTTTTCTCCACACCCTCTCCAGCATTTACGTCACAAAAAAGGAAAACTACAGGCCAATATCACTGATGAACATAGATGCAAAAATCCTCAACAAAATTCTAGCAATCAGAATCCAACAACACATTAAAAAGATCATACACCATGACCAAGTGGGCTTTATCCCAGGGATGCAAGGATTCTTCAATATCCGCAAATCAATCAATGTAATTCACCACATTAACAAATTGAAAAATAAAAACCATATGATTATCTCAATAGATGCAGAGAAGGCCTTTGACAAAATTCAACATCCATTTATGATAAAAACTCTCCAGAAAGCAGGAATAGAAGGAACATACCTCAACATAATAAAAGCTATATATGACAGACCCACAGCAAACATTATCCTCAATGGTGAAAAATTGAAAGCATTTCCCCTAAAGTCAGGAACAAGACAAGGGTGTCCACTTTCACCGCTACTATTCAACATAGTTCTGGAAGTTTTGGCCACAGCAATCAGAGCAGAAAAAGAAATCAAAGGAATCCAAATTGGAAAAGAAGAAGTAAAACTCTCACTGTTTGCTGATGACATGATCCTCTACATGGAAAACCCTAAAGACTCCACCAGAAAATTACTAGAGCTAATCAATGAATATAGTAAAGTTGCAGGATATAAAATCAACACACAGAAATCCCTTGCATTCCTATACACGAATAATGAGAAAGTAGAAAAAGAAATTAAGGAAACAATTCCATTCACCATTGCAACGAAAAGAATAAAATACTTAGGAATATATCTACCTAAAGAAACTAAAGACCTATATATAGAAAACTATAAAACACTGATGAAAGAAATCAAAGAGGACACTAATAGATGGAGAAATATACCATGTTCATGGATTGGAAGAATCAATATAGTGAAAATGAGTATACTACCCAAAGCAATTTACAAATTCAATGCAATCCCTATCAAGCTACCAGCCACATTTTTCACAGAACTAGAACAAATAATTTCAAGATTTGTATGGAAATACAAAAAACCTCGAATAGCCAAAGCAATCTTGAGAAAGAAGAATGGAACTGGAGGAATCAACTTGCCTGACTTCAGGCTCTACTACAAAGCCACAGTCATCAAGACAGTATGGTACTGGCACAAAGACAGACATATAGATCAATGGAACAGAATACAGTTTTTGAAAGTTGGTGGAATAGTTCCTTTCTCTATGCTTCAGTTCAGTTCAGTTCAGTCGCTCAGTTGTGTCCAACTCTTTGTGACCCCATGAATTGCAGCATGCCAGGCCTCTCTGTCCATCACCAATTCCCGGAGTTCACTCAAACTCACATCCATCGAGTTGGTGATGCCATCCAGCCATCTCATCCTCTGTCGTCCCCTTTTCCTCTTGCCCCCAATCCCTCCCAGCATCAGAGTCTTTTCCAATGAGTCAAGTTTTTGCATGAGGTGGCCAAAGTACTGGAGTTTCAGCTTTAGCATCATTCCTTCCAAAGAACACCCAGGACTGATCTCCTTCAGAATGGACTGGTTGGATCTCCTTGCAGTCCAAGGGACTCTCAAAAGCCTTTTCCAACACCACAGTTCAAAAGCATCAATTCTTTGGCACTCAGCTTTCTTCACAGTCCAACTCTCACATCCATACATGACTACTGGAAAAACCATAGCCTTGACTAGATGGACCTTTGTTGGCCAAGTAATGTCTCTTGCTTTTCAATATGCTATCTAGGTTGGTCATAACTTTTCTTCCAAGGAGTAAGCGTCTTTTAATTTCATGGCTGCAGTCACAAGTCAGCCACTGTTTCCACTGTTTCCCCATCTATTCCCATGAAGTGATGGGACCAGATGCCATGATCTTCATTTTCTGAATGTTGAGCTTTAAGCCAACTTTTTCATTCCCCTCTTTCACTTTCAACAAGAGGCTTTTTAGTTCCTCTTCACTTTCTTCCATAAGGGTGGTGTCGTCTGCATATCTGAGGTTATTGATATTTCTTCCGGCAATCTTGATTCCAGCTTGTGCTTCTTCCAGCCCAGCATTTCTTATGATGTACTCTGCATAGAAGTTAAATAAGCAGGGTAACAATATATAGCCTTGACATACTCCTTTTCCTATTTGGAACCAGTCTGTTGTTCCATGTCCAGTTCTAACTGTTGCTTCCTGACCTGGATATAGGTTTCTCAAGAGGTAGGTCAGGTGGTCTGGTATTCCCATCTCTTTCAGAATTTTCCACAGTTTATTGTGATCCACACAGTCAAAGGCTTTGGCATAGTCGATAAAGCAGAAATAGATGTTTTCCTGGAACTCTTTTGCTTTTTCCATGATCCAGCAGATGTTGGCAATTTGATCTCTGGTTCCTCTGCCTTTTCTAAAACCAGCTTGAACATCTGGAAGTTCACGGTTCACATATTGCCGAAGCCTGGCTTGGAGAATTTTGAGTATTACTTTACGAGCATGTGAGATGAGTGCAATTGTGCGGTAGTTTGAGTGTTCTTTGACATTGCCTTTCTTTGAGATTGGAATGAAAACTGACCTTTTCCAGTCCTGAGTCCTGGCCACTGCTGAGTTTCCCAAATATGCTGACATATTGAGTGCAGCACTTTCACAGCATCATCTTTCAGGATTTGAAATGGCTCAACTGGAATTCCATCACCTCCACTAGCTTTGTTTGTAGTGATGCTTTCTAAGGCCCATTAACTTCACATTCCAGGATGTCTGGCTATGCTTACATTGTCAATTTGATGTACAGATATGCTTGTTTTGTTGTTACTCAAAACAGGGTTGAGTAGGGTTGTTTTTAGGGCTTGCTTTTTTTTCTTTTGGATTTATTTTTTTGAAACTGTGGTATGTTTACATGGTTCAAAATTCAAAACTTCTTAGAAAAGTATACTTAGAGAAATTTGAGTTCTTTTCCTAACCATTTTCATTATTTTCTGGTTTACTTTCTTAGTGTTTCGTTTTGTAAAAACGTATTACTATATCAGTTCAGTTTAGTCGCTCAGTGGTGTCTGACTCTACTGTATATATATGTGTATACTCTTGTTTCCTCTTCTTTCTCACTCAAGTACTTTATATGTGTAACTTTTCCACTCAACAGCACGTCCTGGAAAGACTCATATGAGTTCATAAAGTGTTTCTTCCCTCCCTCCCTTCTCTCCTTTTTAACTACTGCATAGCACTTCATTGTATGGATTATATTAATAAAAGCTTATTCAACCAACTTCCTATTAATAGACATCTGGTTGTGTCTATTAATTTTATGCAAGTATGTTTTGTATTTTTGGAGTTATATCTTCAGGATAGGTTTTCAGAAGTGAAATTTTTGGTTTTAAAGGATAAATGAAAACGCAATTTTTTTTAGATGCTGCCAGATTCTCTTCTGTCCTGGTTGTATTATTTAATTCTTCTACTAGCACCGTTTCAGGGTACTGACCAGAGGATTCTGAGTAGTATATCAGTAAGCTAAATTATTCCTTTTCTGTTGTACGCCACAGTAATTCAAAATGGTATTTTCTATACAGTGTTTCTGAAATGTGATTTAGGGACCACTTGAAATTTGTAAGGATTTGGGGGAAGTTTTTGTAAGTATATACATTACTACAGATGTCTGTTTTGGTTCATTTGAAAAGAATTATACACACACATAGGTGCCGTATATGATTTTTAAAACTATGGCCGTGTCTTCTCACAATGTTCCTGTTAGATTTCTTGAGCTATCTTTTTGGTCGCAAGAGAAGTGAAACTATGAAATAGGGCATTTTGAGGATCTTTCGTTTTTCTAGAGTAATCTGTCAGTCAGATCATTTTAAGAACCACTGTCCTCATGATCTGCAAGAATTTTAGATACTGCTAACCGTTTGTTCCTGATTTTCTTTTATGTCCTGCCCAGGCTCCTACTTATATTCGGGAATGTGCCAGATCGCACTATTTGGGTTCCAGAACTCAAGCATCAAAGGTAAGAATAGAAAATTGCTCTTGGCCCAAACAAGGAGAGAGCCAATTAAGATAAGTGGAGATTTAAAACAAAGCACAGAATCAACGTGAAGACATAGGAAAATAAAATGTATAAGAAAAGTTTGTAAATAGCAAATGTCTTAAATATTTTTAGCTACAAAAGTGCATTTTTATTTAAGACATTCTTTCAAGTTCCTTGGTAAGGTAACACTGAAATGTCTAAAAGACCTAAGACTGTATGAGGTTAGAAAGCAAATGTGTGATGCTTATTAACAATATTGCTGTTGGTGCTGCTAAGTTGCTTTAGTCGTGTCCGACTCTGTGTGACCCCAGAGACAGCAGCCCACCAGGCTCCGCAGTCCCTGAGATTCTCCAGGCAAGAACACTGGAGTGGGCTACCATTTCCTTCTCCAATGCATGAAAGTGAAAAGTGAAAGTGAATTCGCTCAGTCGTTTCCGACTCTTTGCAACCCCATGGACTGCAGCCCACCAGGCTCCTCCGTCCATGGGATTTTCCAGGCAAGAGTACTGGAGTGGGGTGCCATTGCCTTCTCCTATTAACAAGATTACATATGATTATTGAGCTTTAAAAGTGAGAAGTTAAAAAAATGTCACAAGCACTTTTTGATAATTTCTGTTTAGTCTGTCTTGATTAGAAACTTTAAGCTGTCATCTTATGTTTTTTTTCCTGCTCCTGTTGGTTTCTACCTCTCATTCAGCAAATATTTGGTGTGACCAGGAAAACAGTATTTTATTTTAACTAGTTTAACTGGAGTGTGGTTTTTCTTAGAAAGTTGTTTTTACTTCTCTGCTATTGCTGTGTAGTTATCACATATTGTCGTGTGTGGGAAAGAGCGCCAGCCAAGACCCAGTGAATCTGGTCTCCAGGATGGGTCTGCCACTTTAGTATCTAGATGACTTTAAGCCTACAACTTAACTTCAGTTTTTACTTCAGTGAAATGGTAATAATGACACTTTCCCTGCTTAACCCATAGGATAACAGTGAGAAATATGAGATTAAAAGATGCTCTGAATAGTGGACTATTATATAAATATATTTTTTGATGGCAATATTCTAAATGGATTTAGGTTTTCTGGGCAGGTCATGGGAGTAGGCTATTGATACAGTCTTTAATTGTAGGTTTCTCTTTATCTGATGATAGTATTTAGGTTTTTCTTGTTCCTACATCTGAGATGTACCCCACATCTCACCCTCCCTTTTTTTTTCTTCCAGGGTTGTGGGAATCTGGAAACAAATATGTCTGGCAAGATATGTTAATTCCCTTTTCTTTTAAATTTTCCATAGGATGATCTTGATCTGATAGCTTCATGTCATACCAGGTCTTTCCAACTGGCAAGATCTCAAAAATGGAACCGGGTAGATTTCTGCTCTCATCAGGAGGAGACCCAGCAGCGTACGGAAGAGGCACTAAGAGAACTGTTCCAACACGTCCACAATATGCCAGAGTCGGCAAAGAAGAAACAGCTCATCAGACAGGTGCCAAAGGCAGGGAGATAATGGCTTTAGCGATGTGATTTTTGCCTGTAGAATCACTAGGGAATAGTACGAACAATTTCATTTAATTTTTGTCTTTTACTGGTCCAAGCTTTGGTTTAGTCAAGAAAACAGACTTGTCTATGGAACCTCCATGGTGATCTCTGTCTGCTGCCCCACTAGGGAAAGAGGTGCAGGCTCTTGGATTTCTTGAGTAAACAGAAGGATCCAGTGTGGTTGGTTTTTCTAACTTGGTCATATACGACATTTAAGTCTGGCAAATAACCCAGTCTTTCTGAATTTCATCTTCTTATTGGTATTGTAATGCCCCTGTTCCGTGGTTGTACAGATTAGAGAGAATCTATGTAAAGTGGCTGACGTAGCAGGACAGAAGTGGTAGCTCTCGCCAGTAAGTTGTTTGCAGTTAGAAAACATGAAATCAAGAGCCTAGTCTGATACTAAAAATAGAAGTTCAAGTGGCTAAGTTTGTTTATTTTAGAGCCTTGGGAGCAAAATTAGGTCTCTTATTTGCCATCTTGAGTCTCACAGTGTAAATACTGATGACATGGTTAGTTTCTTTCTCAGGAAATTTGTTTTGTCTCAACCCTTCCTGAATTTTAGCTAAACAGGCAAGGTCAGCCTCTTGAATTCTTATTCAACTGGGACCGTCTTGAGGGATGAGTCTGTGTTTTTATTTTTATTTTTTTTAGTTTATCTCAAGCATGGGGCCAGACAAAAACAAGTGCTCCAAAAATGTTGAACTGAGCTGTTCTTAACAGTTGACAAAGTCCTTTAAGAGAAATTTTTCTGTCAGTCTCTTTGAAGTCACTTTGAGATCTAGCAAATTGTGCTGTGACTGGAATTTTATTGCTGAGTAATACTACAGATTTGAAGCAGTTTTGTGGTTTAATTCTTGGTAGAAACTAAGCCAGTAATTCAGGTAGGACAAGTGTAAATGACTTCTCTCATCAAGAAGACTGAGGTCAAAGATAATACAAAGGGAAAAGCTAGCATTAGTTTTGCTCTTCTTAGAAAACTGGAAGATTATAGTGAAGGATTAAAAGAAAATAAATCACTCATCCTACCAGTGTTTACATATTGGATATTCTTTCAGTCTGTTTCCTATGGATATATTTTGACATAGTTATGATCATGTCATATACTTTCATTTCTCCCTTTTTCATTAACCATTATAGCATAAGTGTTTTCTCATGCATGCTTGTACACTCCTTGCCTGCATTTAAAATATTGCCATTTATTTTTGGAAAAAAACTATAATTTTACTATTCTCCATCATTATAAAAATAATGAATACTCACTTGCAGAAATATTGCAGTCTCCAGAAGAGTGTCAAGAAGAAGTTAAAAATCATCTATAATCTACTGGTGACATTTTGGAGTATTTCCTTCTTGTATTTCTTTCCATGAATATATATTTCATATTTTTTTTTGCTTAGTTGAGGTAAAAACATATATTCCATTTTTAAAATACCCTACCCTTTTCATGTAACATTATATCAGAACATTTCCCATGTCATTAAAAGTCTATGAGCATTTTTAATGCTTGTATGTTTCATTGTCTGTAACCTGATACATATATAGTTTGTCCTCTGCTGCACATATTGGGGAAGTTAGGCATTTTTTAACTTTATACATTTTTGTTCATAAGTATTCTCTTTACAGATTATTTCCTAGAAGTGGCATGACCAAAGGGTATGCATTCTCTGGGGGAAGCTGATACAGCTACTAGGTTTCTTTTAATACATAGGTCCCTTCTCTCCCCTTCCTGTTTTTTTTCCTCCCTAAAAATTGCTGAAGCTTGTTTGTTTGACTAAACTTTTAAATTTGAAATAATTTAGATTTGGAGAAAAATTGCAAAGATAGTACAGAATTCCCACATACCTTTCACCTAGTTCCTTCTAATGTTAACTAATGTTCCGCCTTAGTTGTCAAAACTAAGCAGTTAACATTAGTACATTACTATTAACATTGCAGACTTTATTTGGATGTTACCAGTTTTAACACTAACATCGTTTTTCTGTTCTAGAGGCCAGTCCAGATAGCACATTGCATTTAAACACACAGACACACATCCTCCCGCTCTCTTTGCACTTTATTTGTGGAAGAAAGCAGATTGTTTGTCTCCCACAGTCAGGATTTTGCTGATTGCATTCCTGTGGTATTTAAGATGTTCCTTAGTCCTCTGTATTTGCTGTAAACTGGTGGTTAGATCTAATTCTAGAAGCTTGATCTGATTCCAATTTGATTGCTTTGGGGTATGTAGTATTTAAGTTACCCTCAGGCTAATTTAATAAAATATGACTTCTTGGTGGCATAATTTCTGCCTTTGTGATTTGCTTGCCAGCCTACTAATCCATGTATGTACACATTCACTTATTCCTGGACGTCTCTGGGTATTTACATTTAGTTATTAATTGTCACAGAATGCTGTCTCTTGATGGGAGACTGTAACAAAATGTTCTCGATGTTTGCTTCTAGTTTAATAAGCATTCTGGGACCCAGACACCGGGACGCGAGCCTTCTACTCCCCCGGCGCGGAAAAGGGCTCGCTCTCGGTCCTTCAGTGGCCTCATTAAGGTAGGCATGCTGTGCTGTCATTTTCAACGTTGATCGTGAGAAAATTTAACAGTCTGGCTCTTCTTAGGCATAAACAGTTTTACTCCATTCTTTGGGGTTCTATAAAGGGTTCACTTATAAAGAGAAAAGGATAGAATTTGGAAATGCTTTCAATTTTCAAAGCGTTCTGCTGTGTTTCAAATCAGAGAAGGGACTCTGTGATTTGAGAAGTAAGGGGTAAGAGAAATAAAGGTCCTTTGCTGTCTTCTGGGGCTAAGGACAGACATTTCCTGATTTACTGTGCTGGTTGCTGAAGTTAAGGAGAAGTGAAAAAGTTGACAGACACTAGAAATAGATTTTCTGATAGCCTAGTGGCTTTTAGGTAAACCCCAAATTTTGATCAGTTGTTTTCTTTTCTTCATCTAAAACTTCATTAAAAATCTTGTTTTTAAAACAAATGCAACATATACTTCTGTGCTGTTGCTGCCATGATTGTATATTCAGTTTACTCCGGTCTTCGCGTGGATGATCTGAACTTGTAACTAAGGGATATTACCAGCAGGTGGGAGTAGATAGCTGGTTATGGGGGTTCAGATCTCCAGGCGTAAAGAAGCCAAGGAAGGTCTGTCATTCTTCTTGGCTGTAGAGATGGTTGTAATTAGAAAAGTAATAGTTAAATAAATGTTTCTCTGTGTTAGTCTAACAAATGTTCCTTTAACTGAAGTTAGATGGGTATAGTTTTTTCTTCATAGCGAGCTCTTCTGCTGTTGGTTCTAGAAGTATTGCTAATTGTTGCTTGAAAGGTAAGAATATAATATTCTCTTGGCATCTGCCCTCTTCTTTACTGAGAGAGAATTTAAAACTTTAGAATTATAAAAGAGCTTATAATTCTATCAGGAGAAAACATTTCAGAACAATAATTTAGACACAGTGTTAACAAGTTTTGTAGGACAGAAGGATTAAGTGTTTTCATTGTAAATGAGGAGACTTTCAAGCTAATAATAGATGTAGGTTTCTGCTTGACAGCAAAGGAATAGTGAAAGGTCTGTTAAAAATTCAGTGGAAGCTTTATAGCTAGTCCTATGACTCCTGGCCTCCCCTATTCAGCTTATCTGACTTCTGAAAGGAAGATGGACTGGCCTTATTTATCCAGCAATTCTGTGTTTTAGCTATTTGATTTCTTTCCTGCTTTGATATCTTTTTTTGACTAGACTTTTTTCCTCCAAAATTCCTCTTATGTAAATGATTTATTGCATCAGAATATTCCTACTGATGTTTATATTGTAAAGTTTAATGTTCTAGTTTTGATATGTTCCTTTTTTGGAATTCAAATTTATTCTCTAAGGAGAAGAAAGAGAGGATTTCTTCAAAGATGGTAGAATTGTCACTGTCGGCTGTTACAGTAGGTTACATCAGCTTCTAAGCTGTTCAGAGATCAAAGGGTTTTTAGTCTTGCGTTGAATGTCAGTATAGTCACAGGACCTTTTTAAGAAGGCCCGTATCCTCTGTGGTTATAATAGGAGCTCTTAGAGAATTTTTCCGAATTTTCCAATCCTGTGTGAGGAAGACATGACAGGGAAGCAAAATCTTAGAGTGGGCCCTGTGTTAAGTGTCTCTTAGTAGGGAGGGGAGGAGGGACTCTTAAAAGCTGCCAGAGACATGTCTTTAGGGAAAAAATTATACTGGTAGGTAACTGGCATTTCTTTTATGGCCTCAGAAATATTGTAATGGGCCCATATTGATTGGTTTAAATCAACTATAAAGTTTCTTTTAACATTTCGGTCCTTTAGATAGAGGACTAAAGGAATAGTGATCACCTAAAGAAAGGCAATTTTAGTAACATGCTTTGACCTCTCGTGTAAGATGCCTGTGGGACTTTATCAGAGAGCTGAGATTTTTTAACTTAAGAAACTGTAGTTTTGAAGGCCAGCATAGGTATATATAATACAGATATAGTAGCTGTTTATAAATCAAATATTTTCTTTTCCTAAATCAGCGGAAGGTCCTGGGAAATCAGATGATGTCAGAAAAGAAAAACAAGTACCCTCCTCCGGATTCTGTAGCCATGGGTGAATCGAACAGAGCCAGCAAGGAAAATATGAACTTAGTAAGATACAGCTTTTTGTACTTTTTCTTTGTATGTGTTCATCTGTGGAACAGGAGAAAATTGACACGCCGTCATTTGTTTTACTGTGTTTCTTTGGGCCTTTCAGCCTTTTTTCTTGCTCTTTTCATTTATGCTGATTGTCTTCTTTCTGTAGGCTTTCGTTGATTCAGTCAACAAACACATTTCAAGTTCGGGGAGGACATAGCCAGCTATAGGCAGCAATGACCAGTGCAGTGAAATAGCTCCGCACACACAGTCCTGGAGGGAGCAGTGCTTACTGGGAGGCTCCACAGGGTGGGCAACATTTGAGTCAGGCCTGCTTGGCACTGCATTAGCCATGGAGCCATCCCTCCAGGAATGGCTTCTTCATTAAGCCAGCAATAAAACAGTTAGATTAATGAGATATGAATATGTTGGTAAAACTCTTCATATTGAAATTGAACAAGTAAATAATTCCTCTGTCAGCAAAATCTGTTTATAGGAATGACATTAGGACATTTAAGCCACTCTAAAATTTTCTCGTTCCAGTTATTTTCTGGCTCTCCAGCTGTCCTGATGACACCAACAAGACTGAAATGGCCTGAGGGGAAGAAAGAGGGGAAAAAAGGTACTGGTTGAACTTACTCTGCATGTCCCAGTGAATGTAGTTCCTTTCCGCATCTAGTCAGTCAGTAGCAGGTTTTGAATTCCTAGTGTGGTATGGTGGTAGTTAGAAGTAATGTAAAAATTACAAGGCTGGGTCCTTACCCTGGAGTTCATGTAGCAGATGGTTACTGAACATCTACTCAGAACTGTCCCAGGTGCTGAGGGCAGAGCTGTGAACACAGACCCGCAGGGTTCCTGAATCCTCAGACAGACAGGACACATGGGAAGGATATTTTAAGAGTACTTGTTAAGCAAATTAAAAGCAAGTGTAAACTAACTTGTGAAACCAAGTACAGGAGTGCTGAGAAGGTGCTCAGCAAACATGGAACAATTGTGTTGTTTTTCTGTGTAGACTTTAGCTTTGTTTATTCAATTAGGCTTTCCAAATAAAGAGCTCGTGCTAAAGGACTCGGAAATCAGATCATACAACATGTTTTTAAGGATATTTAGGGTAAAAAGGATAATTTAGTGCTGAGACTGCTGATGGCCCAAGGCTCAGCCGATGGAGGGCACTGACTGCTGCGCTTTTCTCTGAGGAAGCCACATGGCTCACTGGAAAGGCCAGGGGATCTGTGGTTAGGACCAGCCACTCCCTCTCAACCCACTTTCTCCTCCAAAAATGGAGATAATATTAACAGCTGTATCTGCTTCTTAGATTTCTAATGAGTCTCAATTAAAAGAATGTTTTGAAAGCACATTGTGATTGTTAAAGCATTAACAGACAGTAGTAATTGTTACTAAGGAAAACTGGGCAAGACGTGGTCTGGTTCTATAAGGCTTGCATGGCAGATGAAGTAATTTCTGGTTTGATATGCTCATTTTACCATTGAAATACGAGCATACTTACTGTTTGAGATATAAGCAATAGAAGGAGAACAAGAGCCCAGTCCTTACAGATGAATCTTTATTCTTTTCTACGAAATTAGATTTCAGTATGGTCTTCTTACTTATCCTTGAATGAATGATCTGAACTCTCTCTTCTTTCCTTGTTGCCTCTGACTTGTAGGCTCAATTGACTGACTGAGGCAAGTTCAGGGTTTGGAGTATATGTGTCTAAAGATTTCTACTTGTATCATCTAAGTCCAAACCAAGCATAAGTTATTTTTGAAGGATACATTTGTTTGTAGTAGTTACACCTTTTATTGCTTTCATTTTTGAAGATAATCAAGAAATACTGTCTATGTCGACAGCTCTACTTTTGGAAGAAAGAAATGCATTAAAAAATAAGCTAGTTTGATATTTTACCAAGAAGTTTTAGAGCAAAGATTCTTCCTGTTTACTGTGGACTTTCTAAGGGCTCTAATAAAGTTCCTGGTATTATTGATGGAGTTTTATTGATGAAGTTTTAAGAGAGAATATATAGTTTTTATAAGATTCTCAAAAATGTTAGTGGTTCAGAAAAGTGGAGGCCCACAGGTAATGAATGACCTCCTACGGGCTTCAGTTCAGTTCAGTCGCTCAGTCGTGTCTGACTCTTTGCGACCCCATGAATCGCAGCACGCCAGTCCTCCCTGTCCATCACCAACTCCCAGAGTTCACTCAGACTGGCGTCCATGGAGTCAGTGATGCCATCCAGCCATCTCATCCTCTGTCGCCCCCTTCTTCTCCTGCCCCCAATCCTTCCCAGCATCAGAGTCTTTTCCAATGAGTCAACTCTTCGCATGAGGTGGCCAAAGTACTGGAGTTTCAGCTTCAGCATCATTCCCTCCAAAGAAATCCCAGGGCTGATCTCCTTCAGAATGGACTCGTTGGATCTCCTTGCAGTCCAAGGGACTCTCAAGAGTCTTCTCCAACACCACAGTTCAAAAGCATCAATTCTTCCGCGCTCAGCCTTCTTCACAGTCCAACTCTCACATCCATACATGACCACAGGAAAAACCATAGCCTTGACTAGACGGACCTTAGTCGGCAAAGTAATGTCTCTGCTTTTGAATATGCTATCTAGGTTGGTCATAACTTTCCTTCCAAGGAGTGAGCGTCTTTTAATTTCATGGCTTCAGGCACTGTCTGCGGCCTAGGCAGTGGCATTTTCGCTTCACCTTCTCCTTGCTCGCTTGCTCTGTCTGGGAACACCTGTGGGTGTCATGACTTCACGCTGTTCTCCTCCTCCTCCTTCCTCTTTAATTTTTTTCCATCTCTGCAGTGCCTTTCTGTCGTCTGCCTCCCCTTCCCTCTCTTCATGTCTTTTCAGTGCTCTGTCTTAAGGCTCTGCCTGTCCCTGTCCTCCCCTCCGTGCCTGTCCCCTTAGCAGTTTGGTCTACTTCTGCAGCTCAGTTCTGTTCTCTGTTTGATACCCTTTCCCCAGCCTGCAGCTCCAGATCTGAACTCTGTCTAGTCTCCAGGTCCACAGATCCAAGTACCTGCCATCTCTTTCTTTTACACAATGAATACAGTACTAGATTTTTTTTTGATGTTGATTTTATTAAAGGAACACATTTTTTTTGAAGAAGATAATGCAATTTTATTATCATAATCAATAGTGTATTCCCAAAGACATGTATTTAGCCTGAAGTTTCTCAGGTGGCACTATTGACATTTTAAGCCAGATAATTCTTTGCTGTGGGGAGCTGTCCTGTGCATTGTGTGAGTTCATAGCATTCCTGGTCTCTACCCACTGGATGCCAGTACCCTTCTTGCTGTTGTAACAACCAGTGTCTGCTCCCTGACATTGCCAAATATCCCCTTCAGGGAAGGGGGCAGAATCACTCCCGGATGAGAACTGCTGATTTAGCACCCATGTATTAATGGGCATTCTTTTCCGCAGTCAGAATTCTAGCCAGCCTAAACCCTACCTCCTCTGCAAAATCTTCTTTGGCTATCTCAGACAAATGTACTTTTTCCTTTGAACTCTTATTGACATTGCTAAAATGTTGACATTTAATGTGATTTATCTTAGTTATTTACTTCATATGTTTTGTCTTACTTCTTTAACTAGTTTCTCTTCTGGAAGACAAAGGCCAAACTTGATATGTTTGTGACCCCCTGCCCTTCTCTTCTGCACTGTAATGACTGCCTGGCATCCAATAGGCATTTAGTAAACATTTGCTGGTGAGAGACATAGTGGTGGTAAGAATATGAGCTTTGAGTTCAGTTAGACTTGGTTTTAGTCCTCAGCCTTAGTAGCTATATATCTTAGGGCAGGTTCATTGGTATAGGCTTCAGATTCTTTACCTATAAAATGGCAAGAACATTACTTCATGCAGTTTTTTGTGAGAGTGAATGAGACAGTATACATAAAGAATTCAGCAATGCCTGGCACAAAATACGCACTCAGTAAAGGTAGTGTTATTGCCATTAACATGATTTAATAAAGTGAGATTAGGGCAAGAGAACAAAATGATGCTTACTTGGTAGAGAGTAAACACTTCTCAATTAGACTCTCTAACGCGCAGTTCAGTTCAGTTCAGTCGCTCAGTCATGTCCGACTCTTCACACTGTTCTCCTGCTCCTTCCTCTTTAGTTTTTTTCCATCTCTGCAGTGCTTTACTGTCGTCTGCCTCCCCTTCCCTCTGTCCATGAACCGCAGCACGCCAGGCCTCCCTGTCCATCACTAACTCCCGGAGTCCACCCAAACTCACATCCATTGAGTCAGTGATGCCATCCAGCCATCTCACCTGTCATGCCCTTTTCCTCCTGCCTTCAATCTTTCCCAGCATCAGGGTCTTTTCAAGTGAGTCAGCTCTTCCCATCGGGTGGCCAAAATATTGGAGTTTCAACTTCAGCATCAGTCCTTCCAATGAACACCCAGGGCTGATCTCCTTTAGGATGGACTGGCTGGATCTCCGTGAAGTCCAAGGGACTCTCAAGAGTCTTCTCCAACACCACAGTTCAAAAGCATCAATTTTTTGGCATTCAGCTTTCTTTATAGTCCATCTTTCACATCCATACATGACCACTGGAAAAACCATAGCCATGACTAGACGGACCTTTGTTGGCAAAGTAATGTCTCTGCTTTTTAATATGCTGTGTAGGTTGGTCATAACTTTTCTTCCAAGGAGTAAGCGTCTTTTAATTTCATGGATGCAGTCATCATTTGCAGTGATTTTGGAGCCCCGAAAAATAAAGTCTGTCACTGTTTCCACTGTTTCCCCTTCTGTTCCCCAAGCGTAAGTTATTTTTGAAGGATACATTGGTATCCCATCACATGAAGTGATGGGACCAGATGCCATGATCTTAATTTTCTGAATGCTGAGTTTTAAGCCAACTTTTTCACTCTTCTCTTTCACTTTCATCTAGAAGCTCTTTAGTTCTTCTTTGCTTTCTGCTATAAGGGTGGTGTCATCTACATATCTGAGGTTATTGATATTTCTCCCAGCAGTCTTGATTCCAGCTTGTGCTTCATCCAGCTCAGCATTTCTCATGATGTGCTCTGCAGATAAGTTAAATAAGCAGGGTGACAATGTACAGCCTTGACGTACTCCTTTTCCTATTTGGAAGCAGTCTGTTGTTCCATGTCCAGTTCTAACTGTTGCTTCCTGACCTGCATACAGGTTTCTCAAGAGGCAGGTCAGGTGGTCTTGTATTCCCATCTCTTTAATTTTCCACAGTTTGTTGTGATCCACACAGTCAAAGGCTTTGGCATAGTCAATAAAACAGAAGGAGATGTTTTTCTCTGTTTCTCTTGCTTTTTCAGTGATCCAACGGATTGATCTCTAACCCTCAGGTTGTAGAAAATACTAAGTATAGATTTCTATAGCTTTTAGGTGGGATATTTGCAGAAAGAAATATTTACAAATGTGTTTAATGTTCCTTT
This sequence comes from Capra hircus, assembly GCF_001704415.2. Classification (NCBI taxonomy): domain Eukaryota; kingdom Metazoa; phylum Chordata; class Mammalia; order Artiodactyla; family Bovidae; genus Capra; species Capra hircus. The sequence goes on from NC_030833.1 coordinate 33,128,604, forward strand.
TTCTCTTTCAGCCTAGGATTCTTCTGAAGGATCCAGAGTTTTCCTGTTGTTCACCCAGAATTCTTTCTTCTGTGGGCCATGGGCCGTGACCACCCACAGAAAAGCTGGGACTTGCAGCTCGCTTACTGCGTGTTGAATTGTGAAAGCCAACTAATCCTGTGACTCAACTGATACCTCTAACCTCACTCAGCAGAGATGTCTGCAGATTCTGCCTACTAAACTGGTGCTAGCGACTCTCTCTCTCTTTAAAAAAAATGTTCTGGGGAAACCACTAAACAGCCAAACCAGCTTACACACAGCACAATCAATGAGCAGAACTAGGCAGACTCCTCTGCCTATTCCATGTGTTTGTTTAGGCAGGTTCTGTTTTCTGAAAATTTGAAGTTTGTGCTCAGCTGCAGTGATTTTTTTAAAAAAAGTGCAGTCAATCCTAGTGGATTGATGTTATTTTTAACTGATAGTTTGGACTTTTCTCTGTTTTGATAGTATTGGGGGATATGTTGGGTGTTGTTTTTGTTTATTTGTTTTTTCTTATTTTTAAAAAAGCCATATTTTGGATAGGTAATTAAAATGGGCCCTAAGCCAGATGTCTTGTCTCTTTTTCACCTTAAGCTCTTTGTCTTATGAGGCTGTACTCCTCAGTACCTATTTGTGTCCAAAGAATTTATCGCTTTCCTGGGAATTTTTTTTTTTTTTTTTAATGATTTCTTGGGCCTGAGATTATAGGTGTTTGGCCTGCAGTATTGAATAATTCAGAATGATGCAATATCTTAACAAACGATGTTAAACTGTGTCCTTTCTTTCCTCCTTCCTTTCTGTCTCCCTCCCTGTCTTCCTCTTTTCTCAGTGATGTCAGAATAGTCGTATGGTTGCCGAACTCCTTCCTTCATTCAGATTCTTCTCACCTAAAACATCTCTGGTGCCAATGTGGTGCCTTCTGTGCCCAGTCACCAACAGTTTACGTGAGGCTTGCTGAAATACCTGTATGTAGTGGAAGCTCTGGAGTAGGATTAGGCTGGAGCTGGCTTTATGGCCAGGATGACTCCTGATGGATGAGATTACACTGCATCCTTCTAAGGGATCAGGTGTGCAGGCTGGTCCGTCTCCTGAGAGCAAGCTAGAATCAGAGGAAGGAAGCGAGCATCTTTCTCTGCAGGACTGAGAGATTTAAAGGAAAGAATGTTCTTGTTTGGAAGCAGTTGTGGTTTATCACCTGTGTTCAAGAGTGGCTGCTGGCCCGCCCCTTTCCTTGTCACAGTGGGCACCAGGAGTAGTTTGGAGATGGGCTGGAGCTTTGACTGCGTTGGGGATGTTCACATGTGTTTGAGGAGAGTGGCAAGGCTCTGATCCAGTGTGAGGCGTCACTGTCCAGAGAGCAGCAGGAGCAGGAGGGAGCTTATGCTTGCTCTGTTAGACGTGTAACCATTCTCACCCCACGTGCCGGAGCTGAGTCAGGCCTCAGGGCAAAGGCAGTTGCCCAGCAGATGACTTCTGCCCTGTCTATAAACTGTCGGTGTGTTATTGCGGAAACAGAATGTGATTCTGGGGAGGACAGTTTGCTTGTATCTGGAAGTCAGTCTTGTCTGCTGCATTTTCTGTTTCTTCTGCCACTCTAACAACAGTAGTGGAGAAAAATGGAAAATTTGGCCATCCAACTTGATAGATTGTGAATAATATATGGTTAGGAGTATAACGCTGCTCAGAAGTCCCTTTCTCTACAGTAGTTTTATGTCATTCTTAAAAAATACTTACTAGCAAGTTCATACATGTCGGGTTCTATTTGACTTTTTTCCTTATAAAATTTCTTGCACCAGCTATTAGTGAGTTCAAACAGACCCCTTTTGGTACGACCAGGTGAAAGTGGTGTCCTCCCGTAACTCAGCACTTGCTCTCTTAGTTTGTCTGAGCGTCCCATTCTGGAGTGGTGTGGTCTGCCAAACGTGGTCTGGCACAGGTGGAGGGAGCCGAGCCGTGGCCTCATACCTCCTTGTCCTTGAGGTGCTTCTGTGGTTCTGTCTGAGGGAGGTTCTATTTGAGATTTAGTTGGTTGAGTGCACTTAGTAATCCAGGCTAGTGCTCTGGGGCTGGGGTGGTGAGAGATTCTGTCATGTGCTTCTATATAGCTTGCCCCTTTGGGCAGTTTATGTAGGTATTTGGGTATGTGTGTTTCATTAAAGTATTTATTAAATATGATTTCCCTTGCTGTAAGGGTATGATAGGTCTTTTCTTGTTTGTTTTTTAACAGAAGCTGTGATCTAGTTGGAATCCAGATTGAGAAATAAACAGTATAACCTTCTGCCTTATAATATGTAACTGTTCTAATCCTGTGGAAACTTAGGGAGAATAAAAAGACCCTTTAAGCATTTGCTACAGGAGGATACTGTTGCCCTTCTGACTTGGTGGGCAGGCATTTTTGAGCCAGTATTCAACAATTTTAAAAATATGTAATATTTTAAAAAATCTGTTTTTTGTTTGTTTTTCATGTTGAAACAATTTCTTTGGAAATGCCTCTTGTTTTTAAATTTTCCTTTCTTTCTGGGGTCAGTTGCAGTGGATTTTGATGTAATATTAATGGGGGCCGTATATCTTATGTGGGGTCAAGCATAAAAAATGCAGACCACTTCCTTAATTCAGATCAGTTGGCACTGGGTGAGCCATCCTGGTTGAGTCAATGAAAACCTTGGGCACTGGACTTTCTAACTTTCTAACTTGGTACAGTGGTGCAGCGCACCTGCTTGGAAAGACTCCACTGCAGCAATGAAAGAGGATTAGATGATACTGATTGTACCTGAGTGCCAAACACAGTCAAGGAGGTGGTACCTCATGAATCAACTGAAACTGTAGTTGACCCTCCACCAGCTCATTACCCCTAACGATTCTTCCGTAGTCAGGAATGAGAGTGGGCTACCTTGGGAAACAGAGCAATTTGGGGTTAACTGCGGTGATCACTGGATGTTCCAGCGGTGGCTGTTTTGTTGGCTTTTAAGAAAGCCAGTGGTTGCAGAGTGTCAGAGCAGAGCCATTCTCTCCTTTGGAACAGCAGTGTTTCTGTTCAGCTTTCCTCATAGAAACCTCTGTTAGGATACGGTTTAAAACACTGCCTTCCAGGACATCCTGTGGTCGCAGAGTGGTCTCTCGACTTCATCTGCTTCCTTACTTCCTACAGAGCCTCACACAGATGCTTGAGGCTGGCTCTCATTCTGAAGTCTTTTCTGAGTAGAATTCCTTTCCCCAGGAGAGACCTGCATCCATCTGGAAGCCTTGGTACTGAAGACAGGACCTGGATCCAAAGCTGGATGCCAGCAGTTGGCAGGATTGCTGTAGAAATTGGGGAAGATTCAGGTTTATAAGATACACAAGCTTTCCAGACCAGTGGTAATTAATCTGATCTAAAACTCACTGTGGGGAAGCTGGCTTTCCTCCGCAGGTCATGCTGAGCTGTTTCTACAGGTGGAGAGTGGATGGGAGGCCTGGCAAGGAGGTGGAGTTAAGACTTGATAGCCTGAGTGCTCGGGTTACCATGGAAACTGGAGTGTGCGCGGCCACAGCAGATGCTAAAGAGCCATTGAACACTCCCCCAGACACGTTTGGGGACCAGCAGAACTGGTTGGGAAAAACAGGGTCCTTTCTTCATAGCAAGGCTTGCCTTTTCACTACCCCCAAGCTCGTTCAACAAGAGAAGCAAGGTTTCTTAACTGTCTAACCATTTTTAATTTTTTCATTCTTATTCAGCTATATCCTATATATATATGTAACTGTAAAGAAACATGTATTGTTTTTCTTTTATATTCATGTAATATTCTGAAATTAAATTTCTTTTGTTTCATATCTGTAGGCTTTGATCAGTCTCTTCATTTACATTTGACTGATGGATTATTTTAAAGAGAGGTTGCCTCTTAAAAAAAATGGTTTGTTTCAAGTTTGACTGAGCTGTTATGACAGAGGTGGCCTCTTGTTCTGAGGACTGTGACACCTAAGAACAGTGTGTCTTTGGCTTGCTCTCCAGCTGGGTGGGTGGGTTCAGGGGGAGTGGGGCTTTTTGGCTGATTGGAAATGGGATTGGAACCTCTGGGAATTTTGAGTTTCCTGATTTCCCTTGGCTGAGTCTAGAATGCTTTGCCCAGATTTCAGTTTCTCACATAATCTTTATTTCCTCATTTAAAAATAAGGAGTGATGGTTATAGTAACAGTAAAAACCAAGTGACATTTTCATCTAGGCCAGCAAGCTATAGTGTTTAGACAACTCTGGTTGAGATGTTGTTTCTGTCACTTACGTATGTGGGCTTGGGCATGTTCCCCACTCTGTAAGGGAGTGGGTAGCGATGCCATGCTCAAGAGGCACATGTAAGGGCTTAGCACAAAGGTTTTCATCTGGAATTTGTGATTTCAGGAATCTTTTGCTCCTGTAATTCTATGTAAAATTTTGTGTGTGTTTGAATTTTTCTAAGGGAGAGATTTTAGAGCCTCTATAAGAATCCCAGAGGAGTCCTTGACCGCTGAATACTGAGCTCCACTAGCCTTACTTAGTGCCTGGCAGATGGCAGGTAGTCATTAAATGTTAACTTTCTCTGTCTCTGCCAAGGACACATTTTATAATCAGCGGCTTACTGATGCTGACATGGTTATTTTTGATAACAAAAGAGTTCCATCCAGAATAGAAATAAAAAACTCTTGTTTTTGCTCCATTACCTGCCTCTGTGTTCCCTCTTGAGCTGTGTTAGCTCCCTAAGGGGCTGCTCAGACCATCTGTCACTCTCTCCTCATCCCCCAAGGACCAGTTCACATTATTTGCAATAGAAAAAGGAGCTAGTTCTGTCCCGTTACAGTGTGGAGGGACCCTTAACAGCACATGGGAAACTCAGTAATGCGAAAGGAAAAGGGGTGGAGGGACAGGAGTGACTGAAAAACAGGAAGAGGCTCAAGATGTCTAGTCCAGTGATGAGCACGTGAGCATCAGTCACTAACAGAACGGAGAGAAGGAGGAGACGTGCATCACACGGCGGGAAGAGAGGGAACTGGGAAGAGTCTGCCGGCTCTCTCCCCTGCCAGGGCCTTTGTGCCCCATGGCAGGTGGCCCATGTTTGCCCCCACTAGATTCCTGAATTAGAAGCACGAGAGTGGAAATGGTGAAGAGGCCTGAGACCTAGGCTAGAGGGTTGGGGTGGGACCATCAGGTTTGATAGGTGCTGCTTTTATGTCCTAGCCTCTTCAGTTCCCTATAAAAAGCAAAACCAAAAACTGGGGTTGAGCAGTGGCTAGGTCTTGATCCTAGTTGATCATGAATATCTTATCCTTTATTGGAAGCATCCAGTGCCCGGATCCCCAGTCTTCGGCCTTGGAACCAGTATGCAGATTAGTAGGAGGGGCCCTTGGTGTCATTGTTAGCTTTCTCCTTTTATTACTGGAAGTCAGTCTTTTAAAATTTTCGATGCTTTGGCCCCAAGGAATGTTTAATTCAGTAGAGCCATATCCGTGGGCAACAAAGAACGGAAAGAGACTGTTTCAAAATTATAAGTGCGGAAGCCATTCCTCTGCACCAAAGTCGGGGATGCTTTTAAGAGCTCCTCCTGCCCGTGTACTTGCCAGTTTTCCAATACTGGAAGAGGAATATAATAGGGGCTCTAAGGCATTCACGTCTGAATGAAAAATTAATACCAGAATTTTTTGAGTGCTTATGTACTAAGCTTTGTGCTGGCCAATTAATTCCTTTTCTCGTTAAAGTCATACATCTCTGTGAAGTATTCTTAACCCCGATTTTATAGTGAAAGCACATATGAAGAGTTTAATGTATCCATTGTCAAATAAAAAGTGGTGGAGTCAAGGTTAACATCCAGGGCTTTAAGAACTGTGGTCTTAAGCAGGGTCACACACCCCAGTGTCTATAGGAGCCAGGAAGGAAGTGTAAAGTCATGAAAACAACAATGGCTTTGAGAGATTTAAAAACACCATGGGGGGGACTTCCCTGGTGGTTTAGTGGCAAAGACTCTGAGCTCCCGATGCAGGGGGCCTGGATTTAATCCCTGGTCAGGAAACTAGATCCGACGTGCTGCAACTAAAGATCCAGCGTGTTGCAACGAATATTGAAGACCCTGTATGCTTCAACTAAGACCTGTAACCAAATAAATAAATAAATATTAAAAACAAATCGTAATACAAGTTCCTCCCACTGGCTATCTTCAAAAGAACAGCCAAACAGATGAGAATAAAGGGGAGCTATCACATGAGGGAAAAACTCCTAATAGGTCCACGAAACTGGGGGAGGGGTGAATTGGGAAGAACAGGGCCAAGTATAAAGGAAAATAAAAATACAAAACTCATGGGAGCCAAACACAAGTCCTCCACAGTCTGGCTTTGGCCCTCAAGCCCCATGTGGCATCTTTTGCACGATGCTGTGCTGCTCCTAGCTGGGACCCAGGTCTGCACAGGTCTTTCTCCAGTGATGCCCAGTGCTGGCTCTGGGATGATAGCGTGGTGTGCCCTCCAGGAACGGTGTTCAGACCCAGGAGGGTTGGTGCCCACTGAAACACACCATACCCCCACCCGAAAGTCTGTCCTCGTTTGTTGCTCTCCCACATGCATTGCCCAATATGGTAGCCTCTGGCCACATGTGGATACTGAGCACTCGAAATGTGTCCAGTCTAAATTAAGATGTTCTCTAAGTGTGAAATACACCCCAGAATTCAAAGACTTATAAGAAAAAGAATATAAAAATGTCTCTAATTTTATATTGATTCCTTGATATTTTGGTATATTGGATTAATTATATCATTAAAGTTAATCTTACCTGTTTCTTTATATCTTTTTAACGTGATTGCTAGAAAATATTAAATTATATATGTGACTTACGTTGCTTTTTTCCCCACAGCTCCTGGGGCTCTAATCCGAGGCTCTTCTTTCTTCCCCAGAACCTATTCCTCAACTCCATCAGTTCCTGTGGTCACATCACCTCTTTTCTTTTAGTCCTGAGACCACCATGGGGAGTGGAGGGGAGGGCAGAAAAAGGCAGTGACAGGTTTATCGTTTGGCTTCTCTGGGCTTGGCTCCTGCCATTCATGGCTGGCTCTGGGAATCCTCAGCGTGGTCCAGCTCACCAGTACCTATGGGCTGCAGCCCTGGGGCGGTGAGGTTCCTACCAGGGGACTTTGCTCAGGGTGTGTGTCAAGCGCTGCCTGCCTCTCCCAGAGGGGGCGCTGCCCTTTGGGGTTTGTCCATGCTGTGATCCATCAAGATATTTTAAGTGAATGAATTCACAGTAGGGAGCGTGTGTCCTGAATTTCCCATGTGGATGAAAATGTTGCTATAAACTGTGGAGACTGGAATGTGTGTGTATTAAGAAGGTTCTTCCTAGATGCAGGCGACTACTGAAAGCAGAGATGGAAGCTGGCCTGGTCAGAGGAGAGGAAACATTAAAAATGTAACCTCCCTCCCCCATTCCCCATCGTCCTGGGCATAAGGACCCATTAGGCATACTGTACAGCTTGGAAGTCTGGGGCCAGGGCCTTCTGCCTCTTGCTAGTGAAAAGCCCTTGGGACTTAGTGGAAACCTCATGCCTCATCCAGGCTTTATTAAGCACTTGAATGAGGGGTCTTGTATGGCAGCCTTGAACGCTCACTGTGTGTGCTGCATTGAATGAACTAGGGCGAAGAGGAGAGACATGGTCCTCCTCCTGGTCTCTGCTTCGCTTTCCCCAGCCTCCTCTTTCCAGACGAGTCTAGAAACCATCTGGTTTGGAGGAAAGGGAGGATATATTTAGTCTCAAGCAGAGATAGATGTAGACAGAGCCAGTCAGAGCTGTCTGGGACTCAGCAGTAGTGGTGGCACCTTGGGGTCCTTGTGAACAGGGGAGGGGCTCTGAGGACACCAGCTTTCCCACGCCTGCTTCAGCCAGGGAGCTCCCCTGTCTCTGGCTTAGAGTAAGAGTTTTACTCTTACTGGCAGAAACAGAGATTTGGAAAGATGGTGACTTGGGGCTGAGACGAGCCAGCAAGTGAGTGAGTGGCAGTGAGAGACAGTGGGGACCCTTGAGTTTGTGTCTCTCTTCATATCAACTCTACCAAGTGTACTGTTTGATAGGCTTTGACAGATTTCTACATCCCTGAAGCTCACACCCCAATTAAGATGTGTGACATCCCTATCACTCCAGAAAGTTCTCTCCTGCCACTCAACAGTCAGTCCCCCACATGCCTGCCCCAGGCTGCCATCTCATTTCTGTCACTGGAGATTATTTATGTCACAAATCCCATCTCCTAATTTGTAGTGAGTGTGTTGACAATATCTCCTTTCACTCCCTGGCTGACTGTACCTGTTTCGAGGTGGAGGAGGGAGGACCCTTGTTTCTGTATTTCTAGGACCCATGGCAGGAAAGGAGAGGACTGATTCTGGGCTTTTGGAGACCTGAGTGCCTTGAAGGCAGGAGCTGTTCTTCATATTCTGTTCCCACGATGCTTCATATAGTGCCTGGCACAGAGAAGGCTCTTAGTAAATGTACTGAACTGGATCAGACCTGTCCAATAATAGAAGGATCATCTGTCAGGGAAGCTGTTCCTTCCCGGATGGAAATGTGCGGAGGGTGCTGGTGCCTGTCACTGAGGAACACAGGAGGACCTGGGCTTGGCTGGAGCTATATCCAGTCTTCCTGGTTCTGCCCCTGTGATGCAGTGCAGTGGGAGAGACAGTGGATTCTAAGATGACCCAGGAAGTGGCAAGGTAGAGCTGAGTGCTGTCAAAGCGGAGACGGGGGCGCAGGGTCTAACTGAGAGATCTGGGGAAACTTCTGGAGGGCACATGCTAGACCAACTGTGGTGCCTGTGACTTAATGGCTCTGAGTGGGAGGAGGGAGTTTATGTGGCCCCTGAAATTGCTGTTATCATAAGATTCTGTAAGTAATAGGTTTGTTGATATGCAGATGACACCACCCTTATGGCAGAAAGCAAAGAAGAATTAAAGAGCCTCTTGATGAAAGTGAAAGAGGAGAGTGAAAAAGTTGGCTTAAAACTCAACATTCAGAAAATTAAGATCATGGCATCTGGTCCCATCACTTCATGGCAAATAGATGGGGAAACAGTGGAAACAGTGACAGACTTTATCTTTTTGGGCTCCAAAATCACTGCAAATGGTTACTGCAGCCATGAAATTAAAAGACGCTTGCTTCTTGGAAGAAAAGTTATGGTCAACCTAGACAGCATATTAAAAAGCAGAGACATTACTTTACAAACAAAAGTCTGTCTAGTCAAGGCTATGGTTTTTCCAGTAGTCATGTATGGATATGAGAGTTGGAGTATAAAGAAAGCTGAGTGCTAAAGAATTGATGCTTTTGAACTGTGGTGTTGGAGAAGACTCTTGAGAGTCCCTTGGACTGCAAGGAGATCCAGCCAGTCCATCCTAAAGGAAATCAGTCCTGAATATTCATTGGAAGGACTGATGCTGAAGCTGAAACTCCAATCCTTTGGCCACTTGATGCAAAGAACTGAGTCATTGGAAAAGACCCTGATGCTGGGAAAGATTGAAGGCAGGAGGAGAAGGGGTCAACAGAGGATGAGATGGTTGGATGGCATCACTGACTCAATGGACATGAGTTTGGGTAAACTCTGGGAGTTGGTGATGGACAGGGAGGCTTGGCATGCTGTGGTCCATGGGGTCGCAAAGAGTCGGACACGACTGAGCAAGAGAACTGAACTGAACTGAACTGAAAGTGCCCTTGGATAGCCACACAAATTCGTGATTTGGGTCAGAAAATGGCCTGATTTTGTCCAACTGTGTTTTGCTTTTGGGGAACCGCAATGGAAATGAGTGGATGGCTGGGTGAAACATTTTGGGCCCTGCAGACATGAAGAGAGGCATAGGTGCAAGGAAGCATCTGGTGTCCGTGAGAGCCACGGGAAATCCAAGTGTTGCAGCATAGAGCACAAGGGGAGCTTATATGTGCTGGAGTGGTGGGTTAGCACGGCCGTGTCTGACTTATGACACCACAGAGTGTAGCCCACCAGGCTCCTCTGTCCATGAGATTTCCTAGGCAAGAATAGTGGAGTGAGTTGCCATTTCCTTCTCCAGGGCATCTTCCCGACCCAGGGATCGAACCCAGGTCTTCGGCATTGCAGGTCATCTCTTGCATTGCAGATGGGTTCTTTACCAACAGCCGTCATGTGGCTGTGGGAGTGTTTTATTTGCTCAGCCACTTTAGGGAGAATCAGCAGAGTTTGCTAAAGCTGGCCACCTAGCCTGTAGGTCGGTTATATTGTTAAGTTTCTAGACTGTCTCGTAGTCGCTCAGTCGTGCTTGACTCTGCCACCCTATGGACTGCAGTCCACCAGGCTCCTTAGTCCACGGGATTTTCCAGGCAAGGATACTGGAGTGGGTCGCCAAGTTGCGTCTAAATCTTTTGCAACCCCATGGACTGTAGCCTGCCAGCCTCCTGTCCATGGGACTTCCCAGGCAAGAACAATGGAGTGGGTTGCCATTTCCTTCTCCAGAGGCTCTTCCCAACCCAAGGATCGAACCTACATCTCCCGCACTGGCAGGTGGATTCTTTACCACGAGCCACCTGAGGAGCCCCTGATGTGTCTATACCCACCTGAGGAGTCCCCTGATGTGTCTATACCCACCTGAGGAGCCCCTGATGTGTCTATTCCCACCTGAGGAGTCCCCTGATGTGTCTATACCCACCTGAGGAGCCCCTGATGTGTCTATACCCACCTGAGGAGCCCCTGATGTGTCTATACCCACCTGAGGAGCCCCTGATGTGTCTATACCCACCTGAGGAGCCCCTGATGTGTCTATTCCCACCTGAGGAGCCCCTGATGTGTCTATTCCCACCTGAGGAGCCCCTGATGTGTCTATACCCACCTGAGGAGCCCCTGATGTGTCTATACCCACCTGAGGAGCCCCTGATGTGTCTATACCCACCTGAGGAGCCCCCTGATGTGTCTATACCCACCTGAGGAGCCCCTGATGTGTCTATACCCACCTGAGGAGTCCCCTGATGTGTCTATACCCACCTGAGGAGCCCCTGATGTGTCTATTCCCACCTGAGGAGTCCCCTGATGTGTCTATACCCACCTGAGGAGCCCCTGATGTGTCTATTCCCACCTGAGGAGTCCCCTGATGTGTCTATACCCACCTGAGGAGCCCCTGATGTGTCTATACCCACCTGAGGAGCCCCTGATGTGTCTATACCCACCTGAGGAGCCCCTGATGTGTCTATACCCACCTGAGGAGCCCCTGATGTGTCTATACCCACCTGAGGAGCCCCTGATGTGTCTATGCTCAACAGAAATATGCTCACCAACACTCTTGTACTGGAACAACCTAAGGGCTCATCAGCAGTACAGTAGCCGGATATGTGGTGGGTGTGGTAGGCAGAATAAGGCAAACACTCAGGTATCCACATCGTGTGAGTGTGTTATCTTACATAGCAAGGTGGAATAAGGTTGCAGATGGATTAAGAGTTTCATCACCTTAAAGAGATTGTATTGGGTTACCAGGGTGGGCAAATGTCATAAGGTCTTGTAAGTGCGGAAGAGGGAGGCAGGAGGGTCAGAGTTGGAGTATGTGACATGAAAGTCAACCAGCCGTTGCTGGCTTTGAGGATGGAGGGGGCCATAAGCCAAGCAGTATGGGGGGCCTCTAGAAACGGGAGAAGGCAAGGAAGTAGATTCCTCCCTCGAGCCTTCAGAAAAAAATGTAGCCTTGACAACACCTTGATTTTAGCCCAAGGAGATCTAATTCTCACCTCTGACCACCAGAACCGTAAGATAATGAAGCTGTTGTTTTAAGCCACTAAATTTGTGGTACTTTGTCACAGCAGGAATAGGAAAGTAATACAGTGGAGTTTTGAATAGTACACAGCCGTGAGAACACGTGATCTATAATTGCATGTAAGAATATGGCTGAAAATCAGACATAAAACTGCATACCGTTTGATCTCATTCAAGTACAAAAATGGGCAAAATGAATCTTTGCTATTAGAAAATAGACTGCTTACTCTTGGATAGGGGTGGACAGTGGGCAGTGATTAATGGCAAGTAAGTGAGCAAGAAGTTCTGAGGTGCTGCTTAAAGAGGTGTGTTCAGTTTTTGAAAATTAATTGAACTGAGAACTTATATGTGTACTTTTCTCAATATACACTATACCCCAACAGAAAGTCTGTCTGTATGTGTGTGTCTAGTCTAGATCAGCCTGGACTAGATTTTGAGGGGCATGAAGGAGGCTATTTTTGACTGGGTACTAATGATTTAAGGGTTTAGCTCTTGGAGAGAAGGTGCAAAGACGGGTGGGGAGGCCCAGGGACACTTTCTGGAGATAATGCAGAGAGCAGAGGGTGTAAGGAGAGGGTCTGGGGTGCTCTGGCCACATCTTGGTGGCCCAGAGTTCAGTCATCCCATATGTACTTATTGGGCTGGTGACATTTCATGGGGAGTCCTCAGGGATATCGGAGTCACGGACGGGTGAATGAGAGGGTAGCTAACTCAGTGGTCCAGGAAGGGGGCATTGATAGAAGCGTGAAGTGAAATGAGAGACGAAGGAGAAATTGAGGCTTTGGGGGATGGGCAGGGGGTGGAGTGTGTTCTGGGGGAGCCAGGCCACACTTCAGGCTCTGTTTCCCCCAAATAACTTTTAGGCGGTGCTTTGGATGAACTCCACATTTTAACAGGGTTTATTTTAATGTGCAAAGGAAAAATATAACTTGTATATCATCTGAATTTATAGGTTCTTTAGGGCCAGGCTAACATGCATATTTGAACTAGTGTAAGACTTAAAACTGTTGAGTAAGAAATAGAAAAGTGGCCGGCTCGTGTGACAGAAAACACAGAGGTTTGCTATGACTGAGGTGTGGTCAGCATCACTGTGGGCAATGTGGGCAAGGCGGAGAGAACAGGATGGTGTCAGGTACGGGGGGTCACAGGACAGAGGAGGTGGCGGGGAGAAGGCGAGACCTGGCTATAGGAGCTGAGAAGAACTGGCCTGGTGGCTGAGCTCTGCCCCGCCGGGGTTTCTGATTGTGGTGGTCAGGGTCCTAGAATCTGCACTTCTAACAAGTTCCCCGGCGATACTGCTGTTGCTGGACCAGGGGCAACACTGAGAACTGCTGATGTAGAGGTGGCAGTGGGTGAGCAGTGTGTGCCCAGTCGTGGGTGTGGATGCAGGGGCTGCGGGGGGAGGCGTGGCTCACTGCGGAAGGGGAGGAGCAAGTGTGTGGACTGGGAGACACCCAGGCAGAAAGGCAGACTCAGCCTTGCCTGGCAGGATACAGAGCGAGCTGGTGCCTGCTGCTGGGTGCACAGTTGGTGCTGATGGTTGGGGGCGGGGTGGGGGGGGGAAATCCAGGAGGCCCACAGCTGGAGCTGATCCTCCATAATGAGGGAACCCGATGACTCAGCTAAGGCATCTGCAACTTAGCAATAATGTGGGAGAAGAGAAGCTCTTCGAGTGCCTCTGACGGTGCCTGGGGTAGGCCACCTCCTCTATAGTTTTCCTGCATGTTTATCAGCTCTGAGAGGAAGGAAACCAATTCCACTGAACACCCACTCTGTCTGAGGAGTTTTTAATAAGCCCTATCACATTTAATCATCAAAATCCCATGATAGTGGTATCATTAATCCATTTTAAGGAGGAGGAAACCAAGGCCCTGAGAAGTGCAGGAACGCCTGTGCGCACTGCTGTCTAGACAGACAGGGGAGGCAACCAGCCCTGGAGCGGGCTTTGTCTGATTCAGCTCCTTTGCTGCCCCACCCCTGCTCCAGGACTACCATTTTAACATGCAATAACTATAAAACCAATATTTAACCATTATGCACAATTGTGAAATATTTTACCTTTTTTTTTACCTTGCTGCAGGTCGTCTGGGATCTTAGTTCCGGGACCAGGGGTGGAGCCTATGCCCCCTGCAGTGGAAGTGCAGTCTTAACGGACCCCTAGCGAAGTTCTTTTACTTTCTTTTTTTTTTTTTTTTGCATTAAGTCTTCAAGACCCAATATGTAATTTACACCTACAGCACATCTCAACTTAGATAAACCACATTTCAAGAACTCAATAGCCTCCACATCTCACTACCCTATTCCATTGAGCGGCCTTCTGGGATGAGAATGTCCAAGTACAGGTGCTGATAATCACCATCTCGGCCACTAGATGGCGCAGGCGACCTACCCCCCATCCCCCTGCTTAAAGCATTAGGAGTTAGCGATTGGGTGGATGGGGACCTCTCTTCAATCTCTCTTTAAATTTATCCAGAAGTAAGCTTAGAAGATGGATAAGGAAATGGCAACCCACTCCAGTACTCTTGCCTGGAGAATTCCATGGACAGAGGAGCCTGGTGGGCTCCAGTCCATGGGGTCTCAGAGACGGACATGACTGAGCTACTATCACTTACTCACTCAAGCTTAGAAGAGGGCTTTCCTGGTGGCTCAGCGGTAAAGAATCTGCCTGCAATGCAGAAGCTGCAGGAGACCAATCCTTGGGTCTGGAAGGTCCCCTGGAGGAGGGCGTGGCAACCCACTCCAGTATTCTTGCCTGGAGAATCCCACGGACAGAGGAGCATGGAAGGCTACCGTTCATGGGGCCACAAAGAGTTGGACACGGCTGAAGTGACTTAGCATGCATGCAAGCTTAAAAGATTCCATGATAAACCTACACTAGAAGTACACAAATGTAGCTGGGTTCATGTGTGTCTGGGCCAATTGAATAACTGGGAGTTCTTCAAGTTAATATCCATATAAAATTTAATGTTTATTTAAGGATAAGTAGTAAAAGCATGTCAATTTAAAGTTTACTTATGTTAGTAAAACAATAGGAACAGTAGCAATTGTTTAGAACTGAAAAGACTTTTTTGGTGAGGCATACTCTCACTGACATTCTTTAGAACTGAAGGTATCTGGTAATAATAAAAAGCAGATCAACTATTAGTTGATTATTTATAAAAATCCTCCATGGACAACTGACTCCCTTGTGCATCCACCTGGGGTCCACCAGTGGTACTTGCTATCCTGGGGCTTCCATTCTGTTTCAAGCATGGGGCCTGGTTAGGCAACTTGCTTCCATTTGCATCCCATGGGTATTGACGGGCAGCCTAGAACTAGCAATCAGACGCTCTGGACCCCCAGTTCACTGCTCTTCTCAGCATGCCTCTCTGTTTGAGACATGGTGGCAGTTGCAGCCATACTGTTTCTCATGCCCCTGGGTATGAAAGCCCCGAGCTAGACACAGTGGCTGAGAGCCCAGCCCCTGCAATGTTGCATAAAGCCTGGGCCCAGGGGGCCTCAGAAAATTATTTAGCAAATGAAGAACAGAAGAAACAAAGTGCCCTCCAGACCAGTTTAGAAGCTTACACTGCTGGAGGTGGGGGGACCAGTCAGTTGGCCATCTGGGGGCAGATTGATTACACTGGACCTCTTCCATCCTGGTGGGGCATTGATTTAGTCCTCATTGGAATAGATACTTGTTCTGGATATGAATTTGCTATCCCTTCCAGAAATTCTTCTGCCAGCCCAACCATCTGTGTGCTCACAGAAAACCTCATTACTGTCCCGGGATTCTTTCTATATGATATTGCTTCTGGCCAGGGAACTCATTTCAGAGCAATGTGAGGGCAGCAACAGATTTGTTCTCTTAGGAATTCGCGAGTCCCAGCACTTGTCATATAACCTGGAAGCAGTTGGCCTGTTAGAACTGTGGGATGGTCTCTTGAAGTTTTGGTTATGTTACCAGTTGGCCTGAAGGTTTCTTTGGGGCTGATGAAAATATTCTAAAATTGACTGTGCTTATGGTTGCACAGTTCTGCAAATACGCTAAAAGCCATGGAATTGTACTCTTTGAATGGGTGTCATGTACGGTATGTAAATTATATCTCAATAAAGCTGTTTCTTGGTCCCCCACTTCCACATTCCCTTCACATATTATTATCAGTTTATTGTGTGTGCTTCTGGAGAGGACACACAAACACACACACACATATAGCATAATTTTTACAGAGGTTGGTAGCACAAGATACAAACTTTCTTTATTTGCTTTTCTTTTTCCCATTCTGTGAGCTGCTCACAAGCCTTTGAATTCATTGCTTTTCTCACTAAATTTAAAAAATTATTTAAATTTTATATAATTTAAATTATATAAATGTTAAAGCTTTTAATATACCTTGGGGTCCATTTCATATCAGTATAGATACCTCATTCTTTTTAATGTCTGTACAATATTCCCCCGTGTGGATGCATCCTGTGGTTGGCTGAATAATAGCTTCTGAAAAGATAGCCACATCTAATCCCTGGAGGAGAAGGCAATGGAAACCCACTCCAGTACTCTTGCCTGGAAAATCCCATGGACGGAGGAGCCTGGTAGGCTGCAGTCCATGGGGTCGCTAAGAGTCGGACACGGCTGAGCGACTTCACTTTCACTTTTCACTTTCATGCATTGGAGAAGGAAATGGCAACCCACTCCAGTGTTCTTGCCTGGAGAATCCCAGGGACGGGGGAGCCTGGTGGGCTGCCATCTATGGGGTTGCACAGAGTTGGACACGACTGAAGCGACTTAGCAGCAGCAGCAGCAATCCCTGGAACCTGTGAATGTTACCTTTATGGGAAAAAAAGGGCTTTGCAGATATGATTAAATTAAGGCTCCGAGAGGGGGGATTGTCCTGGATTATCTGTGCGGGCCCTAAATATAATCAGGTGTCCTTGTTAATGGAGAGGTCGAAGACTTGACACAGAAAAGAGGAGAAGGCAGTGGGATCACTGAGGCAAAGATCGGAGCGATATGGCCACTAGCCAAGGAATACCAGCAGCCACCCCACCAAAAACTGGAACAGGGAGGAAAGACTTCTTAGAGCCTCTGGAGGGATCGCAACCCTGCCATTACGTTGACCTCAGCCCAGCAATGCTAGATTCAGACCTCTGGCCACCAGAACTACGGGAGAATCCATTTCTGTGGAGGTAAGCCTCCAAGTTTTCAGTTTTTGTTACAGCAGCTACAGGAAGCAAATCTTCACGCTGATGGATATTCAGAGTATTTCTAATCTTTTGCTTTGCAAATCCTGCTGTAGTACGTTTCCTTGAACATATGTCATTTCACGTGTGAGTGAGTAAATCTATCAGATAAATTGTAGAGGTGGAATTGCAGGACCAAAGAAACACAATGTTCTTTGTGTAATTCAGTTCTGTTGCTCATGTCCAAGGAGCATGGATTCACTTTGGATCCGTGGGGCAAGTCCCCCTCCCCAACTTTCCCCAGTGTCATTCAAGACCCAGCTCAGGGACTTCCCTGGTGGTCCAGTGGTCAAGACTTCACCTTCCAATGCAGGGGGTATGGGTTCGATCCCTGGTAGGGGAACTAAGGTCCCACATGCTGTGAGGTGTGGACCCCCCGACCCAAAAAACCCAGCTTAAAAGATACGTCCCCCAAGACGCCTTGCTCTCACAAGCAGAGCTCTTTGTTCCACGGGCTGAATTCCTGCAGCTTCTTGACTGCATTCTCTCTCTCATCCAGTTGCACCGTGTTCATGTGCCTGTCTCTCTCGGAGATGGTGAGCTCCTTCCACGAAGGGCCCGAGTCTAATTCACCTTTGTGTCTCCCAGGCTTGGCCTAACACACGGAGCACAGTAGGCTCTGTAAATGATGGAGGGCGTGGAAGAAGGGAAGCTGCCTCTTTCGAGGGCTGAGAATAGACGACTGAATTAGGAGGTCCATCCTAACTGGGTAATGCCAGGGCTCACGCTGCTCTGGGAACTAGAGGGTTCTGGAACTGCGGACGCTGTCCTCTCACTGCAGAAGATGGGAACCGCTCTCTGAACCTGGAATCCTGTGTGTGCAGGCCGTATATTTGTGTGACCGTGGGGCCAATGATACCCTGTGAGGCAGGAGAGCACACCTGAGGACTGGCAAGACAGGGAGTCCCCAGGTTTTAGTTCAAACAGGAGACACTTGCAGGCCTAAGTGGGGAGGGGTGTTGGCACCTAGGCCTGACCGCGGAGGAAGCGCCTGACCATCCTTCCCTCTCGGTTTCCCCTGGGTTGTTTCTGGAGCCTCTCACTGCTATGGAAGCCCTTTCTCCATCTGCCCCATTGACCCAGGGCCTGCCTGGGAAGCCAGCGGGGAGTGTAGGGGCCCACCTCCTCCTGTCCTGAGCACCCTGCTTGCTGGGCACATGGTATCACCTGGGGGTGTCCATTAGATTTCCACAGACTTAGTAATGTAGCTGCTTCCTTTCATGAAAGGGACCTGGATTTCAGGTTTAGCTCTCTTTAATGTTTTAGGATGAGGCACTTGGGGAAATCTCTTCTAAGAAAGTACTGGCATCAGTGCAAGGAAATAGTGAGAGGGATGACTTTTTCTGAGTGGTAGTTTGACTATAAGTAGGGCATCCCTTGCAGTTCAGTTAGTAAAGAATTTGCCTGCAAAGCAGAGACCCAAGTTCGATCCCTGGGTTGGGAAGATCCCCTGGAGAAGGAAAGGCAACCCACTCCAGTATTCTTGCCTGAAGAATCCCATGGACAGAAGAGCCTGGCAGGCTACAGTTCGTAAGAGTTGGATATGACTGAACAACTAAACCATCACCACATCAAGCCTTAAAAATTTCCCTTTGTATTTTCATTAATTGTTTTTAGATGGAACTTCACTAGTGGTCTGGTGGGTAAGACTCTGAGCTCCCGGTGCTGGGAGCCCAGCTTTGATCCTGGTGAGGGAACTAGATCCCATAAGCCGAAGCTAAGAGTATGCATGCTGCAACTGAAGATACCTCAGTGCAGTCAGTTCAGTTCAGGCGCTCAGTCGTGTCCGACTCTTTGCAACCCCATGGACTGCAGCACGCCAGGCTTCCCTCTCATCACCAGCTCCCGGAGCCTGCTCAAACTCATGTCCATCGAGCTGGTGATGCCATCCGACCATCTCATCCTCTCATCCCCTTCTCTCGCCTTCAATCTTTCCCAGCATCAGGGTCTTTTCCAGTGACTCAGTTCTTCACGTCAGGTGGCCAAAGGATTGGAGTTTCAGCTTCAGCATCAGTCCTTCCAATAAATATTCAGGACTGATTTTCCTTAGGATAGACTGGTTGGATTTCCTTGCAGTCCAAGGGACTCTCAAGAGTCTTCTCCAACACCACAGTTCAAAAGCATCAATTCTTCAGTGCTCAGCTTTCTTTATAGTCCAACTCTCACATCCATACATGACTACTGGAAAAACCATAGTTTTGACTACATGGACCTTTGTTGGCAAAGTAATGTCTCTGCTTTTTAATATGTTGTCTAGGTTGCTCATAGCTTTTCTTCCAAGGGGCAAGCGTCTTTTAATATCATGGCTGCAATCACCATCTGCAGTGATTTTGGAGCCCAAGAAAATAAAGTCTCTCACTGTTTCCACTGTTTTCCCATCTATTTGCCATGAAGTGATGGGACTGGATGCCATGATCTTTGTCTTTTGAATGTTGAGTTTCAAGCCAGCTTTTTCAATCTGCTCTCTCACTTTCATCAAAAGGCTCTTTAATTCCTCTTTGCTGTCTGCCATAAGGGTGGTGTCGTCTGCCTATCTGAGGTTATTGATATTTCTCCCGGCAATCTTGATTCCAGCTCGTGCTTCGTTATTTTGCACAATGTACTCTGCATATAAGTTAAATAAGCAGGGTGACGATAAAGATTCCTCATGCCTCAACTGAAAAAAAGATCTCCCCAACAAAAATGTCTTTTGTTTTACAGGTACATACTGAAATATTAATGGTGAAATATACAGCTGGGATTTGCTTCAATACAATCCAGTGGGGATGAGGGATGTGTGAGGGGTGTAGCTGAAGCAAGCTTGGGTTGATTATTGCTGAAGCGGCTGGATGAGGGCTTCAGGGCAGTTCATTATACTGTTATATCTACAATGATATATTTAAATTTTTTTCCATAATACAAAGGTAAAAAATAAAGTCCTCTTGAACCAGATTTGTGTTGTGGCGATATCAGTCCAGCCTGTGTCATATCTCACCACATTTTCTGTTTTCATTCTTACCCCTCCTGCTCAAGCGGGCTCAAGCCTTGTTTGAGCTCCTCTGAGCCCTCAGGGCCCCCGGGCCCTCTGGGTCAAGAGCAATCTCCTGACTCACCTATCTGGCTGTAACCATTTCCTTCTCCAGCCTACCGCTGCGCTTTCTGCCCACCTGCCACCCAGGTCCTCAGACCCCAGAGGCTGCAGGTGGCCTCTGGCCTCAGGGCTTTTGTCCAGAAGCTCTCCCCTTCCCCCTAGTCTTCTCCCACATGGTGCCTACCCTTTATCCCATGTC
The DNA here is from genome assembly GCF_001704415.2 of Capra hircus. NCBI lineage: Eukaryota > Metazoa > Chordata > Mammalia > Artiodactyla > Bovidae > Capra > Capra hircus. The sequence continues at coordinate 33,148,844 of NC_030833.1, forward strand.
AGGGTGAGCTTCATTTCTGACTCCCAGCAGAGTCACGCTTTTCTGTTAATCTCTCAGCATCCACATGGTTCCTTCAGCTCTCACTACGCTGGGTGATTCCTATAAACTGGTGATTCTCGATTTTTCAGTGATGTCTGCCTCCCTCGCTGGACCATGAACTCCTGGGGAGTGGCTGTGTGGCTTACCATCACATCCCTGGGCCCAGCAAAGGAGCTTGCATATAGAAGGCTGTCATTATTTAATGGATAAATTACTGCACGATGGATAAGTTAATGCATGAGGAGGGCACATTTTGGGGAAATCTTGGATGAAAAGAGTGTATGATGTTCCAGGCAAACCCTGCATGATACACTTGACTTGCTGAGAACTCCCTGCTGGCTCCATCAAGGGGACTGGGTCAGATTATTCGGATCCAGGCACCATCAAAGGGTGGCAAATGGAGTGACGTGTGCTCCAGGCAGCCCCTTTGGCCATCTGTGGTGGACAAGGGGAGGAGGCCGGACTGGATGGGCTGCCCCTCGGGTCCTGATTAGGGTCCTGGGGCCTTGAGCCGAGATCAGGGCGGTGGTGACAGTGATCAGAGGAAGAGGAACAGAGTCCGAGTCCGAGTCTGAGACAATTAATCCAACCCAGCGAATCTTGGCCCTTCTTCCCTGAAGAAACAGCATGTCTGCACAAGAGGGATGGGAAGACAGCCCCAGAGGAGCCCGGTCGGGGCACAGCATGTGCGCAGACACATCCTGGATCATGAAGAGTTTTGCAAATGGTCCCTCCAGAGGCAGTCACCGGGAAACACTGAGACAGCCCCATGGCTTGGGGCCAGGCAGGGCCCTCGTCCCTCTGGCCAGGAGCTGCAGCGACAGCAGAGCTTGGCACTGCTGAGTGGAGAGCTGGCTGGTTATGCAGAAAATCTCTCTCCAGCACGCCTTCATTTAGGGCTTGACTCGGGGCCCGGGGAAGGAGCTGGGGAGACCCTGCAGCCTGAGAAGCCACCAGGGCCTCTGCAGGCCTCTCGGTTGGGGCCTCCATTGGAGCCGGAAGGGGCTGCTGCTGCGGATGAAGTGGGTGAGTGCCACCCACCAGGAAAAGCCGCCTGGGACCCGCCGCACTTCTGCTGTCCCAGCACAAGCGTTGCGCTTTCTCTCCACTCCCTAGGAGACTCAAAATTGGTCGCAGAGATGGAGAGCAGGGCAGCCAAATCACCAGCTCTTCTCCTTGAGGGACGTCGCTGTGGGGAGGCCAGATGGTTGAGAAGATGCTGAACAAGAACCTGTGTTACAGCTACCATAGACTGTTTATTCCACACCACACCCAGAGTCAGGCTTGTTTAATCGGAGCTAGGTCCCCTTTCTTTCTCTCCCACAGAGCTCTATTCTTGTCCTGTACAAGACTTGTAATAGAGATATTTGTTCATGCATTTGTCTATTTCATGTCTGTCTTTACTGTTAGACTATACACCCCATGGGGCTTCCCTGGTGGCTCAGCTGGTAAAGAATATGGGTTTGATCCCTGGGTTGGGAAGGTCCCCTGGAGAAGGGAAAGGCCACCTACTCCAGTATTCTGGCCTGGAGAATTCCATGGACTGTACAGTCCCGTGGGGTCGCAAAGAGTCGGACACGACTGAGCGACTTTCGCTCTCACGCACTCATACACCCCATGAGGGCAGAGAGGGGTCTCTTTGTCCTCTACCGTGGCTCCAGTACCTAAGCATTGCCTAACATGTAGTTGGAATGTGTTTTTGTTTTTTGTTTTTTAATGGAAGAATCAGTCTCATAGCAGCCCAGAGAAGCAAATACAGTTATTTTCTTCATTTCAAAATGGGCAAACTGAGGCATAGAGAGATTGGGTTACTCAAGCCACAGAACCAGGATTCAGACTCATACAAGGAGCAACCCAAGGGTGAATGGTGGCCCAAGTTTTATTTGGCCAATAAAACTCAGGCTGGGAAAAATGAGACCTTTGTCCTTTTTGGCCTTTGGCTACTGGGATGTGAGACTAAGGCTGCTGGTGAGTCTAGCCTAGAGGAGCAGCTGGTCTGAGGGCAAGATGTCACAGAGAAGCAAAGAAGAGAGAGAGGGGAACCAATACATGCCATCTGAAGTTGAGGCTGGCCCTGCTTACGTCTCTTGTTCTTGTGATGGAGAGCTCCCCTGAACATTATGGCCAAACTCTTCCACACTGTAGGTGTAGAAGAAAGAGGGCTAAAGACTTGGGTTTCAGTTCTAAGTCTACCAGGCTCTTAGCGGGTGACAGAGCGAGTTCCTTTCCATCTCTGGCTCTCAGTTCCCTTCACTGTAAAATGAGCAAAATCATTCCCAAATCTTAGGGTGAAAGTGGTGGTACTGAAAGAGATTTAAGGTTTGGGATTTGGTGCCTGGTATCAGCATTTGCTCGCAAGTGTCAGCTGCCTGCCTAGTCTTTGTAGGTGGCTTCTAATGTAACAGAAGACTCGTTCAGGGTCAGCTTAAGCAGTGTAAAACAGTATGGAGTTTCCTCAAAAAAATTAAAATAGAATTACTGTATGATTCTGAAAATTTATCTGGAGGAAATGAAAGCACTAACTTAAAAAGATAAATACACCCCATGTACCTTGCAGCATTATTATTATTTTTAAAAATTTTATTAATGTATAGTTCAACTGTGGTATTGGAGAAGACTCTTGAGAGTCCCTTGGACTGTAAGGAGATCAAACCAATCAATCCTAAAGGAAATAAGTTCTGAATATTCATTGGATATTCATGAATATTCATTGACTGATGCTGAAGCTGAAACTCCAATACTTTGGCCACCTGATGCGAAAAACTGACTCATTTGAAAAGACCCCGATGCTGGGGAAGATTGAAGGCTGCAGGAGAAGGGGACGACAGAGAATCAGATGGTTGGATGGCATCACCGACTTGATGGGCATGAATTTGAGCAAGCTCCGGGAGTTGGTGATGGACAGGGAAGCCTGGAGTGCTGCAGTCCATGGGGTCGCAAAGAGTCGGACACGACTGAGCGACTGAACTGCACTGAAGTTGATTTATAATGTTGTTAATTTCCACTCTTCAGCAAAGTGACTCAGTGATATATATAAACATTCTTTTTCACATTCTTTTCCATTATAGTTTATCACACAGTATTGAATGTAGTTTCTCTCGAGTTGTGACACGTGGGCTCAGTGGTTGTGGTGTGTGGGCTTAGCTGCCCCGTTGCATGTGGGATCTTAGTTCCCCGACCAGGGACTGAACTTGTGTTCCCTGCGTTGCAAGGCAGACTCTTAACTACTGGACCACCAGGGAAGTCCCTTATTATAGTTTTGATTTGTATTTCTCTAATAATTAGCCATGAGGAGATCTTTCCATGTGCCTATTGCCCATTTGTGTCTTCTTTGGAGAAATGTCTATTTAGGCCTTCTGTAGGGTTACATCCTTTAAATGGAACAATAACCACTACCTCTACTACTAAGCACCGTTTCCTTACCCTGAGCCAGGCTCTCTTTTTGAAGACTTGATGTATTTTAGCTTATTGAGGCCCCATAACAACCTTATGAAATACTTACAAGCCCCACTTAATGTGCGGGGAGACAGAGGCCCTGAGACCATAAGCAGCTGTCACCTAAGCCCGATTTAAAGCTGGGCAGCTTGAGCCAGAGCTGTCCTCTCAGCTACAACCCCCAGCAGCCTCCCATGCATGCTGCAGGCTGTGTAAGCATCAAGGACTCCGTGTTGGGACCCTCATGGTGCAGACTGACAGAAAGCTGGTGCAGTCGTGACCCTGTGATGGCACATTACGGTGGTACAAGGATTTCAGCAGAATTCACATCAGAGAATTTGGGAACCAGAAAATGAAATTTGACAGCTGACAACAAAAGCGTCTGAGTCTTATTTTCTGCATTCATGTGGGCGAAACCCTGGCTTGTCACGCTGCACAGTTCTGTTTCCCTCTGTGACCCCAGGCAGAGCTCAGCTGTTGTAGCTTCGTGAGAATGTCCCTTGTGGGTGGATGGGGGCTGTGTGTGTGCAGGACTGGGGCTTTGAAGGCAGTGGGGAGACACAGGGCTTTGCAAAAGTACTCAGCGATGGGGAGGTGAGGTAGACTCAGTTTCCAGTCACCTCGCTCCCAAACTCTCCTCTTTCAGATGAAAGAGTTATTTGGCCAGAATATGCTGACAGGATGGCAGCAACTTTCTTTCTTTTCTTTAGTATTTTTGTCTTACTTTTAAAATGCATTCAAAACAGATACAGAAACCTGCAGGAAACGCACGTTATACATAACATGATGGTGATTATTGGGTGACCACTTTAGTCAGTTAGCACCTAGGTCAGGAGCTCCAGGAGCCTCTTCATGGCCTGTCCCAACATGCCACTCCTTTCCCCTCTCCCAGTGGCTCCATCCCAGCCTTCATGATGATCACCTCCCTCCATTTCTATACAATGTGATCAACCGCGGGCACCTTCTTCAATCTGCCATTTAGTCTTACCCACTTTTGAAAGTTAAATTTACAAATTTAACTATAGTAAAACGCATAACATAAAATTTGCTCTCTTAACTGTCTTCAGGTGTACAGTTCACTTGTGTTAAGGGTAGGCACGTTGTTCAGCAACAAGTCTCTAGAGTTTTTCATCTTGCAAAACTGAAACTCTCTAGACAACAAGCTCCTATTTCACTTTCCCTTGGTAACCTCCATTCTCTGAGTTCTCTGAATCTGACTATTCTGGATATCTCATATAAGAGGAACCATCCAGTGTCTGTCCTTTTGTGACTGTCCTATTTCACGTAGTGTAAAGTCCTCAGGGCTCATCCGTGTTGTAGCATGTATTAGAATTTCCTTCCTTTTGAAGGCTGAATAACATTCTATTGCACTTCTACACCACATTTTATTTACCCATTCATCCCTCGAAGGACATCTGAGCAGTCGCCGCCTCTCGGCTTTGGTGAATAGTGCTGCTGTGAACACGGGTGTGCATTTGCCCTCTTTCTGATTCGATGTATCTTTTAAATCTCTTTTAATTGAGGATTCTCCCTCTATTCCTCTTTCCCCCTCTTTTGATTTATATGTGGAGGAACAGTTGGCCTTGCCCAGTCTGGGTTTTGCAGACTGTGCACTGATGATGCAGTTCAGCACGTCCTTCTGTCCTGCTGTCATTCCAGTAAATTGAGAGCTGGATCCAGACTTTTCAGGTTTTGATTCTTTGGCAACTCTAGGTGGTAGCATGTTCTCTCATCACAAAGTACATATAATGTCCCATTCTCATTTTGTGTGAGTGCTGTAGGGGGTGTTAACAGCAGCTGATACTCAGTGCCTAGATCCAGTAATTAATTTATGGGCACAAAATGGTGTTGTTCTAATTTGATCATTTCTTTCCCATTAAATAGCTGCAGCAACTTTCTTAGCTGTTAGCCAATGGGGAGAAACCGTGCTTCAAGCAGTGCAATACGCACGACCTTCGTGTGTCTTTGATGTTTGTCTTTCGCATAAGATTTTGGAGAAGGAAATGGCAGCCCACTCCAGTACTCTTGCCCGGAGAATCCCATGGACGGAGGAGCTTGGTGGGCTACCGTCCACGGGTCGCAAAGAGTCGGACACGACTGAGTGACTTCACTTTCTTTTGTTTGAGGAAAGTGTCCATGGCTTATGAAAATGAATAAAAGCAGATAACTTCTGGGTAATGATAACTGATGGAGTTGGTCTGCTTTTTCTCCCTGGCTGCTGCTGCTGCTAAGTCGCTTCAGTTGTGTCTGACTCTGTGCAACCCCCTAGACGGCAGCTCACCAGGCTCCCCCGTCCCTGGGATTCTCCAGGCAAGAATACGGGAGTGGGTCACCATTTCCTTCTCCAGTGCATGAAAGTGAAAAGTCAAAGTGAAGTCGCTCAGTCATGTCAGACTCTTAGAGACCTCATGGACTGCAGCCTACCAGGCTCCTCCGTCCATGGGATTTTCCAGGCAAGAGTACTGGAGTGGGGTGCCATTGCCTTCTCTGTTTTTCTCCCTTAGAGTTCTATTAAACTAACAGAAAAAGGATTTTTTTTAAAGGTGTAAGATCTACAAGAATAGGGATAACAGAAAAGGGCTGATGGTAACAAAATGTTGGGTGAGTTGGGAAGGATTGAGCATCCTCTATGAATTTCTTGGGAAAAGGGATGGGAGAAGTCAATATTTTGAGACCTTGAATATCTGAAAATATCTTTATTTTACCCTCACAGTTGATTGATAGTTTGGCTGTGTATAGAATTCTAAGTTGAGGATCATTTTCACTGAGAATTTTGAAGGTATTATTTCACTGCTTTCTGTATTCCAGTGTTGCTGTTGAGAGGATCAAGGCCATTAGAATTTCCAACTCTTTGCAGGTGACATGATTTCTACTCTTTCTGGAAGCTTGTAGCATCTTTTTTGTGCTCTTAGTATGCTGAAACCCCACAGTGATTCAACTTGGTGTGGGTCTATTTTCTATATATGGTGGAGATCAATTATAAACTAATCAGTTTAAAGAGGTCAAAGTTGTTGACTCTGAGGAAAGCAAAAGGGCTGGGGGTTGGGGGCCCTGTTATTTTTATTTTTATTTATTTATTTATTTATTTTTGCTGTTGTTATTCTTTTTTTTTTTTTTTACTTTATTTTACTTTACAATACTGTATTGGTTTTGCCATACATTGACGTGAATCCACCACGGGTGTACATGAGTTCCCAAACATGAACCCCCCTCCCACCTCCCTCCCCACAACATCCCTCTGGGTCATCCCCGTGCACCAGCCCCAAGCCTGCTGTATCCTGCATCGGACATAGACTGGCGATTCGATTCTTACATGATATCTTATAGAATGATTTGGCCATTTTTCTGCATGTATAGCTTTGATGTAAAAATAAAAACTCAAACTAAAGGAAAAGACAAAGAAGGAGCCTTTTTGGGAGTAAAGCAGGCTTGGGTTTGAATCTTGAATTGTTAACTTCGTTAACAAAGTGTCTATGAATTACATGATATCTGTAAGTTTCAGGGTTTTTTGTCTTTATCATTTTTCTTTTAGTTAATTAATTTTTAAAAATGGAAGCATTGTTGATTTACAACGTTGTGTTAGCTTCTGGTGTACAGCAAAGTGATTTGGATATATGTGTATATATATAGTATTTTCTTTTCTTTTCTGTTATGATTTATTACAGGGTATTGAATATAGTTCCCTGTGTTGTACTGTAAGATTTTGTTGTTTATCTATTTTATATATAGCAGTTCATATCTGCTAATCCCAAACTCCTCATTTATCTCTCTCTTACCCTTCCTCTTTGGTAACTATATGTTTGTTTTCTATGTCTGTGAGTCTGTTTCTGTTACATAAATATTAGAATTTTCATAAATAGTTCATTCCACACATGAGGAATATCATATGACATCTACCTTTCTCTTTCTGACTTACTTCACTTCATTTGATAATGTCTAGGTATATCCATATTGCAGCAAATGGCTTTATTCCATTCTTTTTTATGGCTGAGTCATATTCCTCTGCACACGTGTACCACATCTTCTTCCTCCATTTATCTGTTGATGGACATTTAAGTTATTTCCATGTCTTGGCTATTGTGAACAGTGCTGCTACGAACATTGGGGTGCCTCTGTCTTTTTGAGTTACAGTTTTTCTATTAATTTATGTACAAAAGTGAGGTTGCTGGATCCTAACTCTATTTTTTAGTAAAAAAAATCCCCCTCCCTCTTTTTAAAAAATTTTACCAACCCTTGAGTCAAGGGCTGACTTTCAATAGATCACAGTGAGGCAACTGCTCTGCTAGGTATAAAACCTGGACCCAGAAGCAGGTCGTCTAAGAATCCAGGTGCCCCACACATGTGCTGCGCATGACAGCATTGTTTATTTTATTTTAAGAACTTCCACACCGATCATCATAGTGGCTGGACGAATTTACATTCCCACCAACAGTGTAAGAGGCTTCTCTTTTCTCCACACCTTTCCCAGCATTTTAAACCTCAGTTTTAAAATTTCAAATGGAGGAAAGGTATTTCCACTTTGTTCAGATCAAGTGGTTGTACGGCAGAGAAGGTATTCGTTAGAAGGTTTTGTAAGTTGTGAAGAATGAACAGGAAGAGTTAGCACCCCTGATAATACACCAGGAGCTGGGGTGACTGCTCGCAGTGTGGCTGTGTTTCCAGCTGCCAGAGGACCTTGGTCAAATCGAGAGGTGTCATCTCCTGCAGCCCAGCCTTTCCCTCCCTCCTCTTGCTTCCCCATTCTCTGCTAGTAGAGAAAGATCAGTTTGTTTTACGTGGTACTGTCAGTTCTTGCCTATGCTGGGCCTTACTGTTATCTGTGGGGCTTCCTAGGTGGATCAGTCGTAAAGAATCTGCCTGCCAGGGCAGGAGACGCGGGTTTAGTCCCTGGGTGGGGAAGATACTCTGGAGGAGGGAATGGAAACCCACTCCAGTATTCGTACCTGTGAAATCCCATGGATGGAGGAGCCTGGCAGGCTCCAGTCCATGGGGTCACAAGGGTTAGACACAACTGAACGACTGAGCACACTCTGTTATCTGTGATACTGAGTTGCTTCCCCAGCCCTTGGTCAGGGGGCTCCCTCCCAGTGTGTGCCCCTCATGCCTTCATCCTCCAGCTTCCAAGTACACTCTTCCCAAGCCACCTTCTCCTGGGAAATGAACATAATATTCAGGGAGCCTGCCACCAGGCTTTCTCAAAGCATAGAGAAACAAATTGAAGATGATAGCATCATAGTTTCTCTCTTAATTAAGATACTTGTGTATACATGAAGGAACATCAATTGTTTTATTCTCAAAGCAGACTGGCTGGAGTGCTGAATTGAGAATGGTTCTGATGCTGAACTCAACAAAAAGCAGTGGTGGTTAATTAATAGTAATGGGCAATTAACGGGCAAGGGAGGGGACCTTGGTAGCAAGCCCACCACATACATGTCATCCCTGATAAAAATTATTTTTTTCATTAGGATATAGCCTTCATAAAGAGCACAATTTTAAGTGTACAACTTGGTATATTTTACAAACACACACACACACACACGCAACTATCACCTAGATAAAAATACAGAATATTTCTGGAAGCCCAGGCTCTCCATTATGCTCCTTTTCATCACTGTTCTCTCAAATGCAACCATTATTTTGATTTCTATCACTTTAGATTACTTTTGCTTATGTTTTACTTCATATAAATTGAATTAAACCTTCTGTATTTTCATATCTAGCTTCATTCACTCAGCATAATGCCTGTGTGATTCATTCATGTTGCTTGCGGTTTGTTCTTGCTCATTATTCCGTTATAATGATCCACCACAATGTATTTATCCATTTCTGTTGCTGAACGTTTGAGTCATTTCCAAACTTGGGCTTTTATGAATGAGGCTGCTATAAATATTCTTGTACATGTGGTTTGGGGAGCTAAACCCCTCAGTTCTGCTAGGTACTGTTATGGACTGAATGTTTGCATGTGTGCATGCTCAGCTGTGTCTGACTCTGTGACCCTATGGACTGTAGCTCTCCAGGCTCCTCTGTCCATGGGATTTCCCAGGCAAGAACACTGGAGTGGGTTGCCAACTCCTTCTCCAGGGGATCAGCAGAACCGACTTTGACTGCAGAAAGGAGTAGAGCTGCCTGGGTGCCCCTCCCCAGATGGCTGGGTTGGCTCTGTTTATCCACACTCTAGCCACTCTGGTGGGGAACAGCTTACTATTCCTGGATTTCTAAATTTTGTCTTTCCTCAAAGATTGAGGACCTGAGCTTCCTATCCCAGTTCATCTCTGTTTCACAAACATTCATTGACTATTTACTAAGTTCCAGGTACTGGAGCAAGTGTTAGCCTGTACACGTGAATGGTGTGGAAGCTGATGTGATAGGCAGGCAGGCAGATACATAGTCTCAACGTACACATCATGGTGATGAGGTAAACAGAGGGCACTCTGCTCTGTCCCCATCAGCTCCTGACCCTGGGAGTCTTCTCCTCTAGGGGTTCTATCTCCTTATCTGTAAAACCTGGGCATTGCAGTACTTGTTTCCGGAGAAGCAAAAGGCTTATACTGTGCTTTGCTGGGGCACTGTGTATCTGTCCCCACCAAGGGAAGCTGAGGACAGAGTGGCTGGGCTTCTAGACTTATTCCCAGAGCTGGACCTGCTCGCCTGGGTGCAAATCTGCCCTCAGTCCCATGCAGATGGCGCCTGAATCCTCCCAGAGGGGCTCTGTCCCGCTGGTCCCCACCCCTAATTGTCCACAGACGTTGTTCTGAGGATCCAACAAAAACTCCGAGCCCCTCTTAGCAGACGCAGACAGCGGGTCCAGATGGCTCCATCCTGCCCTCCGGGCACCCTTGCCCTGCTCTCTCTCCTGGGAACCCCCTAGGTGCCCCATCTGCGACCAGCCAAGGGGAAGTCAGAAGGGGGCAAGTGTCTGTGAACAGACACTATCCCAGAACGCTAGGTTCCAGGCTGTTGCCCCAGCTAGCCCAGGCCAGTTGATGAATGTTCACTGAAGATGCTGAGAGACCCTCCAAGGAACCAAACTGGCTTGGCAGAAGCCCAAAGCAGCCTATCAATTGCTTTAAAAAAATTCTTCCTGCCCTCCCTGAAAACTCCTCCCCGGTCCTTCGACTCAATTTCAATACTGTGCAAATTGTTTCCAATCGCTATCACTGACTGGGCTTTGCAGACACCAGCCCACCTTTCAGCCTGGTCTGAGAATAAAGCTTTCCCGGGTTCCCCACCTGGCTGCATACACCGGCAGCCAGCTCATTCTGATTCTGTCTGTGCCTAGAGATAACAGCACCTCCCCGCAGGTCACCTGCAGATGATTCATGTCTTGGAGAAAATCTATAGCGACAGCGCTGTCACGCTGGCGTGCAGTGAAGCGGTTACAGCTGTGACATCTGGAGTCAGACCGCGTGCATTCACGTCCAAGTCCCCTGTCCCTGCTGGTGGTCCATGGTGAGCAAGTTTCTCCAGGCAGTGGTCCTCGTTTGTGATCACTATTGTTTTCATCATTGATCGAGCCCTTCCTGGGCAGCAGGAGACAAGGAACCTTTGGGAGGAGAAGGTTTTTTTAAGCCATATCTACTCCCTTAACTGAGCCATCACTTATTTTTTGTTGTGGTAATTACACATATGGGCTTCCCTTGTGGCTCAGCTGGTAAAGAATCTGCCTGCGATGCAGGAGACCTGGGTTCAATTCCCGGGTTGGGAGGATCCCCTGGAGAAAGAAAAGGCTACCCACTCCAATATTTTGGCCTGGAGAATTCCATGGGGTCACAAAGAGTCGGATACAGCTGAGCGAATTTCACTTTCAATTATACATCTATTTAAAAATGCCATTCAAACCATTTAAAATTTTATTTTATAATTTTTTTTCTTTTTTTTCTTTTTGCCATACCATGTGGGATCTTAGTTCTCTGACCAGGGATAGAACCTATGCCCCTTGCAGTGGAAGTGTGGTGTCTTAATCACTGGACTACCAGGGGAGTCCCTTAACCTTTGTTTAAAACATATGATTCAGTGGCATTAAATACATTTACAGTGTTACACAACTGTCACCACTATTTCCAAAACTTCTATCACTCCAAATGGAAACTTTACTCAGTAGGTAGTAACTTCCCCTCCCCTCTCCCTCTGGCCCCTAATAACCTCTAGTCTGCTCTCTGTTTCTATGAATTTGTATGTTCTAGATTTTTCATACAAGTCATCACTTTTTTAAGCCCCCTCTGCAGATCTATAGCAGCTCTGAAAGTGCAGGAATGTAAAATGTATTATTTTGCACATTTATTTGCTCATAAAATCATTAGATTTGGTATATTAAATTTAATGGTAATTGTATTCAGGCAATAATCACAGATTTAGTAACTACATTTTTATTTCTATAATAATGTTTAAATTTTTGATTATAGCCTGTTTATTATAGAAAATATGGGAAATAGAGAAGAGTATAAAATAAGAGGCTAAAAATCACCTACAGTTTCAATGATGTTATTATTTTGATGCTTTATAAAAAATAAATTAGATTTACAATGAAATACATTCAATGTGTTTAGGCTATGAGCAGCTGAACTTAGGTTTTTGTTCAGTTTGAGAATGATTACTACCTTTGAGGTTGGAAGACCCAGTGCATGGTCCATGAAGACAAAGAAAACTTGAAGAATATCCGGACTCTGTGTCAGTTACGTTGCTAGGCAGACACAGAAAGCGTCATTTGCAGAAGGAGCTGAAGAAAAAGGAGAGAAGAAAGCGCTGCAAAATTAATAATACAGTGTTTGTCAGAAGAAATTATCTCTAGACAGACCTTTCCCCTAACGTAAAACTCTTACCAGTTTTGGGTGTTTTTGAAATGAACACGTTTTCCACATGCCAGGACAGCATAAGGCACTTTCATATGTACTTTCCATTCAATCTCACACCCTCTTTAGGAGGTTGCTCTTATCCCTATTTTACACCACACCTCTGCTACCTTTGTGCTGTGTGACCTTGGGGAAGTTACTGAACCTCTCTGTGCTTTGAACATACTCATTTGTAAAAATAACATCCACCTCATAAGCTTATTGGGAGAATTAAATGATTTGTGCAAAACTCTTGAAATAGTATAAGCCCTTAGAATTTACAGGCACAATGGAAATGTTAGCTGTCAGGATTATTCTTTACAGATGAAAACTTCAAGATACAAGGGAATTAATGAGCTCCCAGATGCCAGTTTTTGTCATTTTCTTGGACTTTGGAGGCCTGCAGCCTGGCTCCCATAGAGGATTTCAGCCTGCCCTCCGGTCCCTCAGCAGCCTGCTCTCTCACACCCCGATTCAATCTCATTGTTCCCCAAGGAATTCTCTCACTACCCAAATGTGCCTCTTCATTGCTTCCACTCTGACTGGAGGCCTGCCTTTTCTGTGCCTTTATTCTCAAGATTCCTTCTCTCCAGAATGACCTCCCTACAATTCAGGAAAATATACTTATTTCCCTGCATCTCCCAAGTGCAGGGCCCTGAACAGGCAATAGGGAACAAGATAGCTGCAAACCTGTCGCTTCAGCTTAGAGGGGAAGAGAGATGGATAAACAAGTAATTACAAATGACGATTTCATGCTCTGGGGGAGGCATGGTGAGCCAGGAGATCACGCAACAGGCCAGGAGGCTGACTTAACCCCTAAGCGGGTCAGAGAAGGCTGCCCTGAGAAGATGCTGTTTAGGATAAGGATGATCGGGGATCTGGCTTGGGGACCTTCATGCACAGAGAGTGGGAGGAGCTTCTTCAACTGAGAGAATCAGCTCCCCCCCACCGCCCCCAGCAAGGCTGAGGCACTTCCTCTCTGGCAAATTCAGGATACTTGTCGGAATCATGTAATTGCTTCTTTCTCCGCAGCACCCTGGGAGTGTTTTTAGGGTACAGAGGATTGCTAAAAAACATCTCTCACAAACTTCTGTTTCTGGCCAAGAAGGAGCAATGGGCCAACTTGACCATCCTGTCTTAAACAACTAAAAAGCCAGAAAAAAGAAAAAAAAAGATATGAAACAATCGTTTTTGGACATTGGACAACTGGTCATATGGGACAATGATTCCTTTAAGAGGGAAAACAAAGGTGGTGAGAACTGTAATTGCCTCCAGCTTGTAGCCTGGAGAGAGTTTCCAGACCATAGAGCCAAAGGGGCACCCAGGCGGAATCTGGTGTGAAGCTGAGTTTCAGAGTCAAAGGTGAGAGTCTGGGAGGCTAAGGGGGCTAGCGGTCTCAGGGGAGAGAGGAGAGAAAATTGCTGCACACAGAGAGAGCGGCCAGGAATTTCCAAATAGTTCTTCCCTGGGGCGCCTCATCCCACTGCCAGGGCAGAATCATCACTGAAGCACCCACAGAGTTGGGAAGAGTTGGCGTTCACATCAGCTTCATCTGCCAGAGTTGCTCTGGATGCGATGGAGGCTTCTATAAAGGCCAGTAACCTTAGGCGTGTGCTCCAGGCTTTGTCATTGACAGCCTCAAATGGTCCAGCCTCCTTCAAACTTGAGTATGCCAAGGAGGTTAGGGATTAAAGCCAAAATATCCTGGGTTCTGCCTCCACAACCTTCCAGGGACTCCTGATTTCTCAGTCCCAGTAAAGGTGACAGGGTCAGGAGGAGAGTCTGGGATGGAGTACTGATGCTGGGTCCCACCCAGGTGTGGGTCTAGTGGAGCACGAGGCAGCCTTGTCCATGGCTCACCCCTGCAACTCCTTTGTGAGGTTCAGCTGCTTCTCTTCTCCGGGCCGCCAACTGGTCAGTGCTGTTTGGATCTGATCACTTATGAATCCCTTTCCAGCTCTGACATCTTGTGATCGAGCTACTCTGACCACTGTCACAAGGCTCCTGCCCCGCCCCTCCCTTCCACTCCCCCGTGACTATCTTTCTCTTTGATGTGTCTCATCCTGGCTAAAAGCGTGTAGAAACTGGAGAGGAGGGAGGCAGGCAGGCCTCAGACCCTTTGTTCCTGCCAGGCCCCCTTCCTTCAATGACTCCCCGGAGTTTTCAGGGCCAAGTTCAAACTCATTAACTCAGCACACTCGGCCTTGATTCTTAGATCACTGTCTCTGGAACCACCTGCGTCAGAATTGCGCTTCTTCATGCTCCAGTTTACTAACAGTGAAGGTTCTGATTAAGGTCTTGGGTGGGTCCTAGGGATAGGTATTTGTAATAAGCATCCCTGGGAATTAAAAAAAAAAAAATGTTTAGGTGGTAATAGAGGATGTTTACACAGGTAAACAAATTCAGACAGTGGAAAATGACAACAACATGTGCTCAAGTTGCTCCTGCCACCACTGAGTCCCCTCCTTGGAGGCCACTGTCACTGGTTCAAGGGACATTCAAAGCATACACTCATATAGGCATGTCTTGGGCACAGGGACAGGCCATGAGATTCTGAAAGCCTAATAAACCAGAGAGAATGGCTGCACCAGACCTCTGCCAGTACTCCCCACCTGAACCCCCTGGCAGGTGCCAGCCTAATGGAACTTGCCGCAGCTCAGCCACTGAGGATGCTGCTGCTGTCTGTGTGCCTTACCTCATGCAGTTTTCTTTGGGCAGAAAGTCTTCCTTCCTCTTCTGCTGTTCACCAATGTAGCTCAGCTGGTAAAGAATCTGCTTGCAAGGCAGGAGACCCTTTTGTGATTCCTGGGTCGGGAAGTTCCCCTGGAGAAAGGATAGGCTACCCACTCCAGTATTTTCGGGCTTCCCTGGTGGCTCAGGTGGTAAAGAATCTGCCCGCAATGTGGGAGACCTGGGTTCGATCCCTGGGTTGGGAAGATCCCCTGGAGATGGAAATGACAACCCATTCCAATATGCTTGCCTGGAGAATCCCGTGGACAGAGGAGCCTGGTGGGCTACAGTCCATGGGGTTGCAAAGAGTTGGACACGACTGAGGGACTAAGCATAGTACAACAATTCTTAAGATCCATATATATATATATAGTTAATGCCTATTTATCCTTCAAAAATCAGCTCAATTGCCTCCTCTTCCAGGAAGTCTTCCAGCCTTACCCCAGGTCTCACACTCTAGCTTCTCTAGCAATTCCACATCCCCTGAGTATGCCACCTATCACGCTGAGTGGGTTTTTCTTTCTATTCTCCTGCTGGACTGTCAGATCCCTGAGGGCCAGGGCCATTTGTATTCCTTGTTGAATTGCTGACTTCCAGTACAATGCACATAGTACACACGTAGTCAATAAATGGTGTCTAATCAATGCCTAAGTAGCAGGCTTTCTGTCTCATTCTTGCCTTTTGCAGTTTGGAAATCCAAACCACAGTGAGCCTCATCCAGGCTCCCCACCTTCTTGTGCTTCAGAGGAGCTGGTGGTGCAGAAAGCCAGAAGGAGGCACTTTCTCCCAGAGTTACAGGCAGGAGGTGGCCCTCAAGTCCAGAGCACGTGAGGCTGAGGGGATGCCCAGGAGGCTCACACCGCTGGACTACAAAGACCCAGCCCCAAGCATCCCCTGGGGGCTTGCCCTGTTGGAGGCCAGTGGGCAGAGAGGGGCTTGGAGGAGCCTTCCTGGCAGGAGCAATGTGACAGGCCTGCCTCCTCCCCAGCCGTGCAGAGGGAGCAGGTGGCCCGACTGTAGGGAGGGGGTAGGGAGATCCGACAGAGGGAGGAGCATGGGAGAGGAAGCTGAAAAAGCAAATGGGTGGGGTAGGGGGTGTGCGGCTGGCCAGGCAGTTGTTTAAGGAGTAAATGTGCTGGGAACATTAATGAGCTGCGTTCATTCATGGTGAGCTGCTTCCAGAATCGGGGAGCCAGCCAGGTTCTAGGGTGGAGGAACTGGGGATGGGAGCCAAGTTGGGGAGCTGCCTTGCCACTGGGGCAGGGCCTCCCATGATGGGCTGGCAGGGGGAGTCTTTGTCCTGGGTCTGAGGGGCCCTCTTTCCTTTTTCCCTTTAAAGGAAAGGCCAGGCCTTGCCAGGCAGTGACAGTTTGGCTTAAGGCCTGCTTGGGATTCACTGTCCAGGCTGGTATGAAAGCTTCTAAGGCTGTGGCTGACTCTCAGGAGCCACTGGCAGGGCTAATGCTGCAGCCTCCTGCCTGCTCTCACCCCTCTGCCTGCTTCTCCACCCTGCCACTCTGAAGCTCCCAGGGCATGTTGCCCGTTAATCAACACTCTCATCCTCCCCACATGGGTCCTGGCTTCTGAGGAGTCTTCTGAAGTCAGGGGCCCAGGGAGGCACCGCTGGAGCAGAAGGTTGGAGACCAGACGTCTGTGAAAGGCCTACTAAGTGCCAGGTGCTGGGTTAAGTGCCAAAGCGAGTAAATGAGGAAGCTGCAGGGGGGCGGGGGAAGAAGGGGGGTGCCTCTGTCCCAGGAGGGGTGTCAGAGGAGGAGCCACATGTGTAAACAGAGATCCAGCTGAGGGGATAAAACGGAGGAATGAGGATTTCTCTCTGCCTGAGGCAGGGGGGGAGGTCTGAGAAGAGGAAAGGGGCTGAGGGCCTGTGAAGGAGAAGGAATTTTTGTGAGGGAGAAGAGAGAAAAGGCCCTTGCAGACAGCAAGCTCTGGCCTGACTTGTGGGAAGGTTCTAAGATCATACCACACAAGGACCCTCGAGAAAGAGGGCTTTCCTGGTGGCTCAGAAGGTGAAGAATCTACCTGTAATGCAGGAGACTCAGGTTCGATCCCTGGATGGGGACGATCCCCTGGAGAAAGTAATGGCAACTCACTCCAGAATTCTTGCCTGGAGAATTCCATGGACAGAGGAGCCTGGCGGGCTACAGCCCCTGGGGTCACGAAGAGTTGGACACAACTGAGCAACTAACCCTTTCACTTTCACTACTTTAAGATCACACCACACAGGGACCCTGAGAAAATCCCTTCCCCCTGAACTGTCACCGAATTGGTGCTCCAGGACCCATGGCCCTAGTTAGAGGTCATGGGCAGGACTGTGCGAAAACTCAAAAGAACCGTCAACATAGAATCATTCACAGAATCAGCCCATAGAATCAGTCACAGTGGTTGTGACACACTGGTCCCAGTTCTGTCTATGACAGTAGAGATACTGGACATTTTTCATCAAGATAGAAAAGAAAAAGAAAACCCTTGAGCCTTGGTACACAGTGAGTGATGCGGTTTAATCTTGTGGAGTCTATTAATACACTCTGATAAACTGTACCCTGCTGTACCTACCCCTGGCACCTCCTGGATCATTCACCTTTTCTTTCTGGTTTCTCTCAAGCAGATGAACATGGGTAGCCAACTCCAGTGAAGGGAGGTGATTCTTGACCTGTTCAACTACTTTTTCATCTTGGGCTCCAGGCAACCTTGAATCAGGGCCCCCAGCTCACAGACAAACAACTTCTGGGTTTTCTAGGGGATATCAACAGCTCTCCTTGATTTGGGGGAGGTCCTTATCTTTTCTGAGTTGAGGTGAATTCTCTCTCCACTTGGATTTCCTGTTCACACCTGGGTCCACATTGGTCTTAACAGCGATGCTTCTATGACAGGGTCATTGTCATCCGTCTTCACAGTGGAGGAACCTGGTGTGAACCCACTAGGATATCTGCAGGATTTCCAACCCCTATTGATATTCTGGGAAGCCAGCATCGCCTAATGGGCAGAAATATCATCTTCCAGAGCCACTCTCATTCTGGGGGGAGTTAACTTCTGCACTCCCTTTGGAGAAGTGGGGTTGCTGCCATCTTGTCAGAGAATGTGTTGAGGGAGGGGGGGAAATTTGCTTGGCCTTTGGCCTTTGTGCACTGCCACCCCCCGTCCCCACCCCACCCCCACCCCCTGCCACAGACACACACAGAGCCTGGTTCTCCTTTACCACCCTTAAAGTCCCAGGCTAAGTGATGTAGGTGACTCAGAGAGGTAACCGGGCTCGGGAGCGTCCCTTCACCACGAACTGAAAAAGCAAGTCTGGTGGGGCCCTAGAGCCGTTTCTGCCTTCGGGAAAGCTGGGCTGTCGCCTGGGGAAGAGGGTCCAGGCTTCAAAAGAAGATCCCCTCCCCCTACTCTGGACCAGCAGCTGCGGTTGTGGGTGCCGGGTGCCTGCGTCCAAGTGTGTGCATCCTCGGTGTGTGTGTGTGTATGTGTTTGTGTGTGTGGGTGTGTACAGCTGGCGAAGGTCCGGACGTGACAGGTCGAACTGTGGGCCCCCCCACTCCCCCGCAGCCCCTGCCCGCTCTCGGATGTTCCACCTTTGAAACTGTAAGCCCGCTCGCAGCGGCAGCGGCGGGCGAGTGGTCGTCGGGAGGCGGGGGCGGGGAGGGGGCGTGGGGGGAGGGCGGGGAGGAGTCTGGCTCTGGTTATGTGCTTTTCGATTGATGGATGACTGCCGGGTGGGAGCGAGCGTGCGGGTGTGAGTGTGTGTGTGTATGTGTGTGTGCGCGGGGTGCGTGCGCGCGCGGGGCCTGCCCATTTTCCTCCTCGCAGCAGTCAGTTGGGAGCTGGAGGGAGGGAGGGAGACGCAGCCAGAGAGAAACGGAGAGAAGCCGAGCGCCCTCCGCCCAAGGCGCGCTCCCTCCGTCCGCGCACAGGCGCCGGCGCTTGGAGGAGCAAGGTGCCACCCAGCCCGCAAGGGCGCAGCGTACAAGCTCACGGTCTCTCGGGGGCTCTGCCCCGGGACTGCACCTGGAGGCCACCCCGGACGGGGATGGTGAGCGGCTGCCGCCGTCTGGCACGGAAGCGGGACGCGGTGAGGGCACCATGGCGCTGACACCCCTGAGGGGGCCCTCGGCGTTGCTCGTCCGGCCCGCGCTCTGGCTGCTGCTGTGGGCAGCCTCGTGGCGCCTGGGTGCCACGGGGTGCCCCGCCCTCTGCACCTGCGCTGGCACCACGGTGGATTGCCACGGCACCGGGCTGCGGGCCGTTCCCAAGAACATCCCGCGGAACACGGAGCGCCTGTGAGTATGGCCCCCATCCTTAGCCCGCGGGGAGCCCGGAGGTTGCCTTCCCACCCCGACGCAATTCAGGGCCAAAGATGGGGGCAGGACCGTGGGGGCCTGGGCTCTGCAGCGAATAAAGGAGTCAGTGCCTGCCAGGGGCCAGGAGCCAGGAGCGCTACCCTTTCCCTTTCTTGGGATTCGAAGGGCCCTTGGGGGGCTGTCAGCTCCCATCCTCACACCTGCACCCTGCGCTCCGTATTGCAGGCCTTCCCACTGGGCCAGCACTTGGTTTCTCCAGGGCGTCTATGATTTGGTGCCAGAAAGCCTAGCTGGCCCCAGGAGGGACGTGCCTCCTGCTCACCAGGCACCGTGGCTCCTTCTGGGCACATGGGGCTCGGTCTGTGTTCTGAGTGGAAGGTGTGCGTTTGGGCTCTGAGGGCTTGCAGGTTGCTGATGGGCAGCAGGAGGGGATGGAGTTGAAGTTTCTGGTCCTCCTCCCCCCACACCCAGGTTGCTCCCCATTGTTTGCCCCAGATCCTTTAGAATTTTTCCCTTGCAGGTGGGAGGCATGGTCCCCCACCACACATCCAGCCATCCCCAACCCAGACAATGGACTTGAGGAACTGGGGTTTGAGGCTTGGGATATGTTATATTCAGCACCCAGAGAGGGGTACATGTGACCTGAACCAGGAGTCTGTGAATAATGCTGAGAGGTCAGGAACTAGGAGTGGGAGACACGAGGTTAAAGACATTGACCATGACAAGTCATTAAAAAAAACATTATTTCTCTTAGCCTGTTGTCTCTCACTTCTAAATTCTTGAGAAAACTCATCCCTTTCTAGACTGGCTAAGCTCTGTAGCGTGTGAGTGGTTAGCATGTGTGTATGTGGTTAGCTTGCCTGTGTGTTTATAGGTCTATATAATTTGTTTTCCCCAATTATCTTGCAGAATATGTGTGTGTGAATTCCTGGGATCTGTGGGGTTACCTAAGTCATTCGCACAAAGCTGGGAGAATCTCCTTGTCCACGGGCTGTGTGTGTAGATTTTTGGTCTCATGCGGGGCCTTTGTGCTTGTAGAGGTGGCTGCCTTGGGAGATTTTTGAACTGGACTTGGGAGGAGGCTGCCAGCCCCTTTGAAACCCGCCTTCTCCTTCTCACACTCCTGGGCCCCTGCAGTGGTTCTTGAGAACTTTTGAGCGTATTTTCATGACTCCCAGCTGGTCAGAGGCAGAAATCTGACCCTGGGGAGAACGGTCTCCTGGATCAAACTCTGTACCAAGGTCAGCAATGAGCACATTGGCTGAGACTGAGAAATTCCCGTGGAGGGTTCAGAGAATTTGCAATCTAGATGCAATCTAGATGGGAATCGAGGCAAGAGTGTGTGTGTGTGTGT
This sequence comes from Capra hircus, assembly GCF_001704415.2. Lineage (NCBI taxonomy): Eukaryota > Metazoa > Chordata > Mammalia > Artiodactyla > Bovidae > Capra > Capra hircus. The sequence goes on from NC_030833.1 coordinate 33,169,546, forward strand.
GTGTGTGTGTGTGTGTGTGTGTGTGTGTGTGTGTGTGTGTTGTGATGCTGGGGAAAGATGCTGCATCAGCAGAGGCTAGAACAAACTGACATTCCTTGGGGATCCTGTGTGGTCCTGGAGAGGAACAGAAGGTCAGAAATCTGTCTAGAGGATCCCCAAGGCTGCAGGGTCACCCTCCATACCTGTTCCCTCTGGACCTCCTCTCTGTTCGTTTGCCTTGTCCTTCGGGCATTTCTCCTGTAGCTGTTACCCTGGTAGCAGCCTAGGTCTGAGAATTTTAGCTCCTCTCCTTTGCTTTTGGGTCTGAGTCTTGAAGTCATCTCCTTTCTTGCTCTCTCTCCACCTTTAGATTTGAGGACAAGGTCTGTTTTAACTTTTATGAACTCTTGAATTCTTGCAAATCAGAATGTGATGTAAGTAAAATTTCCTGGTGTAAAGTCAGTCATGTGCTGTGTGACCTTGGGCAAATTACTTAACTTCTCTGAGCCATTGTTGTTTTCTATTAGGAAAAGGAGGCTGTTGATACATAAGGTCTCTGGTTCTTGTGAGGACTGAAGATAATGTATGGAAAGTGCTTAGTACATTGTGAGGCCTGCTAAATGAGCACCTTGTTCATTATGATAGGATCAGCAGAAGAGTCTTGTTACTGAAGTCAGCAAACATTTAGGGAGCCAGTAGCTGCCCTGGGTGTTGAGGCTCCAGCTGGGGGTGAGCAAGCCCCGCTCCCAAGGAATGTACCGTTGAGAGGATGGGGCAGGGGACATGGAACTGTAAACTCTGGCAGCAGAGTGGGGTCATGGGGGAAGCTTTGGGATTAGAAGGCCTTTTCTCAGGTGAAGGAAGTTCTCAGAGAATAGACTGTCTTATGAGGGTACCTTGGGACCCATCAGTGATTGGGTCAGATTTTGCCAAGGGGAGGGGCAGGTGGCCCGGACAGGGAATGCATGAGCGAAAGGCCTACAAATGTGAGTATGCCCGGCTTGCTGGGCAAATGGACCAGTTTGCTCCAGGGCTGAAACATGCCGCGTCCAGGGGGATGTGATGGGACTTGAGGTTGGGAAGGGTCAGGAAGGCCTATCTCTATCTGGATTTTTTCTTTAGAGACTTCAGGGTTGGGACCCAGGAGTGAGTTGTCAGGTCTGAACCTTGCTATGTGCATGACTTCTCAGAGTGGGAAAGGCTGTGAAAGCCGAGGGAGTCTGTGTTTTCAACAGACAGGCCGCGAAAGAGCCATTTGAAGAGGAAAAGCACATCCTGAAAAGAGGCTTTGGGCAGACTCAAAATAACTGTGGCAAATGCTCTGTCTAATCAATATGGGTGTCATGCAGTATCAGAGCCCGAAACAGTGGCTTCTTCCGAGGCTGTGAAATTTTTATAGACCGCAGCTGTGCGTTCGTTTGTCTTTTGTCCTCCGGGCAGTTTCTCTCGCAGCCTGTGCAGCCCAGCAACTTTATGATCATGTATTCCATACCTCAGGGTCCAGCCCGTCTCCTCCTGTGGGAAGAAATTGTCATTGGTTTGCTGCAGGGACTTCTGGGAAGAGGCTGAGCAGGCTCCAGAGCTGTTGAGGAAATGGGTTCACCCAGAGGGTCTGTGGGCTGGTTGGGCTGGTGGGGAAGGGATGCTGAATAATTCACTGCAGAGGAACAACTGAAATCCAGGGCAAGGTTGGGGGTGTGATGGAGGAGGCCTGGGAGCTCGTCTCTTTGTAGGGCCCAGACTCAGGGGACCCCGTCATGGCCAATATTGTTTTTTCTTCCACTCAAGGACCTTGGCTTTCAGGTTTTTTTTTTTTTTATTGAAAGGATCTTTTGGACTAGAGTGTCTCAGACAGTGTGCAGTGCACATGGACCCCACTTCTCCCCTCGACTCTGGACACTTGTATTCCAGGCTTGCCACTGATGCTCCTTGTGGGTGTAGGATGCAGAGAGGAGAGAGAGGCTTGAGGATGGTGAGAGGGCCCTGGGAAGGCCTGCTGACTTCTGTTTTCCTCCAGGTCCAGCACTTTTCCCTGCTCTTTGGGCCCTGGGGATCTACGTTCCTACCTCCTCGATAAGTTCCCTTGCCTCCTAGCCAGTCCATCCTCTGCCCTAGCTCCCTGCCAGTTGCCAAGGCCTGGGAGGCCCTTGCCTTCTCCCAGTTTAGCCACCTGTGTCTGGAGCCTCCTTCAATGGGGATTGGTGGTTGTGACTAAGGAAGACTGCCCAGGGCACCCTCAGGCTTATTGTCTGGGAGCCTATTTGGAATTCCAAATAGTGATTGGGTGGTGGCTGCAGTGAGAGGGCTCAGGGGGCCAGACAGGAGCCATGTCTGCCTCGGGGCCTGGGCTGTCTGGGCAGGACTCTGGTCTCCTGCACTAGAGAGCTGCAGGGATGTCGGCTTCTGGTGAGGCTCGTGTCTCCAGCAGCAGGTGTGCTGGGCTTATTGCTGGGCTCCGAGTGGCTGGTGGTGCTGCCTGGTGTTGCCGCTCCATCAGACCCGAGACTCACTTTCCCCACCTGTAGAAGGGGTGACGGCTGCGGGTTGATGGTGGGGATTCAGTGAGAGCGTGCATGTGGAGGACCTGGAGGCTCACTTGGCGCATGTTGGGTGTCTTGCCGTCCTTCTCCCTCTGGGGAGAGTGACACCTGCTAGCTCTGGGTTTTTACCAGACTTCTCTTACTCTACGTGTGTGCAAATGCTTTGTAATTCAAGCATTAGGTGAGGTGATTGTTATTTTTATTACTGGAGAAGCTCACGCTGAAGGCTTGAGGGTTCAGGTGGGGCAGGAGTGTAGGAGGAGACAAACATTTGAGTGTTGGCCAGGCTGCACGCAGAGTGCTCCTTCCCTGGGCCACCCCACGTCCCTGAGGATCTGGGGTGCAGGTCAGTGTTCTGCAGGGCCTCTCTGCAAGGTGGACAGCTCTGAGGCCAGATTGCTTAGCTGTTTAGCCCCTCTCTGCCATTTAGCAGCTGTGGGGACCGTGGGCAGGTTATGGGGTTTAATTCACTCACTCAACAGATAGCTGTCTCTCGAGTGTCTGCATGGTGCCGAATGAATAGTCCCGGCTGGAAATTGAAACCACCCCTTTCTCTCCGAATTTAGTCCAGCAGGGGAGATGGAGATGAATGACACAATATGAGAAGAATCACGTAATCACAAACTGGGATAAGTGTGACTTCTGAGACTCCCATTTCCTCGCCCGTAAGATGGGGGTGATGACAGGACCTGCTTCAGAGGGTGGTCCCAAGGGTTGAATGTGGTGATGCAGGGAGAAGCACTTTGCACTGGGCCTGGCAGACAGCAAGTGCCCAATAAACGGTAGTGGTATTATTGTTATTAGGGTGACAGAGAATTGCAGGGCCGTGAAAGGAACTCGGGCACCACTCAATGCTGGATCCCAGCACAGCCCTACCCTCTCGCCAGGCATCCTCCAGGGGCTCTGGATCCCCAGGGAACACTGATGGACATGGAGACCGGGCTGCCCCTTCTGTGGTGTCCCCTCCCTGAGGCAGGAGGCTGGCTGTGGTGGCCCAGGCTGCCCGAGGCTGCCAGCAGGGGTGGCCGTGCTCTTTGGGGGCGGGCTGATGGGAGGCAGGCGGGGACAGGCAGCCCCCACATTATTGGGAGCAGACGGGAGCTTGGCAGAGTTGCCGCCTTCAGTTCTGTGCCGGCATTAGCAGCTCGGCAGGGCTCTTGCTTAATGGGATTTTCTTCCCAAATGCTGTAATTATCACTATACAAATACTTATTACCCAGAGCAGATGACGGCCGGGCTTTGGGCAGTAGCCAGGGAGCTGGGATGTGCTCGGGGTGGAGAATTGGCTCCTCTTTTTGAGCTCGAGACCCCCTCCTCTTCTTTCTGGATCCCAGCCTGCGGCAGACAAACAGCTGTTGGGCACCTGCCGTGTGCAGAGTGTCTGGAGTGGTCCAGGGTACGGACTCGCTCCTCTGGGAGCTTGCAGCCTGGAGGCTGGAGAAAGGTCTGTCTGTGAAAGAACAGATGTGTAAGGATGCTCACAGGGATGCAGGACGCAGAGCACAGCAGGCGACCAGGGCAGCCTTGGGTGTGAGAATGGTCTGGTTTGAATCTTGGCTTCGTCAGCTACCACTTGAGAAAACTCAGCCGGTTCACTAGTGACTCAATTTCCTCATCCGTAAAATGGGAGCATTTACCTTGTAGGGCTGTGACTTCAGATGAAATAGTCACGTAAGATGGTTAGAATAATGTTGGCATGTAGAAAGTACTCCATGGATGTTAGAGATGAGGAGATGGAAGTGAGACATAGAGGAGATGAAGCCCTGCGGGAGGTGGGATTTGAACCGGGCCTTGAAGGTTGGGCAGGAATTAGGTGGGCTAGTGGTGAAGCCAGGCAAGGGAGTCTGGGGGCATCCAGAGGTGAGTGCCGTACGTTTGGGAAGGAGAATGAGGAGCAGACCCAGCTGATGGGGTGAACGTTTGTGTTGGTGAGTTCTGAGAGGGGAGACTGAAGTAACAGGTGGGCACAGGCCACGGGAATGGGGAGCCATTGGAGGTTATTATTATTTTTTTTTACTATTCAGTGATGTTTAATAAATCACCATGGCCCAGTTTTAAAATATTTCCATCACCCAAAAAGATCCCTTGGTTCATTGTAATTTTTTATTTTGTTATAATTTCAAATACCAAAGAGTTGCAACAAAAGAATATCCCTTATCCAGACTCAGCTGTTTGTACTTTGCCCACTTTGCTTTATCATATGTTACACACACAGACACACACACACACACACACACAGACACACACACACACACACTGTTTTTCCTGAACCATTTAAGAGTAGATTGGAGACATAACTTTTTTCCTCTAAATATTTCAGTGTGTATTTTTCTAAGGACAGTAAGGCTATGAAAATCAGAAAATTTAACATTGGTACAAGATTATAATCTACTCCTTGGCTCATGTTAGAATTTCATCAATGGTACTAATAATGTCTTTTGTAGCTTTTTTGTTGTCCAGGCTCAGAATCCTGTCCAGGATCACACAGGGCATCTGCTTGTCATGGTTCTTTAGTTTCCTTTTAATTTGGACCAGTTCCTTACCCTTTCTTTTTTTCGACCTTGACATTTTGGAAGAATACTGGCCAGTTATTTTGCAGAATGCCCCTCAGTTTGGCTTCGTCTGCTCTTTTCTCATGACTGCATTCAGGTTACACATTTTTTGCCGGGAATGCTAAACAAGCAACGTTGTGCCCTTCTCAGTGGGTCATGTCAGAAGATACATGATGTCAATTTGTCCCAATACTGGTGATTTTAGCTTTAGATTGCTTGGTAATTCTGTGTCTTCTTGGCTTCTCTGCTCAAAAGTTGCTATTTCTCTTTTGTTATTAATAATTAACTTGCCAGCAGATACTTATCCATGTAAATATCCTGCTCATCAAACTTTCATTCACTAGTGTTAGTACCACTGATGAGAAATTTCTGACTCCATCATTTTCTCTCTATGTATTACCTGGCATTCTACTGTAAGGAAGAACTGCAACTTCTCCATCTGTTTGTCATTTATTTATAATAGTATGGACTGCAGATTATTCTTTTATTCATTGGGTTATAATTTGTAATAATGTTAGTACATTATTTTGATGTTCAGCTGCTACTGCTGCTGCTAAGTCACTTCAGTCATGTCCGACTCTGTGCGACCCCATAGACAGCAGCCCACCAGTTGGTTATGGTGACTGCGATTTCTGACAGCGGATTTTCTATCACTGTTGTGTTTTTATTCTTTTAAAAAACACTTTTATTTTTAAAACAATCTTAGGGGCTTTCCTTGTGGTCCAGTGCTTAAGATTCTGTGCTCTCAATGCAGGGGGCCTGGGTTTGATCCCTGGTCAGGGAACGAGACCCGAGCGCTGCAACTAAAGAGCCTGCCTGCCACAGCTAAGACCTGGCGCATCTGAATAATAAAATAAAACAAAACAAAAGAAGAAAACAAAGCAATTTTAGACTGTTAGAAAATTTTCAAAAATAGTAGAGAGAATTCCCATACACCCTTTATCCAGCTTCCCGTGTTAACATCTTTCTTAATCATAATTCCCTGATCAAAACCAAAAAATTGACATTGGTACACTACAGTTAGCTCAGGTATAGGCTTTATTTGCATTCCGTTAGTTTCCCCACCAATGTCTTTTTCTATTACAGGATCAATCCAGGGTCCCACATGGCATCTAATTGTCATTTCTCCTTAGTCCCCTTCAACCTGTGATAATTCCTAAGTCTTTCATTGTTCTTTATGATCTTGACACTTATAAAAATAACCAGTTATTTATTTTGTAGACTGCTCTTCAGTTTGCATTTGGTGTTTTCTGTTTTGTCAAGAATGCTACCAAGGTGATGTATTCTTCCCACAGCATCCTGTCAGAGGTGGGTGACTTCGAGCTGTGTCATTGCTGGTGATGCTAATCTCGATCTTTTGGTTAAGATGGTGTCTGCCAGGTTTAACCACTATAACGTGATTTTTACATTTGCGATTATTAAATACTTGGGAGGAGATACTTTGAGAGTATGTAATATCCTTTTTGTCCTCAAATTCTCACCTACTAATTTTAGCATCCATTAATGGATGTTGCCTGCAACCATTACTATCCAATTTTGCTTTTCTATTTCCCTCATTCCTTCTACATTTATTAATTGTAATTCTTCTGTAGGGAAGAAAAATCTTATTTCTTTTTAAGAAGGTGGTTTTCTTGATGGGTGCCTTGGGTTTTGAGTTTCCTGAGGGCAGGGACTGTGTCTCATGTATCTTTGTATTTCCATCTCCTGGTGCATCTTAGTTGTTCCAAAAAATGTGTTTAATGAATTTTTTTTTAAACCTGTGGTAGGATATTTCATGATCCTGATCTTTACTTTAGGAAATGTGGTCATTGTGGTAGGCTGAATAACGATCCTCTACGATGTCCATATTCTAATCACTGGAACCTATGAATATGTTACCCTACTGGGCCAAAGGAACTGGGCAGATGTGATTAACTTGAAGGTCTTGAGATAAGAGATGATTTTAGATTATTTGGGAGGGCTCAACAAAATCATGGACTTCCCAGGTGGCACAGTAGTTAAGAATCTGCCTGCCCATGCTGGAGACAAAAGAGATGTGCTTTTGATCCCTGGGTTGGGAAGACCCCATGGAAGAGGAAATGGCAACCCACTGCCGTATTCTTAGCTGGAGAATCCTATGGACAGAGGAGCCTGGAGGGCTGCAGTCCACAGGGAAACAAAGGGCCAGACGTGACCGAGCCACTGAGCACACATGCAGCAAAATCGCCAGTGTTCCTAAAGAGAGGCAGGAGGGTCAGAGTCAATAGCGGGAGAAACGTGACGGTGGAAGCTAGCGGTTGGACTGATGTGAAGAAGGGGCCACGAGCCCGAGAATGCAGGCGGCCTCTAGATGAGAAAGGAGAGGGGGTCGATTTTCCCCTAAAGCCTCCAGAAAGGACTGCAACCCTGGGAGCATCTTGACTTTAACCCAGTGAGATTGATTTTGGACTTCCAATCCCCAGAACTGTAAGAGAATACATTTGTCTTGTGTTTAAGTGGACTTCCCTGGTGGCTCAGATGGTAAAGCGTCTGCCTACAATGCAGGAGACCCGGGTTCAGTCCCTGGGTCGGGAAGATCTCCTGGAGAAGAAAAAGGCAACCCACTCCAGTATTCTTGCCTGGAAAATCCCATGGATGGAGAAGCCTGGTAGGCTACAATCCATGGGGTCGCAAAGAGTCGGTCACGACTGAGCGACTTCACTTCACTTCACTTTGCTACAGCAGCAGGCATCTACTATAGTCCTTAAAGGGTCTGGAGGGCACCGTGGAGGCCAGGGAATGAGAGGAGGCAGACCTGGGCTGAGGCTGAGAGTGCAGAAAGAGCAAATGGGACCATCATGAGTGACCCCATGGCCCAAGCCTGGGAGAATGATCTCGCAGGGTAAGGTTGGGGGGTGGGGGGTGACTGACCCTTGAGGAGAAGCCGTGAAATTGGCTTCTCTTCTTTTGTTTGAATTGCCAATAAAAACTATGTGAAAAAAATAACCCTAGAGGTAGGAACAGGGGAAGGTGACTCTGTTGGGTGTTCAGAATGGAGAGACAGTTGGGAGGGTCTCCTGGGGAAGTGGTGGAGTCCATGAGGGCAGTGGGACAGAGACGTCAGAGGGAAGAAGAATCTCCTGGGAAGCTGGTGTAAATGCAGATTCCCAGGCCCGTCCCAGAGGTGTTGAGTCAGCAGGTCTTAAAGGCAAAGGCCATTTTGGTGATTCGGCGGTGGGAGGAGCTGTGAAACACTACGGGGTTTCCTGGTAAAGAAAGTGCATCCCTTGAAGGCAGGAGGACCGCCCAAAGGGCAGCTGGAAGGGAGAGCCACCAGGGAGGAGCTGGGGAGGAGCAAGAAGAGCTTTCATTCTGGATTTAATGCAGGGGTCCTGGCTCAACGTTTGTGATTCCCACCTGGGCGGCGCAGCTACTGCCAAAGCTGAAGAAGGCGTTTGGAGATGGGGCGGGGGAGAGGGTTAACCGTGTGGAGAGCAGCCAGTCTGTCTGGGGACGAGGGCCAAGGAACGCTCTGGGGCTGGGACTGGGGGTCACTGGCAAAGCTGGGCAGAACGGTTTCCCGGGAGAAGTGGAAGGCGGAAGCAGATGGTGGGGAGCGAGTAGGTGGTGAGGGAGTCTGCGGGAGGAGAGAACAAGCACAGGCGCTCCGCAGGAGGCCGCTCAGAGATGTTTGCAGAGAGGCTGGCGGATGGGAGTCCCGTCGCGGGGAGAGGGAGCGGGAGGCGACTGTGGAAAGGAGGCCGAGCCCTGGGGAGAGGGGCGGGATGGACCTATGCCAGGCCAGAGCGCAGCGGTGGAGGGCATCAGGGGGGGAGTTGTGATGGTGCTGGTGGTCACCATCCACAGCCCTTACTTTGTGAGCAGGCTCCGACCCAGATGCTTTACCCAGCATCCACTCTCACTCCTCATAACCGTCCTGGGAGGAAGGCATTACAGTTTTCCCTCAGTATCCGGAGGGACTGGTTCCAGTACATACACCCACCCACCACCACCAAGGTTCCAAACCCCCCCACGCTCAAGTCCCTTGTGTAAAATGGTGTACTATCTGCATATCACCTACTCACATCCTCTCCTGTACTTTAAATCATCTCTAGATTACTTATCATACCTAATGTGAGATAAATACGATATAAATAGTTGTAAATAAAAATGTAAATGACTTTGCTTTTTGGAACTTTCTGGAATTTTTTTTGTTGTGAATACTTTTGATCTGCAGTTGGTTGATTTTGTGGAGTTGGAACCCCCAGAAAAGGGGGATGAAAGCAGGCTGCACTTAACCACTGCTTGCTAGATGAGAAGGTTCAGAGAGGTGGAGCCATCTGTCCTGGGTCAAACAGCCAGCTGGTAAGTGGTGCTCTGAGACTTGAGGCTCTGAGATGTGCTTGTAGTTAATGTGTTTTTGAACTTTGTTTATTTTTTTGGTTGTGTTGGGTCTTCGTTGCTGGGTGCAGGCTTTCTCTAGCTGTGGCGAGTGGGGTTACTCTTCGCTGTGGTGTGTGAGCTTCTCACTGCGGCGGCTTCTTCTGTTGCGGTCCACGGGCTCCAGCTGTTGCAGCTCTCGAGCTCAGTAGCTGTGGCACACGGGCTTGGCTATTCCACTGCAAGTGGAATCTTCCTGGATCAGACTTTGAACCTGTGTCTCCTGCGCTGGTGTCGGATTCTTATCCACTGTGCCATCAGGGAAATCCTGTGTTTAATTTTTAAATTTGACAATCCATCTTGATAAAGCCTGGCTTTATTCATTCATTCATCAGACATTCATTTAGCACCTACAAAACCTCTGTCAGGGCTTAGCCCTAAGGCATAAAGGGGCTAAGATTGATTCCTGTCTGCATGTGTTTACTGGCTTGAGCCAAGTTGCAAGCTGGCATAGGGAGGGGTGTCCAGCTTAGGGGCTGGGGAATGCCAGCAGTTGGTGCTGCAGGTGAAGGTCAGGGTCAGGGAGTTAGCTGGTGGGTACCCTCTCAGGGGCCTGGGGAGAGGGGGAGACAGGGCTTGTAGGTGCTGGAGGTGGAGGCTTGGTGGCTGGAAGTGGGGCCTGGCTCTAGGGTTGTGGTTTCGGGGCAGGCCGCAGACCTGAGAATGGCATTGGCAAGAAGAAAATTGGACCTCAGTAGTGAAGGCACTGGGGTGCACTTTGGGCCTCAGAACAGAATACACCATGGAGTTGGGATTAATTGCTGAGCCCTGATCACCTCCCACCCATTAGGGCAGCTACTATAAAAAACCAGGAAATGACAAGTGGCAGCGAGGACGTGGAGAAACTGGAACCCTTCTGAGTTGTTTCTGGGAATTTAAAACAGGGCAATTGCTGTGGATAACAGTATGATGATTCCTCAAGAAGTTAAACATAGAATTACCATACAATCCAGCAAGTTCGTGTCTGGGTATATACCCAAAAGAATTGAGAGCAGGGTCTCAAAGATATTTGTGCACCCAGGTTCATAGCTGGATTATTCACAATAGAGTGGAAGCAACCCAAGTGTCCACTGATGGATGAATAGATAAACAAAACCTGTAGACATGCAATGGAATATTATTCAGCCTTAAAAAGGAAGGAAATTCTGACATATGCTATGCCATGGATGAACCCCGAGGACACTGTGAAATAAGCCAGGTCTCCTTATCTGAGATACCCAGAGTAGTCAAATTCTCAGACAAAAGTGGTTGTCAGGAGCAGGGAGTTCGTGTTTAACAGGTGTAGAGTTTCAGTTTCACTGAATGAAAAAGTTCTGGAGGTCTGTCGTACAACAGTGCAAATGTACTTAACATTACTGAACTGTGCACTTAAAAATGGTTAAATGACAAATCTTGTTATATGTATTTTATAGCAATTAAAGTTAAAAAAAAAACAAACCCAAAACCCGGACCCTGGAGTCAGACATGCTAGGGTTCAAAGTCTTACGTTCTCAACCTACTTACCAGCTGGCTGATCTTGAGCCGTTACTTAAATGCTTTATGTCACAGCCAGGTGCTATTATGAGGCTTAAATGAGCCCCTTGCTTGTGACAGCATAGATATCACTAGTCCTCAAGCCAAGGAAACAAGATGGGAGTCCAGGAGTCTGGGCAGACCAGGATGTATAGCAGATCAGCTCCGGTGCAGGGCCCCTGACTTCTCATCTTTGGGATTTCTTGATTCGTCACACGGTGGAGGGCGGCCCCAGTCCTGGAGTTAGCGCCAGGTCCGTGGGCTCCACTGAGGGGGTGGAGGAGCCTCTGGGTCATGATCCACTGAGGCCTGAGGACTATGGGGAAGGCTGGGAGCTGATGGGAGTATGTGGCAGGCCTTAGCTGCGATGTGTGGGCAGCAGCCAGGCTCCTTGGGCAGGATTGTTCTTCTGGCTTCTACTTAGTGAACACCTACTGTGTGCCAGGCACCCTCAGAGGTGATGACTTATAGATGTGGCCTCTGCCTCTCATAGCCTGTCAGAGGAGGCTCCTGTCAGGGAGGAGCCTCGTATTAAACACATGTCTAGATCTGGAAGAGGAGCTAAGTGAGTGTCTTTGAGGAGGTGGTAGAGAGGAAGGGACATTTGAATTGAGGCCTGTAGGACATGAGGGCTGAGCTTGCTGTGGGTGTTGGTGGGGAGGAGGAGAGCAAAGGCCCTGAGACAGAAGGGCTGATTATTGAAAGTGGAGGAGCAGGGTGGCTGAAGCCAGGGGGCTGGTATTTTTATAACAAGTGGACTGAGGGAAAATCAGCCTTTTAACCTGCGGGCTATGGAACAGTTGTTGGTGAAACAGCAGTGTTCTCTGTGTGTAAAGCTTTCATGCTGGATGCCCATCTGGGGAGAGTATTTCATAATTAGTGTCAGTTTTCTTTTTCTTTTTTTTTTGAGTCAAGCAGTTGAGAAACATGGAAAACCCACCCAACCCAATGCTATTGGGATATGTCTGTTTTAATGCAAATTTATTCTTGGATTCAAGAAATACCTACTGAGACATCTCTCAGGTATCAGGTGCATGTACTGTGTTAGGCCCTGGAGATAATAATGAGGAAACACTGACTGCCTGTGTCCTCAGGGAGCTTATACCCTCATGGCGGGGCTGGGGGGCGGGTAGAGACATCAGTCAAGGAACCCCCCAAATCCATGTAAAATTGCCCCTGATGGGGGCTGCAGAGCAGAGGGAGTGCCCTGTGGGCATGTGTGGGGAGGCTGGACCAATTGGGAGGATTTAGTTAGTCAAAGAGGAAGGAGGGAGTGTGTAGGCAGAGGGAACAGCAAATTCAAAGGCCCTGCCATCCGAGGGCACCAGTCGGAATAGGGAACATGGGGGCAGCCACATGGGAGCTTGAAGTCCATGTTAAGGAGATTTTGTCTTGATTCCAAGAGCAATGGGGGTTCATTGAAGGGCTTAAGTGGGGAGTGACATGATCAGATTTGCATCTTGAAAAGATCACTCTGGCTGTGGCCTGGAGAACAGATTGGAAGGGAGCCAGAGGGAATGAGGGGAGCCCGCTTGTGTGACCCTGGGCACTCCATGCAGCCTATCCCCCCGCAGGTGGGGGTGGGGGGCCCCTCCGCTGCTATGGGGGCAGCAGCTGGGCAGCGAAGTTCTTCCTTCCCTGGGTTCTCCCATTTGACTATACAGACACTCAGGGCTATGGATTTGGCCAGGGTAGGATTTCAAAGGAACTAAGGAATACAGTCCCCCAGCCTCGAGGCTTGTCTCATTCACAGAGTGTGTGTGTTCAGATTTTGGAGACCTGGCAGGAAGGGAACTTAGAGGGCGCTGAGCCTCCCCATCACCACTGTAGATTTTGGCCCTTGGTGGGAGAACCAGCTCCAGGAGTGGCTGTCCCCACCCCCACCCCCCATCCCCGGCGCCGTGAGAAATGCTTGTGAAGTTCGAGGAGCCCCCAGAACACCCCAAGAGGGGCCCAGGGTGTTTATTCCTGCAGCTTTAGGAAATCCAAGGGTTTCTTTTGGTTTATCACAAACACCCAGACGCTGGGGATCAGATTCTTGTTTCCTGAGAGGATTCAAGAAATCCTGGTGTGTTTTTGTTTTTTCCTCGGTAATTTTGCTTTAGAGGATTTTCTCCAAAATCTTTTACCACCGAGGTTTTCCTTTCAGGTTGAGACCACACAGGAACAGATGGGAATTAGGGCCATTTGCCACTGGAGTGTCTTTCTTCCTGGTGAGAAGGATCGGGGAGGAGGATGGATGCAGACTCATTACTTTTGGAAGAGGGAGGACCGTCTCAGGGCATCTGCAGCATCTGGGGGTCTGCAGGGCAGGAGCAGCTGGCTCTTCCCTGCTCAGCGTGGTCCAGCTAGGCCAGCACCAGCCTTCTAGTGGGGCTATGGTCTTTGTGGGAAACAAAACAACACCAACAGTAGTAGTAAGAGTAATCACATCAGGCAATATTGATGGAGAGAGCATTTATGTATACCAGGCACTGCTCTTAGTGCTTTAGAAGTAGTCGAGTCATTCATTTAAACCTCACCACATCTCTAGGAGGTGGGTGTTATCATTGTCTTCATTTTACAAATGGGAAACCTGAGGCACAGAAAAGTTGAACTTTGTGCCCAGGGTCACACAGCTAGCGATGGTAGAGCAGGAATTTGAAGCTGGATAATCTGGCTTTGAAGCCCGAGCTCTTAGCCACCTGACAGTGTTGCTTGGGTAGAGCCCATGGTCTTATCATAGGGCCCCAAGATGTCCTATCTAAGTTGTTCTCAGCTCTGTCCAAGGCACGGTTGCTCAAGGTGAGGAGTGGGATAGACAGAATCCAGCAACGCAAGACGTTGTGATGAAGGGGAAAGAGCTGGACGTGCAGTGGCCTAGGTGTGGTTTGGTCCCAGCCCCACTGCTTATGAGCTGCGTGGCACAGGGGAAATTTCATCACCAATTTCTGCCTCAGTTTCCTCATCAGCAAGATGGAGAAAACATGATTCATCTTGTAGGCTACTCTGTGTGGTGAGATGAAATGAAGTATGCTTAGAGGTGGCTCAGAGCCTGCACGCAGAGGTGCCCAGTAGAGAGAAGTTCTGGATGTGGGCTCTGGTGGCCGGAACCTTGCGGAGCCCAGGGTACCACTGCATCCTAACTTCTTCCTGAGAAGCGAGGCTGGGAATTGCCCCCAGAGGGCTCGCCCCATTTGGCTGCTCTGGATGCAAAGGTCTGAAGGTCACAGTAGCTTCTCTGTTTTTTCCCAGGCGGCTTGCTGGGGAGGGGTCTCCATGGCAACACTCAAGGACCACCTGTTATAGGAATCAGGCACTGGCAAAAAATGACCTCCTTGCCTCATTCCAGCAGCCTGTGCGGAGGGTTCCAGGGGACGTGGCCTTGCCAGGTTGAAAACTCAATCCTGGTGGGCCGCCCGGTTGAGGGCAGAGAATGGGGACAGTGGAGGCCATTCTGTCAGGCTAAGTGGCCATTATAACTTCTTAGGCTGCAGCCCGGGACCTGGAGCCCGATGAGAGCCGCGCGCCTGCCTCGCAGGCTGCCTTCTTGAGGGCTCTCCCTTGAGAAGAGGCGCTCAGTTTGACCCTGGGTTAGAGAGCGAGGCTGATGGGGGAGGCCGGGAGGGGTGGGCGGACCTCTGTCCACATTCTTGCCTGGAAGCCCCCAGCAGGGCCTCCAGAGAGGCGCCGTCTGCTCTGTTGCCTGCACCGCTGTCCTCTGCCTGCCCCAGGTCTTTTCTGGACTGGGAGTGGAGGGGGCGGTGCAGGAAGTGAGGAGGAGAGGCTGGAGTCCACTGATGGCTGAGGAAGGCGCCCCAGAGTCTGCTCAGTGGAGCCTGGTGGTGAAGGCGAGCAGAGAGGCAGACAGATGCCAGCATCACCAGTCCCCTTCGATCCTCCTCCACAGCCTGCCTGCGTGTGGGAATTCCGTCCTCAGGGATTCTAAGCTCCATTTGGGCTCTGCCTGGTTCAGACACGTCTTAACATCTGTCTCTGCTTCATTTTGCCGTCTGTGAATTGAATAATTATTGTGGTCAATTGCCTGATGAACCATGGTTGCCATGAGGAGGAATGAGTGAATGATTGTAAAATTCAACAGATTTCTCATGGCCTTTGGCTGAGCAATTCCGTTTCCAGGAACGCATTCCTCCCAAATGCCCACTGAACTTTATGTGGTATTATTTATTATTGAGCAATATCAAAACAGCCCATGTGTTCCAGTAACACGTACTTTACTTGATATATCCAGTGAAGGGGATCCTTCATTTCGATCAAAATCATAAGTGGAGACTGAGCAGGGAATGACATTGTAGAAGATGTGTATACCATTTACGTCTCACTGTTGTATCTTTAGAACCTTGCAAAATGCTCTGTGAATAGCAAGTCTTCAAAAAAATATTTATCAAATTATCTCCACAATATAAAACTTATATCCAAAGGCTTGAGGGAAAATATTCCAGAATATTAACAAGGGGTTCTTTCTGGCTGATGAGCTTGTGTATGATTTGAATTTTTCTTTATTCTTCAGGAAATTGAAAAAATTCAATAAAGTACACATATTGTTCTTATTTTTCAGTGCCATAACTTGCCTGTTTTGTTGGCTTAAAAAAATATAGATCTCTTAAAAATTCAAACAATGTAGAAAAAAGGAATGTGGCAAATCGCCCCCAGCAAACTCATTCTCTCATATCGACCTCTACTTATAGCCTATGAGTTTTTACATAAGCGGGCTCAGGGCGTGCAAGCTGTATTGAAGCCCTTTTCCCAAGTGCCGCATCAAGGGGACTTCCCTGGTCAACACAAAGGAGTCTCTGCCATTTTCAGTGGCTGCAGGGCATTCAGTTTCACAGAGGCACTGAAACTTAACGAAGCGCTGCTCTGTCGCCCTTCACTTAAATTTCATATTTTTGTGCTCATAATCAAAGCTAACATAACTTTACAATCAAAAACCTTGAGGTTTGGGGTTCAGGGATGAAAGTTTCAACAGTTCCCCCTGCTTAAAGGAGGGGACCAGGTTTCAGGGCTTCAAGAAGACATTCTCATTGTTTGAAGCAGAGTCATGTTACAGAAGGAGCAGCAAAGAGAGGCTCAGAGGTGGCTGTTTCAGGGGAGAGTGCTTAGTTCAACAAAAAGAGTCTTTTACTTTCAAAAGAACTCGGCTCGAGTGGAGAAGGCATCCCTAGCATTTGCAGCGGGAAGAGTACCTTGGACAGGCCTCCAGACCCTCAGAGAGATCCTGTTAGAAAAGAGGTAAGGAGGAGGGAACGAGTTTTTCCAGCTGCTCTGAAGGATCAGGAGTCAGGCTCAGGGGAAGGGCAGAGAGAGCGATGGGTTGAATGAATTACCGGCTTGTCAACCTAGGGAGAGACCCTGGCCTGGTGGGAGGAAGAAGCCCGGGCTCCAGGGTCCGATGACCACGGGTGGGGATCCCTGCTCTTCCATCACCAGGTGTGACCTTGAGAAGGTACCGCACCTGAGACTCTCTCTTCTCATCTGTAAGACACAGTGACTGCCTTCCAGCGTCTTGTGTGGGTACGCACAAAGCCCAGCTCCTGAAGTGTGTGGAAACCAATATCACCTTCTTTTTGGTGGAAGCAACTCTAGAATATCACACTTCCAAAACACTTTTAGGAAAGGGAACTTGGTGTTTTCCAAAGTAGCTTGGACTTGGGTTGGGACAGTGGCTACAGCTAGAACCTTTGACCAAAGTTGGTAAATGGGGAGACTGAGCTGCGGGTAACTCTGTGTGTGTGTGTGTGTGTGTGTGTGTGTGTGTGTGTGTGTTTGTGCGCACATGCGTGCACGTGCGTCGGGATGGGTGTGCTTGGGTTGTTGTTAAGAGTGTCAGGGACCATGATGATGGTGAGAAAGAGGAGGAGGCCGTGTGACTGGGAGCACGGAGCTGCACAGGAAGACAGGTTAGGTAAGAAAGTGACAGCTGGGTTTGGGGCTGGGCCTGAGTGAGAGTCTGCCGTGTGTGGCTCCGTGGACGAAGTCTCTTAGGAGTGGAGTGCCTGACCCCTGGAGTGGCCTTCCTTTCCGATGCTGGACCGGGTTCC
Organism: Capra hircus; assembly: GCF_001704415.2. Taxonomy (NCBI): domain Eukaryota; kingdom Metazoa; phylum Chordata; class Mammalia; order Artiodactyla; family Bovidae; genus Capra; species Capra hircus. The sequence continues at coordinate 33,186,568 of NC_030833.1, forward strand.
TGTGAAGAGGAATGGCCTGCAGAGGCTGAGTGAGCTTTCCTGGGAGGCTGGGTGACAGGGGGAAGGAGGTGAGGCCAGCCGGCCTCTGAGGTGGGGTCCATGTCCAGGGTGCCCAGGGCGTGATTGGGAGGCCGAGGGAGGAGCATGGCCTTGGGAGGGAGGAAGAGCTGGAGGCCAGGACGGTGTGAGGGGAGGAGACGCTGTAGTTCTGGGATCGGGGCCCCTGCCTGGGCCTTGTCCTCCTGTCCCCTCTGCAGGACTGGTCTCAAGAAGCTCCTGTCCGGAGCCACGCTGGCTCCCTGTCTGTCCTCTGCTTGCTTTCTCAGGCCCACTTCAATCGGGACCCACCTTCCCCCCATCCTGCTTCCCAGGGCTCCCAGCCTTCAGCGTCTCCTCCCCTGACAGCCGCCCGTTCCGGATTTCGCCTTCCCTGGAATGTTCGCTCCGTCTCTCTTGCGGCGCCTCTGCCTTGTCTTTGGGGCCTCAGCTTGAGTCCCACTTGCTCAGCTCCTTTAGTGTCAGGGCCCTCTCTGCTGTCTCCTGCTCTGAATATGGATGACTCGTGGGGGCCAGGCCCGCCAGGTGATGGTAGTGGTACCCCCAAAGAGGCCCTTTCCACGTGTGGGCCACGCTCTTTACTTGTTTATGCCTTATTTTAATCCTGTGAGGTAAACAGTTATTATCCCCAGTTTACAGATGAGGAAACTGAGGCTCAGTGGCAATTCTGCCTGAAGAGCCTCTCTAACTAGCTAATTTCTAAGTTCTTTCCTGTGTGACTGTCTTGTCTTTTCAGTGAGACTGAGCTATTTCAAGGCAAAAGCCATGTTTTGGGGTTCTGGAGCACTCCCAGTAGTGAGCCTGGGCCCTGAGTGTTCCTGTTGGTTGAACACCTGCTTCAAAGAGGTCTTAGTTTATTTTTTAAAATTTATTTATTTATTTATTTATTTTTTGGCTGCCCTACTCTACATGCGGGACCTTAGTTCCCTGACCAGGGATTGAACCCATGCCCCCAGCAGTGGAAATGCAGACTCCTAACCACTAGACCACCAGGGAAGCCCCCCCAGCTTGCTAGGACAACATAGACTTGGGGTCCCGGAGCTTGGCAGGAAAGCACGCAGTCTCATTGGTGAGATGACTGACTTGAGCCACGTGGAGAGGCAGCCTGGAGCTGAGCGCCGGCCTGAGGCCCACCATGGGCAGCTCACCCTCCCCTTCTCTCCTCTCCTCCACCAGGGAACTCAATGGCAACAACATCACTCGGATCCACAAGAACGACTTCGCGGGACTCAAGCAGCTGCGGGTGCTGTGAGTCTGAGACGCCGCCCCTTGTAGCCTTCCTCCTGCCCTCCCCGCTCGTGGTGGTCTCACGGTAGAGCCCTGGCTGTGGATGAAGGGCTGTAGGCCAGCGGGGCCCCGCCCCTGCGGAGTCAGTCTTGGGGTGACGGGAGCAAGAGGTCGAGGTGCTGCCAAGTCCTGACCCAGAGTGGCCACTGCCTCACACATAACTGAGAAAGCTGGCTGAGGAGCGGGTACCAGTGGTTACTGCCTGGCAGGGCCTGTGCAGATGGGTCTGCCTTGTCCATTGGCTGGCTGCTGGGGTGAGGCAAGACGTCTGTTCAAGCTGCCATAGCAGAAGGCCACGGACTGGGTGGTTAAACAAGAGAAATTAATTTTCTCACAGTTCTAGGGGCTTAGAAGTCTAAGGCCAGGATGCCATCGGGGTTGGTTTGGGGAGGCCTCTGCTCCTGGCCACCTTCTTGCTGTGTCCTCAAGTGGTCTTCCCTGTGTGTGTGCACGCAGACATCTCCATGTCTCTTCTCATGAAGACACCAGTCCTGGCAGACTAGGCCCTCACCCTTAGGACCTCATTAAGCGTTCATTCTGTACCTGAAGGCCTTTCCTCTAAACAGAATCCCAAGAACTTCCGTGTGTGAATTCTGGGGAGGAGAATGGCCCTATGCAGTCTATAACAGTCTCCGCAGCTCTTTGAACTTGTGCCCCAGAAACACTTCCCAGCGAGGCCACAGACCCCTTGATTTGAGGAGGAAGTTACAGGGGGGCAGCTGAAGACAGAGGTGACCCCTTCAGGTGGCTGGCAGTGGCAGACATTGGAGGTGGCAGGTATGGCTGTGTTGGGCTTGGCCACCAGCCAGCAAAGGAGTTATCCATGATATCTGCCTTGTCAGGCTGGGCAGGGGTGAGGAGTGAGGGGAAGGGGTGGATCTCTTTACCTCTCCTGCTCTGAATGTCTCAGCCTGCAAACGCAGGTGTGCAGGGAAGAACTGCGGTTCTTTATTTTCTCTACTTCAACTCAGTTTCTGCTTTGAGCCAGTTTCAACATCCCACCTGGCTGGCAAGGAAATTCATTATGGCCCTCATTCTCTAGGGTCCCTCATTCTCTACTCCCGGGGTGATGCAGGGGTCCTGGCCCTAGCTCTTTCAGAGCGATTGACTTTGTGGCTTCGAAGACCTTTGGAGGAGCTGGTGAGCCTGCGGTTGATCCTCTCTGGGATCATAGCTGTCTATCACTGTGGAAAGGGTTTCTGATTCTCCAGAACCCCTGACTCTGACCCCTTCCCAGGAACCTTCCAGGCTCCAGGAACCTCCTCTGAGTCTAGGGAAGCCCCCTTTCCATCTTGGTGTTACCCCTCCCCTCCACCCCGCCCCCAGCCTCCAGCGTAACCTCCTCAACAGCCCAGGTGTTTGGACACAAAGCAGAGGAAGAGAAGTGTCTGGTAGCAGCTTCTGCCCCTGCCCTGCCCCAAACCTCATCTGAGGCCCTTGTGGGACCCCATAAGCCACCTGCTTGAGGGGAGGGAGGGGAACACACGGGAGAAAGACATACTCGATGAGCTCAGAAATTACCGTGCAGCAAGTGATCTGCTGGTGAAAAATGCTGCCCTGTCAGCCAGATGCTCTGGGTTTCAGGGTGCGTTGGCGGTGAGGAGGGGCAGAGTTCCCCCGAGCCAGGTGGTTCAGTTGGCAGCAGATGTGGCCAGGCGGAGTGGGGGCGCTGGCAGAGGGGGTGTCGTCTGCCAACTGCAGAGTGTGTTTGCTGCATGTGTGGGCTGTGCCCAGTTGGCACAAGTTCCCTTCCCCCCGCTACTGGTTGGTTCCCCCTGCTCTGCCCTGTGGACGAGTGCCCTCTGGGCCAGAGAAGGGCGTACACACCAGGAGTGCAGAGCTAGCCCCTGCTGTCTGGGCACCGGCTTCCCTGAGCTTACCTTTGGAGCAATGGCCTAATGCTCTGGTTCCCCATGGCCTTCTGCCATGCTAACAGCTTCAGAGGGTCAGTACTGGTCAGGGCTGGAAGCACAAATTGCTGAGTGTGCTGAGGAGCCTGTGTTGGAAATTTGCGGAGCTGGGGAGAAGCGTTAACTCAGGCCAGAGGTCAGGAATGTGCGGTCTCCGGCGCTGTTCCTATTTCACTCCCTCGTGCCAGCTATTTCTAGGAGTCCTTGTCCACCGCCCTGGAGCTGTCCTTGTCTCTTTGCTTCCCCAGGCAGCTGATGGAGAACCAGATTGGAGTGGTGGAACGGGGGGCTTTTGATGACATGAAGGAGCTGGAGCGGCTGTGAGTATCCATGGGTGCTGGCTCAGGAGGGTGGTGGGGGCTGGCAGAGGGGACTGCAGCAGGCTGAGCCTGGTGGGAGGAGCCAGTGCTGCTCACCCAGCCTGCCTTCTGCCTGCAGATGGGGGCTAGGGGCAGCGGCAGCGTGGAAGGGGTCGCAGCGTCACTGTGAGATGATGGTGAAGACAGCTGGAGAGGTCCCCACCCCACATTCTAAACACAGCGATCTCTGCTGTTTTTCCCTGAAAATATATCGTGGCAAAACATCCACACAGTATAGAGGAAGCAGAATTCCTTCCTATAATCTTATACCCCAGACGTAACCAGTCATTGATTCGTGTGGCTTTAAAGGAAGCACTGGTGCCCAGGGGACCAACTGCAGGGACGCCCCAGGAGCAGTGTCTGGGGTGCTTGGGGCCACAGCACAGAATTGAAGGTGGTATTCTCTGATTTGCATCCTTTGTTCCTTTGGGGGCTTTTGAGTTTGAAAATAGTTCTTGATCAATTTTTGCATTTCAGATTGACAATAATGAGAAAAAAAAAAGGAATGTGGTATGGATGAGGTGGAGTTGGCCACTGGCCTCATTTTTCCTCTTTGGTTTGGCGGCAAGTGTCAAGAGTTCATGCCTTTTGAATCAGAGAGTCCATTTTATTTTAAGGAAATAATCAGAAACAGGACTAAAAATAGGTATATCAGGGTATTCACTGCACATTATTTAAATATAATAAAAGTTGGAAGCAGCCATTCTGGTGGAGATGTAAGGTATAAAATCACATTTTTGAAGAACTGTTAAGGCCATAGGAATGTGTCCACACTTAATATAATGTTAAGTGGGAAAGGGAGGAAGTGACTTTTATTTAAATGAAATCAACTTGTATGTGTGCAGAATACAAGAGGAAGAAAATGATTGAGATTGTTAACTCTCATTACTTTGAGTGGTGGGATAACAGCTAACTTTAATTTTATTCTTTGTGCTTTCCTTTTTTGTGGATTTTTTTTCCCCCAATGAGTTTATGATGATAATTATAGCTTTTATCGATTGCCTTACTCTATGCCAGGCACCAAGATAAATACTTTGTCCTCCAATAGCTCATTTAATCCTTAAAACAACACTGTGGTCAGCGGTGTCATTCAGATGAGAAGCGGAGGTGCACAAAAGTTAAGGCACTTGCCTTATTAAATGATTATTAAGTGATTAAATGCAGAAGAGGGGATTAGAATCCAGATCATTTTGCCGCCAAAGCCTGAGCTCTTAATGGCTGTAATTTAACACCTCACTTTCCTCTTTTACTTCAAAGAAAATGAGGTATTAAGTAAATGGAAAGAAGGTGATTGTCTCATTGCTTTCCTGTAGCCTGGAGAAAAACCAAGCTGAACTTTTTCTTATCCAGGTCTAAACCCGAGCCATAAGGAACCCAGAGCTACAACAGATATTTCGTCCCAGGTTTATTTTCTTTCCAAGGCTCAGAGCAAAAGACATGCTCATGGCCTTTCTGTGTGGGGTGATTTGGTCCTTACCCATTTCAGCTCTGGCTCCGAGGCTGCCATGCCCTGCAGGGGGAGAAGAGTGGGCGGGAATCTAGGCAGGACTGGTGGCCCATGCCACACTGCGGCTGACACCCGAGGGTGGGCAGGAGCTTCTTTTTCGAGTCATGACGTGTAGCTGAAGACCTTTGTCCCTTCTCTCCTTCTCCTATCCTTTTTTCCTGGGTGAGTCACCAGCAGCTGCAGGGCGGGCTCTTCCTGTGGTGTGTGACAGCTCTGTGCCTGGGGAGTCCAGTGCCGGCTATGGATGGCCCACACCCTCTCCTGTGACTTGTTGGAGACCAGTGGTAGATCAGTTAATCATAAAAGCTGGACAAAGTAGGGAGTCATGGAAACTATCCATTTGATGTGAAAACTTATAAATGTGCATTTAGTGACCTGGCTCCCTTTTTATTTTCAATTTTTGCCAATGTCTTACTTTTTAGTTTCTCTAAGGAAGAGTGAGATTTTTAGAGGGCCCTTGGAAGCAATCTGGTTGGAAAATTGTGAATTTCTTTTATGACCTCCTCCTCCATCCCCCCCAGTCTTTTACCCAACAACTCTTTAATTAGCATCTTTCGTTATAGTGATTCTTTCCAAGGCAGCCAACCAGCTTTTCTAGAGATGACTCTCTTTTTACACTAGTGTTTCATTCATCTATGTAATCATCATTCATTTATATAATTATAAGTACCTCTGGCATAAGCAGGTTTGGGAACAGACACGATAGGTTCTTTTAAGTAGTTACAGACTTGAGCGCAGAAGCAGACGCGGGTGGTGCTGCCGGCCGTGAGGATGGATGGGTCACTGGGTTTGGTTGTTTGATGTTGAAGGGGGCAGAGCACTCAGTCACTCCGAGTGGGCTGAGGGGGAGGAGCATGTGTAACGTGGGGTGGGGGCCACGGAAAGGTGGGCTTCAGAACCCACTTCTCCCACTTGGTGGTGACTTGGGGGAGTCATTCACATCCCACTTTCCTCAGTTATCAAAGAGACAGCTCAGCCAGGCCTACGAACATATTCTCTGCAGGTCACTCCGCATGCTAGGTCCCTCCTTTGGTGTCCTTTGATTTTCCACTTTAGCAGTTGAATGTCTTTTCCTTTTAAGTGTTTTTCAGAAACTGAAGCCAGGAAAGTGAGCAAGTCTT